>NC_056744.1:1142711735-1142801735 GCF_019279795.1 Protopterus annectens
ACACACTACAGTTTAAGAATGTGTTTATTACTCTGGTATTTTTGCTGAATTTCCCCTTATACAGTATCTGCACCATGCCAAATGTGAACTTGTTTATTCTGCTGTGTTGTTAAAGCTGAAATTGTTTATTTTGCTACAGCTCCTTACACTGATCCTCAAATAACTAAGCACTACACAGAAATAGAGGAACTTGTTCTGCAGTGCCAGTCCCAGGATGGCTACCCCAAAGGTGAAGTCAAATGGTTTGTTGGAAATGGCTCAGAATTACTGGCAAGGGATAACGGAACACATATTGATAAATCAGGGCAACTTTAAAATCAGTAACTTGTCACTAACATTAGATGAGAAGGTGCTCATTTCTTGCTCAGTCAGCAACACTAATTTGTTTGAAAGGGTCTACCTCAGTAGACCAACATTTCACTTACCCAACTCCCACTTGACTGAGACAAAAGGACCAACAATTTCAGACCCCAACATCCGGAATACCGACTTTACATGATATGCTGTTTATAACTGATCTCAGTTTTGTATGGCTCGCTCTTTTTTAATTTTTGTTTTCTTTTGCTATTTCTGAAGCAGTATTATTAGAAATAGATGCAGAAGGCTTATGGCACATGAAATTCCCTGGTCTGAGTTTTTCTGCAGGGCATCAAGGGAATGTTCTAGAATAAGTTCTTCAGGGTATCTCTGATAAGGCACAAGCTGGTTAGACCACAACAGATGTATACCTTTGTTTTCTGTAAGATGGGTGACTGCATAATGAGAGGAAATGAGTAACCACAGGGTTCATACACATTTCTTGGCATTTAGAGATGATGTCTTTGTTTTGTACAAAGACAGCTCACACGCATTTCTGGACATAATGATATAATAACGGATATAATGTCATTGTTGGTACTGTATTCAGATAGTTTAAATTTATGGTAAGGCAATACAGTTGAAGATAAGCTTGGTTTATAATGTGGGTTTGCACACAGTTTTGGGTCTCAAAAGATAATTAAATTGTTGGTACAGTATCTAAACAGCTCACATAGCACTTTGGGTGACTAAAAATAATGTTGTTGGTAATGCATCAAACCGTTCAAATTTCTGGAAAGTAAATACTAAGGTCCTTATTTAAATAGCTCGTATACAGTTTTCAGTAATTGGAGATAGTCGTATTTAAAAGGTTTAAAGATCATGTTTAAAGCGGGCAGTCACAGTGGTGCAGCGGTTAGCATTGTCACCTCACAACAAGAGGTTCTCCGGTTCGATCCTCAGCTGGGGTGCCTTATGTGTGGAGTCTGCATGTCCTCCCTGTGGTCGCATGGGTTTCCACCCACACCCCAAAGACCTGCTGTAGGTGGATTGGACACCCTAAATTGGCCCTAGGCGTGAGTGCCTTCTGTGGAAGGTTGGGCGCCGGGCTGACAACTCAACACTGTAAAACTGTACTGCCAATTATGAGCAGATAGGTGATCCACTGTGTTGACCCCTAACTGGGAAAAGCCGAAAGAAGAAGAAAGATCATGTTTAAAGTACAAAATAAAGTTTTGGTGTTACATAAAGTGATCTGATGTCATTTTCATTCATTCCTCAACTGAAGGGTCTCAAATCTGACTCACATGCTTCTTCTAGGTCCTTGGATCCAAAATCTTGGGCTCCTCCCTTTACCCATTATACCCTGCCAGCCTAACATACCTCAGATTTTGTTTGTCTCCATATTGCTAAAGATATGGATCCTCTCACTCTTGAGCTATTGGTGTATTTTAGGAACCAAACAGTAAGTCCTTTCAAAAGTGTTCCTTCTGTAAGCTATACCTTCTAAATACTTCCCCTCCTCCCTTTATTCTTGTATCTTTTCTGGTAATTAAACTTTCTTTCACTTTTACTGAGACCTTGGTATTTTGTTCTAATATTATTGCTGGTATTTCAGCTTTCTCTTTGCCTCTTTCTACCTAATTTTTAAGGCAGCCTTCACTAAAAATATATACTCTATATATGGATCTATGTCAAAATAACTATCATAACGTCGAGTTGCAAAATAGTGAGATGGAAACGAAAGTTTACATTCATGAACATCCAGATTGTCGTAAGTTTTTACCGTGAAAGAAGACAGTTGGCCAATGTGATTAGTGGAGAAAACAGCAAAGTTATAGTGTGATCTCGGAGTTGATATATATATAGTTGTGGGGGGGGGGGGCAATGTCTCCCACTTGGGTGGCTTTTATTTGCTTTGGTTTGTTTGTTTTAAGTTTTGTGGCCAATTTGTGTTTGGAATATAACATAATATTCCTGTATTAAAGACATTATTTGTAAATATTGGAAACTTTTTAGACAATCGCCTGCTACTTTAGACATTTTTAAGAACATTCCAGTTTTCACTTACAGGAAGGGATTTTTCTAAAGAACATGTATGAATCTAATAATGGACATTATAAACGTGATACAAGTAACAAAAATGGGCACATACAAAGGTGGTAGTTGTAGGCATTGTTCTTAGCAACACTGACATCATAAATCTTGACTAGTCATGGAAAGGAACTAAAACCACAAAGCTACTACAACTGTAATTCTACTGGAGTTGTATATATTTGTATATGCCGTTGTGGTGCTATTTACATAGGGGAAAAAAGAAAGGGCACTTAAGAAACCTATATATGAACATATATACAATATTATACAATGACCCCCCCCCCCCCATTAATATTCCAAAACGTGCACACTGATTGGCCAGCGTGCCTGTTGTAAATCCCACAGTACACCATCGTAAAAAGGTCCGGTTGCCCGAACTTTTTTCCGTTGGTATAGAGAGTCCAAAAAGAGCAACAGAGACTTTTCTCCATTGCTAAGCATTGCTGTACTGAGTGTGCGTGGGAACGCAAGTTCCATACGCATGTGCAGTATATAAGGAAGCAGTGCAGTATATAAGGAAGCAGTGTACCACCACCGGTGGAAGAATAGTAATGCGCCATTATACAAAGACATTAAGAAAAGTGTTTTTTTTCTTAAATAATGTCATTGTATAATAGCAATAACTGAGTCCGTGGTTGAGGGTATGTTGAGGTATATTGAAGATTTACCCACGGTTGGCTTTGTTTAATCACTCTGACTTCACCCTCATGACTAAACCACACCAGCTGTGGGTAAATCTTCAATGTACCACACCAGCTCGTCTGTTACTGCGTAATTACACATGACATAAAAATCAACTTCTTGATGAAACACACGACTGAATGCAGTAGTAGTAAGCTTAAATTTTTTTGTACTGAAGCAAGTGCAAAAACGTTCCAGAGGTGATCAGTGGGAGGACTTGAGTACCAGGAACTGTATTAGCAGTTATTTTTACAAGCCAACAGAAGTCCTGGTTTAAATGAAGTTCTTTCTATTGTCTGATTTTAAAACTGAGATCTGCAAAACTATAAGCATTATAATTTTTTGTTTTAAAGGGTCACTTAAATACACTTAACCTGTAAACGAAGTGTGGATTCTACATTCATGATGCAGATATATTATTTACCTATTTACATTTGAGGAGTTCTTTTTGGATTATTATTTTTTACATGTAATGTGGAAGGTTTTTATGTGCCACTGTTTCTTTAAGGTTATGTATTTTTATGCAATAACCTTCTTTAGCTATCTTCAGTTGGTTCATTTTTATTGCCAATATAAAAAGTAAGGAATGATTGGACTTTTCTCAGTTCTGATGAAGTTCTTGATTTTAACGAAAGTGCTCAACTGTTTGAATAAAACTTTTGTTTTTTCAACTTTTGGCCTTGTACTGTGGTGAATATTTGTGGTGCGACTAAAATGCAGTGGGATTCTTTCCTTAGTATTTTTCAGTCTGTGCCTTAGCTGCATTTGTTATGGTTTTATTAGTCTGTGTGTGTATACATATATATCTAAATGTATATTTATATGAAATGTGTGTGTAAATATATATGGTATACATGCATTTGTGTGAATGACTGATGTCCCGAATGCGAACATGTTTATGTCGAACCCGAGTGTACCGAATGCCGGCCAGGCTACTATTCCCCCCTCTCGACCCATGGTAGTGCTTGTTGCGGTGGTTTTGAGATTGGGAATTTTGAATTCGATGTTGCGCATGACATTACGAGCATTCGCGTGTATGAGATTCAACAGGTTCGGAATTATGACTGATCGCCCTTCAGTTCGTGCAAATGCATGTAAACCTATATATATATATATATATATATATATATATATATGTATGAGAAATGTGTTTGTGTGTGTGTGTGTGTTTGTGTGTGTGTATATATATATATATATATATATATATATTCTGTCATACAAGTAATCTTTTTCCCTTTTGGGCCTTCACCTTTGTTTAGCACTCTACAATAGCTGAAAAACCAAATGGCTTCAAGAAATGCATCTCCTCTGGAGACAAAATACCTAATTCAGATGTTCACAGAGAATGAGCCTATTGCTTCGGGGTTTTGCTTGACCATTTAGACTCGGATTGTGGTGCCAGCCCTAACTCTAGGGTAATCACATTCAGACACAGCAAACTTGTTTTGAAGGTTTTTCTTCCTTCTGCCTCTATTCCAACTGGGGCTCAAACCCAATCAAAAAAAACTCAGAGAAAGGGAAGCTCAACTTTGCTCCCAAGGATAGAGAGACTTACTTCAACATCTTCAGTTCCTTCATCAGAGGCACCACTAATAATGTCAAAAAAAAAAAAAAAAAGTCTTGATAGCTACTGAGCCTACTGCCTCAAAACAATCATCTCCAATCTGGTCACCTCTTTGTTCTTCAGATTGATACTTTCTTGGCTCCCTTCCCCATTTTTGCAGGAGTTTCCACATAAGTACTCAAGGCCACCATCCACTAACTCCTCTCTCAAGTCTTCCAGGAGTTTGTCTGAGGCAGAATTGGGTAGGATGATGAGGAAATTCCTCAGAGTGGAGATCCAGATGGTGGGGGTAATTCCATCTCTGTCTCCCACTGACATTGTAGAGAGGCTTTAAGTAATGGCAGAGATTCAAAAGCTGTTCATAAATCAAGTCATTCAGGTGGTCCCAGCAAACCAAATAGGATCTGGGGTCTATTCCGGGATATCTTTCTAGTTCCAAAGAAAACAAAAAACCTCAGATCAGTTTTGGATTTAAGTTAGGGTTGCCACCTTTTGTCATGGCTAAAACCAGAGTAAAGCCACACTCCTTGCATCACCAGTAACCCTGCCCACCCCTCTCCCGCCCACATCCCACCCATTTTGTGATGTCATGATGACATAGCCTGGCAGGAAACGCTCTCATTTTCCGTTCCTGCTGCCTGCTTTCTGGCTGATTTACTGTACTTTTCTGTAAAAAAAAAAAAAAAAAAAAAAAAAAAAACATAGTAAATCAGCTGATTTACAAACTCTGATAGTCTGTTTCCTTTTTGAAACAGACTACCAGAGTTTGTACAGTATTTTTCGGACTACCGGAGAATCAGTTTGATTTCCCAATAGTCCGGAAAAAAAACAGAGGGGTGGCAACCCTAATTTAAGTAAACTGAACAAATTCATCAAAAAGACCAAGTTTTGGATGGTCATGGTGCAGTTCATCTTACCTCTTCTGAGACAGGACAATTGGGTATGCTCGACAGACCTCAAGGATGCTTACCATCGCATCAAGATAGACTGGCATTCCTGGAAGATTTTTCACTTACAGCTGGTGGCTAGTCATTACCTGATAAGGGCTTTGCCATTTGGTCTCGCCACATCCCCCCCCCCAGCTGTTTACCAAGTGTATAGCAGTGGTTGCAGCCTGGCTTCAACTGCAGGGTTTTTTAGGTTTTTCCATAGCTGAATGATTGGCTCCTCTCCTCCCCCACAAAGCATCACTGATGTCAGCCAGGGACTCCTTATTCCAGCTGTGTAACAACTTAGGCATTACATTCAACTATTTGAAATAGAGCTTTCGGCTTGTACAAGTTCTAGAATTAAGTGTCATTTAGACATGATCCATCAAATCTCCAGGCTCCCTCCAAAGTTTTCGACCTTCGGGCTCAGGTCCTGTCCTTGCTTACAATTCCAAAACCACTGAATCATGCACAAGTGAAACTTCTGTATCGTATGACAGTGTTTATAGGGCTGGTTCCTTTAGATGTCACATGAGGGCCCTACAGTGGACTCTGGCTGTTCACTGGTCCTTCCTAACCCATCCTTTGGATTTCCCTACATGGTTACTGAAAGTGTGTTACGAGCAAATTCATTGGTGGTTATAGTCACCCTTGGTAAACTAAGGGAGACCATTTGTAATTCCTTTTCCCTCAGCCATGGTCACCATGGCTGCCTCCTTCCTGTGGTGGGGGCATTTCAAAGAGATAATGATTCAAGGGTCCTGGTCTTCTGCATAGACCCACATTCACATCTGTGCTCTGGAGATGAGAGCGGTCCTCCTTGTCTTGCAGGATTTTCAAGACTCCCTTCCCAGGAGTGTAATTGCAATGCAGACTGAAAATATGTTGGTCATCTGGCATCTCAACAAATGGGGGTGATCACATTCTTACCTTTGTCAGGAGTCCGTGAGAGTCCATGGCAGTGTGATATTTCTTCTCACTGGTTTCTGGTAGCACACATTCCATGGGAGTCCAACATCCCTAAATCTGAGAGTGGAAGAGCTCCATGTTATGGCCTGTTTGCCTCCCTGTTCAACACAAAGTTCACCAGCTATTATGCCATTGCTCACCCTCTTTGTCATTCATCCTCTGATGCTTGCTTGGTCCCAATGACTTCTTTATGCTTATCCCCAAGTTCCTTTAATGGTAAAGTTTCTACAGAAAGCAGCCTGCTGTGAGCTACAGTGATCCTCATAGCCTCCTTTTGGCCTTGTCAGATATCTGGTGTAGTTTCCCTTCCTGACCTTTTCTGAAATAAACCCCTTGGTTACTGGATCCCATTCCAGATCTCATTTCTAATCCTGCAGGTCTGGACCCCCCCCCCTCTTCAGTTCAAGTTGACCACACAGTTCTTCCATTTCCCTTGATGACCAGAAATCCCAGACTTTCCTAAGCAGCGGTTAATATATTGTTTTCTCAGAAGGAATCTACTCAAATTATATACCAGTAAATGGAGAAGGTTTGTTCGTTCTGTGGGCAGTGTCTCCTGGATTTGACCCTTTCTCTGCCCCTGTTTTGTTCAGGTTTCAGCTTTTCGATTTGCAGTTAGCGCCATTTTGAACTTGCAGATTGGTAGGGATAATGTGCCTTTGGCCTTTCTCAAGATCTCCAAGGCATTTCTCAAAGGTACTTTTCTACTTCATCCCCCAGTATGGTATTACCTTCTTCCCAGGGATCTGCCCTTCATTCTACAAGTTCTAGCTGGCCCTCCATTTTGAATCTTCAGTCATTTGGATTTGAAACCTTTGTCTTGGAAAACTTTCTTTTTGGTGGTGGCTACCTCCACCAAAAGGATTTCAGAGTTGCAAGCACTTGATTCTTCACCTCCTTATTTGGTGTTCCATTAAGACAAGGTTTCAATTCATACAAATCCTTCCTTTCTATCTAAGGTGGCTTCTGAGGGTAATCTTAACAATTCCATTCATCTTCCTGTGTTTTTCCCAAAACAGACAAATATCGTTTACATTGTCTGGATGTACATATGCAGTTAAGATTCTATGTTGACCATACCAAGTTTTTCAGGAAGTCAAGTCAGTTGCTTGTCTTTTCAAAATTCAGGCTGGTCTGTCCTGTGTCTAAAGTAACGTTATTCAAGAGCTGCCAGATTGTATTTTGTTTGCATATTCCTTGAACGGCAAGACTCTTCTACACAAACCTAAAGGTTATTCCATAAGGGCTGTAGCTACTTCTACAGATTTCCTTTCTGCAGCACCTATGGATGATTTTTCTGCAGCAGCTACTTGTCTGGGTCACCACACTTTAGTGTTGCATTATAAGCTGGGCATTCTGTCTAGATCTAGGGCTTCCTTTAGCTCCAATGTGTTGGAGAATATCCTTCCTTAGTTACTCCCAAAGAATGTTTGTTGCTGGGGATTCTGACCCAAAGGTTGAAGCCTGATTGAACAGAACATTGGATATGAAAAGTTATGTACTCACCATAATGATAGGTCTGTGTTGTCTGTCTCTGTTTGGTTCAACCTCTACCCACTCCTGCTTCAACCTCCACCCACTCCCGCTTCCCTACCTTATTGCTGACATGGTCAGTCTTTCATCCTGTGACTGGACATTGGAGGTCTTTTATTTCACCTTTTTTGAGTCTTGCATTCCCTTAGGTTATCGTATTTCAATTTGTGTGTGATATCTTTCCAGTTGTATATGTTTTCATTATTGTTTTCTCTCATGAGGAAAACTCAATCTGTGGAGTTGATGGAGGAGTGGTGAGTTATGGGTAAGGGAGGCCAATCCAAACAGGCTGAAGACTTGAGTTTGGACAGTGTAGTGTCAGATCCAAGTTGGACCTGAAGTCCCACAGGTTGAGCAAGATGGAGACAGACAACATAAACTATTGTTATGGTGTGTACAACACTTCATTTTATGGTTAGTTTTCTTGGTACAATTCTGTATAGTTATATTGGATCTAGTGCTATATTTTGCTTTAGCAGATAATTCATTTTCTGTGTGTGCATGTATGTATGTGTGTGTCACTGTGGGTAAGCACTTGTTTTTTAGGAAGAGCCTGGGTTGCCGGCATAAGCTGCCTCTCCAGGACTCTTATAAGTATGTTATCTGTCTGGGCATTCTACATTTCAAAGAAGAGTACCCAGGTGTTCACAGCCTTCACTAAGTTGGTTTTAAGTAACTTGTTACCTGCCTCTCCAGCTGATCTAGCATCATCATCTTTCTCATCTCCTAGCAGGAGAACTAGACAAGAAGGGAAATTGATAGAGATTCTGGGAGAAAACCTAAGGAGAAATGGAGAGAAAAAGTGAACGAGTGAAGGAAAGAGAAAAGAAAGAAATTCAACAATTTCAGGAAAGCTAGTTTAGGAAACAGGACTGATCACCCTTTTTAGTGTCTTCAGATCTGAAAAATATAGTCCTTCAGCTGCACTGGTAATTTCCTCCTATTAAGGGACAGATGTCTCCAGCATCAAATCTCCCTCCAACTCCGATTCCTCCTTTAGATTCAACAGATACATTGGCTTGTGATATCCCAAGCCCTTGACTTTGAGGCTCTGGTCTCAGGCAGGATTTTTTTCCCCTTCCAACCTATCACTCCATTTGAGTCTTTCCCAGAATTGACTCCATCTTGGGTTTGAGACTCTCGATTTTGTACCCTAGATTTTTCATTTTCAGTGTCCTGACCTGAGAAGTCACTGTCATCAGCTTCTACCATTTCTGAGAGATCTAAGAGCTTGAAGAATGTTGAATTGGAGCAACTTCTGAGATGCTTCTTGAAGACCCAAATAGAATTTGGGATCATTTCCTCTCCCTCAGCTCTGAGGCTCAAGATTTATTCTCAACTGGTTCTGACTGCTTTTTTAGTCTAGTCTGACAGTTTCTTTTCCTCTTTTGTACCTGGCTTTGATCTTGTTCACCCTCAAGTTGGTGCCTTCTGCTTGGATGTCTTCATTGTTGGCATTTGCCTTGAAGTTTGATTCCACTGTCAGTCCCACAGGCATTCTGGCATCTAGAAGTCGGACCCATGCTTTTGGAGTTGGGGAGTGTCAGATCTTTCTCTTCTAAGTGCCTTGGATCTTGATAGCTTTGCTCTGGTCTCACTGTTGGATATGATCCTATCTACAGGTGAGGTGGGAGCTTCCCAGAGAGTAAAGGATCAAAAAGGGGGTTTGTTTCCCCCTGTCCAGTTTCATCATTGCTGAAAGGTTGTTGTCTCATTCTGAAACAGGAGGTTTGGAACCGGTAACACATCTACATCAGTCCCCAAATCTATCAAACATCTCTTCAGCTCACACTGACTGGTTTTGATTATCCCTAGACAATGACATCCCTTTCAGCTTCTGTCGTCCTGGCATCTCCTCGATGGGAGGCAAACAAAAAGAGCCTCTGTAAGAGGAAGCACTTAGACTCTCTGTGGAGTCTCTCACTGAAGACTCTGACCTTGATGATGTGGAAGGGTTCCAAAACTCCCCCCACCCCTGCAAAGATGCTTCATTTAGCGACTTACTGGAATTGATGTGGCAGGGAAGAGGAAAGACCACAGAAGCCCCTTCCCCTGAGAAATTGGTGGTGATCTTCGTTTCACTGTTGCAGTCATCGCATTTGGGTTATCTGCCTGCAGGTAGCCCTCAGTCGGCCTGAATACCAGAGTCTTGGTATTTCTGCATCTGATGCTGTTGCTTCTTCCATGACGTCAGGTCGTCAGGGGTATAAAACATGCAGCCGACACCATTAAATCAGCTTTTCTTGCCGTGCAGTGTCCGCAGCAGTTCGCAAGTGCCGGTCGGCCACCTCCTGAAATTTTTATTTTTCTAGTTTCAGACCTGCAATCTTCTAAAAGATAAGTACCCGATTGGGGATCCTTTCTTGTTGCTCTAACCGATGTCAGAAAAAGTTAACAATTGTCTTGCCTGTGGAAAGCAAATACCTCAGAGATTTTCATTCTTACTGGGTCATCTGTTTAGGCCCAGACCACGACGTTCCTCACTGTCAGTTTTGTGTGTAAACACCTGAACTATTCGTCGTTGGGCTATCTTTTTTGCTAAATTCTTTCACACTCATTCTCCATATTCCGAAATGGCTTCGATAAGCCATCCGACTAATGATCCGCCGAAAAAACATAAGGATAAAGACAGAGACCGCATAGGCCGGTACTCAGTGAGGCACCTTTGCAGCCCCTGATACCTGCTTCTGCAGATTCATAGACCTCTACTGAGACCCATTCGAAGTCCAGTATGCCGTGAGAGGCTTCTTCGACTAACCTGTGGATGTTTCTACCTTGGATGGGTCCGGAGCTGCTGTGCAGGCACTGGTTTCTGAGGGTGTATTCAAGCCTTCCGATTTTCATATTAAACAGGCAACTTCATTTTAAACCAAAAATTCCGAATTTCCTCAGGCCCAGAGTTTGCACTGCGCCTAGGAAACAGACGACCAAAGCGCATTCTCAGGCCCACATGCCTCAAACAAATGCTTAGAATGGCTGAAGATTGCGTTCATTTAATTAGGGGAAGCCAGCCTTCCCCCTTAAAAAGACCAAGAACTGATTTTCCTTCTGATTCTTCAGATCATGAGTCCATTGACTGTGATCCTTCGGATTACCAGGGTTTACCCTTATCTACCTATGAGGATTCTGATGCAGAGAATTCCATTCCTTCTTCCCCACCAGAAGATTTTTCCTTTGGTGAAATCCTGATTACCCTTAGAGAACATTTCCACTGGGAGTGCCAGGACTACTCACAGTCCAAAAAGAGACTCGGGGAATTTTTTAACTTGCCTCAGCACAGGCCTCTAGCTATACCTCCTGTTCTGGAAATTGTGGATGATGTCTTCTTGGAATCCAGCCTTACCCCTGATACTTTGCCCCCCACTCCCAGGAAACCCGACGGGTACAACAGAGTACCCAACTACCACAAATTTCTCTTTAAAAATCCTGCTGCAGATCCAGAGACCATTTCCCAGGGACCTAAAAGCATTAAGGCTACAGCAGCCAGAAATTGTACCCCTGCAGACAGGGACTCCAGGGCTTTAGACAGATGGGGTAAGAAGGTATACACCTCTGCTACTCTTGCCATCACAGAAAATGATGATTCCTGACTGTGCAGAACATAAGGATTTACAAGAGTTAATGCATTCTGCTAACTAAGTTTGAAAACTTACTTTGCAATGTGGTTTTGATGCCTTGGAAGCATCTTGCAGTCTCTGGGTATGTACAGATCTAAGCAATGGAGTGCTTCCACCTCTAAAATGGGGAGTAGTAAGCCGCATTCCTATGGTAAAATCTCACAATGACTTAACTCTTCCAAGCCTTGCTCAAGTACTTGCACCTTTTGGAGGAAAACTTGCCCTACATGCAAATAACTGGGAGTACATTACCCAGGACAGATGGATCTTAAACATTGTTTCCCAGGGATACAGATTCCACTTCCACTCACTGCCAGCCCCAAGTGGATGGCTAGACTCCCCCACCCCCATCCAAACCAGTGGGGAGAGGCCCAAACGCAAGCACTTTCTCTCCTCAATATCAAGGCTATTCAACCTGTCCAAGCAGAGCAAAGGGGACAAGGGTTTTATTCCAGACTTTCTGATACCCAGAAAAAAAAACTCTGTGCCCTGTCCCGGATCTGTCTATTCTCAACACCTTTCTGGTGGTTCCAAGATTCAAAATGCTTACTGTCTAACAGCTGCTTCCTATGCTAACCAAGGACTCCTGGCTAGCCACTCTAGACCTAAAAGAAGATTATCTGCACATCCCCATAAGGGAATCGTGCAAGAAATATGTACGTTTCAGAGGAGTCTCTCTGCACTTTCAGTTTTCTGCACTTCCCTTTGGCTTGTCTACTGCGCCCAGGGTATTCACAAAATGCCTAGCTCCAGCCATTGCATTTTTCAGGCAGAGAAGAATTCAAATTTACCCATACATGGACAATTGGCTGACTTCAGAGTTGTGCACTGTTATTTTTGCTTCACTGTATAAATTTTCAGATCTCTACTGAAGGTGGTTTCCCCCCTCCTCTATTTCTCTGTGTCTTAAGTTGGTATAACAGGTTTTACATCCTGTGTGTTATCTGACCATCTCAAGGATTACTTGCATAAAATTAGACCATCTTAGTAAAAAAAAAGTCTGCATATCATTGTTGGAGCCTTCCTGTGTCCTGAAAGAGTGCTCTTCAAACTATCTGGAGATATACAGAGCTGAGTATATTTTTCTGGCACTCCAGAGTTGTGCACTGGTAATTGTTGTTTGACTAATTTTATATCATTGCTGGCTGACTTCAGAGTTGTGCACTGTTATTTTTGCTTCACTGTATACTTTTTCAGATCTCTGCTGAAGGTGTTGGTTTTCCCATACCCATCCTCCCTATTCCTGTGTTTAAATTTGGAGGTTTTTGCAGTTGCCCGCCCCCAATGTAGATTTGATCTGGGACACTCCTATCTCTACCTCATTCTACCTAATAGACTCCTTCTGCATTGTTTTTAGTCATTTTTAATTTAATTGCATTTTTTAAACTGTTTGGTCTAACATTGCTACATACTCAAGTGTGCTAGCTTTCACTGTATTTGAATTGTTTTGACTGCTGTTTCAGCTACTTTTCTGTATATATATATATATAAAAAAAATACCTTTCCTGTAACTAGTGTAGTTCAGATTTGCTGTATCCTGGACTGTATGTAAGCTTCTGAGCCCCCCCAAGCTTTCTGTGTTGGAGGGAAGCCTTTCTAGCTTATCAGTGGGAGTGGTAAGCTATCTACCACATAAGGAGTGGTTCTGGCCTAGAAATTGCAGTTATTGGCCGTTTGGGCAGTTTTCCATCTCTCTCAACTTTCTGATTTAAAAGCCCACATTTGAACTTGTTTCCCCCCTTTCCTGTAACTAGTTTAGTCCAGATACAGACTCTTACTTTTAGCACTTGAATTTGCTTATTCGTGATCAGCACTTGTTCAGAACTTGTAAGCACTAAATAACCTACTAATTACTACAGCACTCAACCTTTCCTCATTACCTAGAGGAAAACAGTTTTGGTACTTACTTTCCTCACTTGCTTAGAGAAAAACAGCTCTTGTACTCACTTTCTTCACTTATCTAGAGGAAAATAGTTTTTTTATTCAGGCATGTCCAATGGTCAGCTCCCAGTGTTCTCTCCTGTCTATCTGATTAATCTGGGCATCTTGGGGCAATGTAGAAATTGCCTCATGTACACAGACAACCCTCTCTTCCTACCACCCAACACTACAACCTGTGAGAGATGCCGTTATCTAGCCAAACTGGAGGTAAAGCTCTCTCCAATCAAGACTGAACTTGACAGTCAAGAGGAGAAGGTAAACACTTGCACCACACCACACTCATCACATAGTCTCACTAAATCTACATCACCAACATCCACACATAGAAATACAAAAACATTTGCGGAGGCTCTCAATCTGCTCAAGCAACAGAGGGCCTCCAACGCAGAAATGCAAGCAACCTCCACCCCCAACACAACCCAAATGAGACATAGCCCGCAGACTCAGTGTGCCACTCAACCACAGCCAATAAGGCAAAACAACGTACCCAACACACTAGTCATAGGTGACTCTATAGTCAGGCACACTGATGTCCCACTCACCAGGCTAAACAAGGAGAAGGTTACTGTCAGCTGCCTGTTGGGTGCCAGGATCTGCCACATTATCCTCGCACTCGGGTCACTCCACAACAAGTACGAATATGACTGTCATTGTCCATGTTGGTGTGAACTACCTGAGACGTACCTCCCTGGACTACTTGAAAAGAGACATGGAAGAGCTCTCCGATCTTAAAGCCCAGGCAGGTATGACCCTAGCCCTGAGTAGCATTCTGCCATCACTCAGAATAATGTCGCAGTACAAGGACAAAATTATTGACTTCAACAATTGGCTAAGCTTCTGGTGCCATTCTAAAGGGATCCAGTATCTGTCTACCTGGGATGACATGGTCGACAGACCACAATGCTTTGCCAGTGATGGCCTGCACCCGTCACCCCTGGGATTCCGGATACTGGCTAAGGTTCTTGCCGCCCCTATAGTGCCTTTTTTAGGCAAGGTTCAAATGACAAGTTCACCACCGTAACAGGAACAAGCAAGCAAAAACTGAGGGTGATGCTACTCAATGCCAGAAGTCTAAATCTCAAAATGCACTCACTCGAGGCACTCCTTAAAATGGAGAACATCGATATCTGTGCAGTGACTGAGACCTGGTTCAAGGCTCCAGAAAGCACCCCTGCACTACCAGGCTATAACTCGTACCACGCTTTTCAGCCATGTAACCTGGACCGGAACACCAAAGGCGGAGGTGTATCCATATTCATTAAGGATATCCACACCTCCAGGCTAGTTGCTCAGCATAATGCAGCCGAGGTTATCCAAGTGCAACTAACTCTGGGCAAAACTGCAATCCAAATTGTAGCTTGCTACAGATCATCCACCATGCCCCAGGATTCCCACTCCTCTTTTCTTGATGTACTGGAAAATATTAGGGTTTAGCCAAACACCCTAATAATGGACAATTTCAACTACCCACCATTAACTGGGAAAACTACTCATGTACCAACTCCTTCACTCAACGCTTTCTGGAATTCATAAACTCCAATGCCCTGGATCAACTTATCCACACCTCCACCAGGGGCAACAATATCCTAGATCTAGTCATTACCAATATGAGTGACCGGTGTTCCACACCTGAAGTCAGTGCCTCATTGGTCCGATCCGACCATAAGCTAATTACCCTAGATATCCACATCCTGCCTCCACCCCCCATTAAGGAAACCATGGTAAAAAATTTCTCCAAAGCCAACTTCATGCTTAAGACAGAAGTGGTGAACTTCTTGACACCCATGCAGATGGACAATACAGTTACGACTACTGAATCCTACACAATTGCACGTTATAAGCACTTACATGAGTGCATGGATCGTGCTATCCCAAACAGAACCATGACACTATCCTCCAAAAAAAGGAAGCCAATCTGGTGGTCCCCTGCCATAAACAAACTGTACAACAGAAGGAAGAAACTCTTGCAAGAGAGTAAAATCCCACAAGTGGAGGAGCTCCCTAGTTAGCCTCAGTAAGAAGCTGCGATCCCTGATAAAATCCTCCAAAGCTAGTTACGAAAACAAAATCGCCACTGATTCTAAAGACAACCACAAAGCATTCTATAGCTATATCAAGAATCTCAATGGCAACACTCAGATCTGCTGAGTTACAGCACAATGGCACTAAATATACAGACCCAACTGATATTGCCAACATCCTGGCAGATAGGTTCAGTGCTAACTTTACCCCCCTCTCACCCCCTAAAGAGCCCATCTCTATACCGGAAGAATGCAAAGTTCCTGTAATCACGGCTACACAGGTAAAAACCACACACTCTCCAAAGCCAAGAACACAGCATCCATTTGACCAGACAATATCCCAGGCTGCGTTCTACATGAACTACAGAACAAACTGGCACCCCACCTAAGTACCATGTTCAGTCATAGCCTCACCTCAGGCTTTGTGCCTGCTGAATGGTGCACAGCAACGGTTATCCCACTGCACAAGGGGGGAGCCACCACTGACTCTGGGAACTACTGCCTGATGAGCCTGGTCTGCAAGGCCATGGAATGTATCATCATGGAACTTATAAACAAAGACATTGATAATCTCCAAACTCTGGATCCCACCCAGTTCGGGTTTGTAAAAGGCAGATCATGTCTCCTAAACCTGATAGACTGCTTTGAAGCAGTCACCAAAGCCGTAGACAAGGGTAAGGTGGTTCAAACAGCCTATCTAGATCTTGCCAAGGCTTTTGACACCATCCCCCACTCTGGAATTATAAACTCACTAAAGTAGGTATAAATCTCTGTCACAAGATGGGTTGCCAACTGGCCCACTGACAGAACCCACACTGTGAAAGTAACAGACTCCAAATCCGACTTCAGACAAGTGGAGTACCACAGGGTTCAGTCCTGGGTCCTCTCCTGTTTTGGTATCTACTTCTCTGAAGTACAGGCTAACACAGGTCTTTGGCTAATGAAGTTCGCAGATGACTGCAAACTAGGAGCCGTAATCGAAACTCCTAACAATGTGGACATCCTACAAAAGGGCCTCACTGAGACAGATGCCTGGTGTCAAAGCCATGGCCTCAAGCTCAGTGCCAAAAAGTGCATAGTCATCCCCTTTGGTAAAAACTCTGTACCCATGAACTACAACATAGGCGGTAGTCTACTTAACACCGAAAGTGTGATAAGAGACCTTGGGACACAGGTGGACAGTAGTCTCTCCTTTGATAATCACATCGCCACAGTAGTCAGGAAATCCTTCTACATGGCACACCTCATCACAAAAGGTTTCTCATCCAGAAAAAAAGAGGTCATTGTTCCCCTCTACTTATCACTCATTAGACCCATTATAGAGTACAACGCCCCTTTTGGTATGTACCTCACAAGACATCTACAATAGCTGGAAAGGCCGTAGAAATACCTCACAAAGAGGATTACTGGCCTCAAACAGATGCCCTACACAGACAGTCTCAAAAAACTCCAACTTTATTCCGTCGCATATCGCCTACTCAGAGGTGATCTCTGCCTAACATACAAAGCTATGTCAAACCCAAAGCTGTTGGACATGCTCCACTTAAAGAAATCCCAATCCCTCCGAGCTACATGCTCTAGGGACTTAAACCTTGTCACCACAATAAACAAAACATGCCAGAGGGATAGATTCCTGTTCCAGAGACTTCCCATACTCTGGAATAAACTACCCATCTATATCAAACAAAGCTCCTCATTAGCACTCTTCAAAAAAAATTTTGATGATTGTTTGGGAAATAGGAAATTCACCCCGGGATCTCCTCTGCGGCTCTGCTCGACAGTGGCACTGAAAAATAATTTTCTTGGGTGGCAAAAGCCAGGGTACCTTTTTGGCTGGGCTTGTATAGGCCCCAGGGCCGATAGCCTAGTTACCTACCTATGAATTGCCTGATTCAGGCGGACAGTCATGAATTGCTACTATAGCACCTGACATTTGTAAACAGACTTCTAACTTCAGTGGGGTACACAGTCAATGAAAATAAATCACATCTGGTACCCAGCCAGCAGATTGTATTCCTGGGAGCAAGCTTGAACACAACTTCCCAGGTGGCATTCCTCACTCCAGAAAAACAAATTTATTTGACAGACTACTTCAATCAACTGGCCACCAAAACCCAGCTATCTGCAAGAAAAATACTGCAAGCCCTAGGGTTCATGACCTCTTGCATTCTACTAATTCCATATGCAAGACTGCATATGAGAAACTTCAATGGTACTTAAAATGTCTCTGGTGTCAACATTCTCAGGACCTGGAAACAATGATTCCTATTGCCTAAGGACAGAATTCCTTTGGTATGCAGTGGCCTGCTACCACAACAAGGAACTCCTTTTCACTCAACCCCCCACCGTCCAAACCACAACAGATGTATCGGACTATGCAGGGGGGCTCACATGGCACGACAATGCATTTAAGGCAAATGGAGCCCAAAGCAGATGCACCTGCATATCGATCAAAAAGAAATGTTAGCTATACAGAATGCTCTGACAGCCTTTAAAGGCCTTCTTTTTCCAGGACTATTGATAGATGGACAACACCAGAGTTATGTGGTACAAAAGCAGGGGGGAACCCATTCGTACCCACTTGCAGATTAGCCATGGCTCTGTGGAACACAGCCTTGAGCAACCAAGTGCACCTGCAAGCTCAGTTCCTGCCAGGCAAACTAAATTCACTGGCAGATGACTTAAGCAGAAATCTAATGGACCCACACAAGTGGAAACTGGAACCCAAAATATTCTAGCTTCTGAGGCACAGGTGGGGGGCTCCAGAGGTGGACCTCTTTGCTTCCCCTCAGAACTATCAATTGAGCAAGTATTGCTCCAGAACTCCCCACAGCCAAGCATGGAAAGTGGATGCCCTGTCCTTTTCATGGGAAAACCTCTGTCTTTTCCCCCTCTACCCCTCCTCTCGAAGGTTCTACTAAAGATCAAACAGGACAAGCCAAGGACAATCCTGATTGCACCAGATTGGCCACGCCAGCACTGGTGTACCCACTTTTGCACAGTCTGACAGTAGTGCCACCATGGCACCTGCCTTAGACCCCTTCCCAGCTGTCCCAGCAGAAGTGCCAGATTTTGCATCCTCCGCTACAGACCCTGAACCTAGCTGTCTGGCTCATCCCCTGATCTCATCACCAGCAACCTTCAGTAAACAGGTGCTGGATGTCATCTTTCAGGCAAGGAGGCCTAGTACTTGAAAATCTTATTCGGAAAAGTGGAAAAGATACTGTTCTTGGAGCCAGTCTCAGGAAATGGCCACAACTGTGCCCAGCTTACTTCATGTACTAGATTACTTAACAGAAATGCTCCACAAAGGCCTGTCCTTCTCTTCAATTAAGATTCATGCCTCTGCCATCTCAGCTCATTATAATGCTGAGCCACCCCTCTTCTCTTCTCCTCTGGTCAAACAGTTCCTGAGAGGAGCCAAAACTTTAAGACCCTCCAGGAGAGCTCCCTCTCCAGCCTGGGACCTTAACTTTGTATTGGAAAAGCTCACGCTTCCTCCCTTTGAACCTGCTGCTACAGTGGAGTTAAACTTCCTCTCATGGAAAACAGCTTTACTTCTAGCCATCACTTCAGCAAGAAGAGTGTCTGAATTGCAGGCCCTTATGGCTGTGAAACCCTTTATCATCTTCCATGCAGACAGGGTTTCCCTCAGGACTAACCCATCATTTTATGCCCAAGGTGGTATCTAGTGTGGCTTTAAACCAATCCATTCATTTGCCAACTTTTTCCCTAATCCTCAGAATAAAGGGGAAAGGATCCTGCACTCCCTGGATGTACACAGGCAATTTAGGTTCTATCTGGACAGGACTAAGCCTTTCAGGAAAACTAACCAGCTGCTAGTCAGCTTTGCTGCAGGGGCAAAGGGCAATGCCATTTCAAAGCAAACTATTTCAAAATGGATAGCACACTGCATCCATTTCTGCTACAAACACCATGGGAAACCTACCCCACAGGAGATAAAAACACATTTCACTAGGGCTACATCTGCCTTTACAGCCTTTCTCAGGGGAGTCCCTACCAGGGACATCCTGGAAGCTACAACCTGGAGCTATGTACACACTTTCACCAAGCATTGCCACTTACCTATCTTTTCTAAATCCAGACTGGATTTGCCACAGCAGTCTTACAGGGCCTGCTTGTAAGCCCTAATGCTTCTTGACTGTCTCCACCCATCCTCAGCTTTGGGAATCAACTCAAATGTGATGACTGCAACAGTGAAACATGAACATAGTACAGTTTTGTACACTTACCATAACTGTAGATGTTAGTGTATTCACTGTTGCAGTCCTGGTTACCCTCCCTCCAGCCCCGACTTTTTTACTTCTACCTATCCTTTTTGTTTGGCATACCTTGTATTATTGGTATTTGCTTTTTGCTGGGTGTGTTCCACACCATGTAATTGCTTCCTATTTAGGGGGCTCCTGTCATCTGGGGCAAGAAAAACTGATGTAATGGCATCTGCTCCATGTTTTATACCCCTGACAACCTGACGTCATGGAAGAAGTGTCAGCATCCAACGCAGAAATCCCAAGACTCTGGTATTCAAGTGGACTGAGGGCTGATAACCCAAATGTGATGACTGCAACAGTGAATACACTAACATCTACATTTATGGTAAGTGTACACAACTGTACTTCAGTCTTTGATGCAGGCCTAACCATGTCATAAGTAGTACCCCCACTGGAAGCCCTTGTTGATCTGAAGTCTTGGAGGGCTTGGGTAGAGCCTGACACAGTGGAGTCTTTCACAAACACGCCCAACAAGGTTTTGCACCACCCCCCTCCAAGGACAGGATTCATTAGAGTAAGAGTCTAGCAGTGGACACTGTTGCAGTTGCTGATGTCTTTATTAGTGCCTGTAGGAACTACAATGGCACTCTGCAGTGGTTGACATTGTAGTTAATACAAGCATTGAGACATCTTGGAAGGGAGTGCATCATTCCACCCCCATGAACAGGGAGTCCTGGGCATTGCACTGTTTGGCTAAGCACACTAAAACTTCAGCCATGTTTAGCCTTCATCCACTGAACTACATGTCTCATTTAACTAGACTCCATGACCTTGTTACTGAGATGTCTTAGTCAGTGACATCTCTTCAGTCTCCAGAGATCTGAAAATAAATGGAAACTCATTTGTCCACAATGCTTTCTGTTTCTAAAATTTCCATGCAGCTGATGGATCAGCCCACATGGCAGGCACCAATATCTCACGTAGCTGGCATGCCTAGATGCTCTTATGCAACTTTGCACTTCTTTAAGGTGTCCTTTCTTAATTCTCTGTTTGATGGATCCACCTTGTTTGTTCCTGTAGTTAAGAAGACTTTGACTAGGAGCGAGCAAGATGGGAAAACCTTCTGCCATTGGAGTTCATTTTTCTACCCTTAAGAACATTCTCCAGAAATCAGTGAGATGACAGGAAAAGGTTTTTCCATAAGTCACAGCAGTTTTTCCAAGATGCTGCAAGTGAAGGTGCCTCCCTGGCAGAGGGGGGGGGGGTCTGTAATGAACACATTCCATGAGGCAGGACTGGTCCATAAACCAAGGCTTCAGAGGTCCTTTATACAGTAAGCCTTTTCAATGTTCCTGAGCTTTTACCTGATTAAAACACTCTGGTGGCAGTCGGGAGATGCATAGCTCTTCACCCAAAAGCTGGGTAGGCCATTATTTTGGATGCCTGGTTGCCTAGAGTGATTTCCAGAGGTAATTCCATCCTCCTCTTAACTACTATAAAGTGGACACAAACATCCTTTCCTGATATTCCACCCCTTCACTGGAAGGAAACCACATCCAAGAGGTCCCACCAGGCCATAGTGCCAAAGAAAAGCTATGACCTCATGCTCATTCTGGACCTAAGCAAGCCGAATCTCCATGTCTAACAGACCTGGTTCTAAATGGTCAGAGTGCAGTCCGTACTACCTCTTTTCAACAAGGATTACTGGATGTGCTCAATGGACAAAAGGATGCCTACTACCATACCAAGATAGAGACATTCCAGGAGATTCCTGCACTTCAGGCTGAGAGCTAGACATTAGCAATTTTGAGCCCTGCCCTTTGGTTTCACCACAGCTCCCCTGGTGTTCAAATGCATGACAATGGTGGCAGCCTGGATCAGGCTGCACAGATTATGGATTTTCAACTACCTGGACAATTGGCTTTTCACAGCATCTTTAAGGATATCATCGATTCACACAAAGGACTTTTTGCTCCATTGGTACCTATCCTTTTAGATCACAGTCACCTTTGAAAAATCCAACATGGAACTTGTTCATATTCTAGAGTTCAGATACCATTTGGACACCACTAGTCAAATTGCCAGGCTGTCTGTTTCACATGTGAATTTTATCTATGTACAAGCAAGTCGCATACTAGCTTTGTGGAAGTCAGCTGCTTCACTTCTGCTGTGACTACTAGACCTTATAGCTGCAGCTATTCCTTTGAATCCATTGACCTGATTCCTCATGAGGATTCTACAGTGGATGTTATCTGTCCAACAGTCTTTGACAAGACATCCTATGGATTTTCCCATTCACCTAAAAAGTCTGCTGACATCACACATTCTGGTGGATGACTTATGATCAAGTTGCTATAATTCTTCCCTTTTTCTCCCCAGTTCATAGCCAGAGTTACCATGAATGTTTCTCTTCTAGGATGGAGGGCATTTTGAAGGGAAGACTGTCCAAGGTATGTCCCCCACAGGCACCCATCTTCATGTCAACATCTTGGAAATAGCTGTCCTCATGTTGCAGGTTTTTCAGGGTGGTCTCTCCAAGGATGTGGGAACCAACAAGACAGACAAGATGTCCATAATCTGGTACACACAGTGGAGAACCAATTCTTACCCTCTATCAAGAGGCTTTGTGGGTTTGGCATTGGGTGATTTCTCAGTGTTTTCTAGTAGCAACACACACATAATGCGGAGGTCCAACATACTTCTAGACAGTCTTAGCAGAAGCATCTTAATGCCTCACGAGTCTCTCAATCCCTCATTGGTGACTCAGATCTTCAACTGCCGGGGCCAACCTTGCTGTGAAATCTTTGCTACTCCTTTCAGTACCAAATGCAGCAGCTATTTTGCCTTTGACCTTCCACTGTCACCTAGGGATGATCTTTAGCATGCTTGTCCTTCTGGGCTCCTGTCTGTCTCCACCCCCAACTCCTCTGCCTCTTGTAGAGTGATTACCTTCATTACTCTTGGCCTAAACCGATCTGGTTTCTCTTTCTTTGACCTCATGTAAAACACTTGCCATGGGTACTGGACTTGATTCCAGATCTGATATATCACATATTAAGGCAGCTTCACCCAAACTGATGTCCCTCAAGCTAACCCCTCTAGTTTTTCCAATTCCAGTAATGGTCAGACATCCCAAGCTTTCCAAGAGGGTTGTACAGATCCTGTCCTCTTCTCAGAAATCCTCCACTGGAAAGGTATATTCCAGCAAATTGAAAATATTTTAATTATGGGCTGTCTAAAGGCCAGTCCCTCTGGATGCAGTCTTAAAATTTTTGGCTGACATTTTTCATCCCAGCTCCACAAATTTGACCATAAAAGTTCAATTGGCAGCCATTTCTAACTTCCATATTGGTCAAAAACAACTGCATGGCATAATTCAGATTATCAAAAGCCTTTTCGAAAGAGACTTTCCTCCTTAGCACCCTGGTCAGAGACCCTGTTCCTCCCTGACAATCTTCCCTTGGGTTCTGCCAGGCTTGACTACTGCTCCCTTTGAGCCTTCTGCAGTTGCTAATGTGAAACTCCTTTCTTGGGGAAACTCTCTTTTTGGTGGCAGTCATTTCAGACCGAAGGATTTCAAAGCTCCAAGCATTATCCACTGTACTTTCATATTTGATTTTCCACAAGAACCAGATTTTGTTAGTCTCATCCATCTGTCCTTCCCAAGGTGGCCTCCGAATCTAATCTGAATCAGTCTCTCCAGATCCCTGTTTTCTTTTTCAAATTTCACTAGCAAGAAGGGAGTACCTGTCATTGTTTGGATTTTCACCAACACCTTTGATTATACTTGGTCAGATCTAAACATTTCAGAAAGTCTGACCAGCTGTTTGTCTCCTTTTCTAAAGCTAAACTTGGAAAATAAATATCTAAGCTAACCCTGTTCATTTGGCTGTCTCATTGTATTTCTTTTATTTACTCCACCAAAAGCATTCTCCTGCCCTTCATACCTGAGGCTCAATCCACTAAGGCAGTGTCTACTTCAAGCGCCTTTATAAGATTGTGCAGTGGCAATATGGTCAAACTCTTATAACTTTATTGCTCATCACAAGCTTGACATTAAGTCCAGGTCTGGATCTGCTTTTGGCTTTACTGTTGTGAAATGTTCTTTCCTAGTACTGCCTGTCTGTCTGGAGACTCTATCCTACAGGTTCTGATGGATGGACAACATTGTATATAAAAGTTATGTACTTAACAATAGAGTCATGTTATTTTGTCCACCTGAACCATCCTTCCCACTGTTCTCCTTCCAAATTGTCATTTCTGTTGTGCCTCTTGGAAGGCTTCAAGGACCAGCTGAAAGACATTTGATCCATTGGTCTGTTTTATATTCTACCTGTAATGAGTTTTCTTTCCTTTCTTGTTATTGAGGCAGATGGCAAACTTGATCTGAGGAAAATTAGACTCCCTGGGTATTATGGGAGAAGAGATGGAGCTTTGGAGCTAAAGGCTTTCACACAGCTGTTGTCTGATCTGATTGGATCCAAGGAAACCCACAGGGTGAGACAGAAGACAGCACAGATCTAGCATTATGGTAAGTACATAACTTTCATTTCACTGTTGCCTGTAATAATTATGACTCCAAAACATCAGTCCAGAAAAAGGCAGATTGCTTAGGGGTATTACACAGATGTGGTAAGATAATGTTCTCATACTTCAGTTTACATAATCCTTGGCTGTCACTCACATATATGGAAGTTTATTCTGTTTTATGCAGACAGTTTAAGGGAATATTCTGCTACACTTCTTTCAGAGGGTAGCTTCTTTCTGAATCCTATATTTTATAATCTTTAAGTATCTAAATATGCTTTGAAGAGTGTGTATGATTGTACAGATACTGTGTCTAGGGCCCCTGCTACTCTTTTGAGACTATATGCCTGGTTATGTAACCAAAAATTTGCTGATTAAGTTTAGTCCGAAATGTTTAATTCTTTTTTTTATATAAGGAGGAGGTTTGTACCTTCTTTTACTCTGGCCCTCATCTAATTTGATGAACGAGGGAAGTTTGTTCAGCGACTGTCTAATAATATTATCAAGCCCCACTTAAATCTCCCAAATCCTCTCTTCCTTTCAAAAATGTATCCCTGCCAACTTCTGGCAAACATGGAGCAAAAAGAGCTGGCAAAATTAGAATAAGAAGAAATAAGGATCCTTTCCAAAAAAGGACAGTCTAATAATGCAGAATGACTGTCAGCTTTTGAAAAACCCATCCACACCACTTCTGCCCCTGTTTTTCCTAATTTTTTGTTTCAGGAACTGTGCTAAATGTGCTTAGAGGGTTACATTTGGCACTGTATTCCTCCCCAACCTGTAAAATGAACATGGTTTTCCTTATTTTCTCTTCGAAACCTGCTCACCCTATGAGTCATAGAATCAATGCCTACAGATCAAAGGGGCATAAATTTCAATTCCAGAATGTTTCTCATGCCAAAGAAGGAACCTTCTTGGAGAGAGGTTCTAGATCTTTCCTTTCTCAATCTCTATGTGAAACGCTAACTCTTCAAACTCTTGTTACCTCTTATTCTTCCTCTAAAGTGCCATGTTAAAATTAATTCTAAAGAATGTTTATTATCAAATTCCCATAGCTACAGGCTTCATGAAATTCCCCAGATTGTCTGTCTGGGTCACATTATCAGTTTTCTGCATTATGCTTTGGGTTATCTACATCTCCAGAGCTGTTTACAAAGTGCCTAACTCCAGTAAATAACTCACTAGAGAGTGCATGGCATTCACATTTTCCCTTATTTAGATAACTTACTTATCTTTGCAAAGTCTCTTCCCAGGTGTCAAGAATCTGTAACATGAGTTTTGACTTTTCTTACCAATGTAGGATTCCAGATAATTCAACAAAAATCCTCCTTGTCTCATCACGCAGGATTATAATTTGGGCTGTTTTCTAGACGCTTCTCAGTAAGAGGGTTTTATTACTCAGGAGAAGGTAGATTTCTGTCTGAAAACTTTCCTGAGTGGCTCCATCCAGTCTACAAGAAAATTTCTTGTGATTCTGGTGGCTTTTGATTCTCATGAATCCCCTTTCAAGGATACACATGAGGAAAATTCAATAGTCTTTAAAAAAAAAAAATACACTGCGCCAACATTTACATTGTCTGGAATTACACATTCCAGTTCTGGGTTTTGTCAGTGAGGAACTGCATTGGTGGAGGCAGCAAATAGAAATAAATCCAGGTCTCCCCTTTTCTTTTCATATCCCAAGCCAATTGTAACCACAGACACCTCAGATTTTATTTTGGGGGCAGTTCCTTTGGGGATGAAAGTGCAAGGCCTGTGAATTCTTCAAAAAGACCAAAGCACATAAATGTCAAAAGGATGCTGGTTGTGAGCCATGCATTTTAATTTCTTTATTACTTATGGTCCCTGGGACTACTTCAGCTGTTTACAGACAATACCATAGTAATGTGGTACATAAGTAAACAGTACGGCATACAGTCTGTACAAGCTGGATATGATGTCTTGGAAGGAAGCTCTACAGTATTCCTTAACCCTCCAGGCATCTTGCATACCAACTGAGCAAAACATAGTGGCAGACAAGGTGAGCAAGATGAGGACAGACCCTCACAAATGAAAACTGAATGAGAGAGGCTTCTAGGAATTGATTCAACTGTTGGGAATACCTCAAATAGATCTGTTTCTCATTTCAAAACAGACAGCTTAGTCACTGACTTGTTTAATGGACTGTTAGTCATGTACAAGATGGACTACTGAATGTTATTTCTGTTTACCTATGTTTGCTGAATTTCTTTTATTAGTGCTGATTTAAAACAAAGAAAGCGAAGGGAAATCTCTGTTTTTGGTCAAGGGAGGGAGCGGCTTGAGTATTCTAACTGCCCTGAGAACTTTCTAAGATGCTCTAAATACTATTTAATACTTACCTAAGGTAAGTCTTGATTACCATATAGGTACCTTCACATTTCGTTCTAGACCTGATGTGATTACCCATTCTGGAAGCAGGAGGTGCCCTGTGCAGGATGGGAATTGTCAGGGTGATCATAGTTCATGCTTAGACTCTGCTTTGTAAATCTATAAATATGTAAAAGCACTGCACACTAGAATATAGGGTGCCTCTACTCTGAGTCAGGATACCACTGATAAGCCAAGTCTTTTCATACGTGTAAGTTGAAGTTGGTGAGCTGAAGAGTGGGAAAATAAAGGAAGACTGTACACTTACAGTAAATTCGTATTTTATTGGTTATCACTCATTGTCTCCTGTAGAGTCCTTTTAGTCAAATTATTTTAGTAATCTATTTATTGGCTTATTTAGTGTATACTCCTCTGTTGCATTTAATTTATCCAAAATGACATATTTGACATGTTTGGGATCTCTTAAGGGTAACTAAATATTGGATATTTTCTAAGTCAGCATAATTGTTCACACTACTAACATTCCATCCTGTTATATAAAATACTATAGAAAAATAATAGAATAATATAGAATTTCATATCTCAAGAAAATTCTCCATATAATTTAACATATGGAGCTCCGTTGATATTGTTGGTTAAAGGTATGAGTGATAATCCAATAGATCTATCTTTATCTATTGGATTAGGAATGACTTTCATTCCATGTTTAATGGGAAATTCATATTTACTTGTGTTTGATACTTAGAATTAATGTTTTATAGAAATACTTTTTTAAAGCCTGACCAGAATTTTACCCTACTTATATTTAAAGAAAGAACATTAAATTACACTCCCAAGTTTACACACACAAAAATAACATCCAGTGTTATCAGAGAATATATTATAACTACTATAATCAAAATAAAAAAAAAAAAAAGCAAAACGTTTCTTCCAATAACTTGAAATGGATTTAACATTCATATCATTAAATACTAATGGCTTAAATAATGCAAATAAAAGATCAAACATACTAAAATATTTAAATCTAAATAAGGCACAAGTCATAGTTCTCCAGGAAATGCATTTTAAGACTAATAGCTATTTGGAACCCTAAGGACTAATATTCTTAGCTCAATCCTCCTATAGAACAAAGATAAAAAGGAGTATCCAATTCTCTGGAAGAAAAACACAATCACTCCAAAAGTTATTTATAAATATGAAGACAAAGAAGGTCTACTAGCATTTATAATTAAATTTAATAAAAGAATATGGACATTAGCCAATCTATATTGGTTCCCAGGAATTGGAGCAGGAACAGTTAAACACCTAGATTTTATTTCCAACAATTATAAAGCAAATCTTATACTGGGAGGAGACTTTAATTGTACCTTAGAAGCTTCTGAAACCACCAAGAAGTCTTTTTGCATAGCAACTATTTCAAAATCCTTAAAAAATGGATTGATTCATTTCATTTAATTGACACTTTTAAAGTAAAAGATGATAAATCCTTATTTTCCCATAAAGGCCGTAGATTTGGAACACAAACCAGAATAGACAAATTATTTGTAGTTCAAGATTTACATACAAAAATTCTCAATAGTTCTATGCCCTTTCTCAGATCATGACTCTGATAATGAAGCTCCAAATAGAGTTTAAACCTTTAATCCTCTCATCTAGAATTCCATCATATATCACAAAAATTAAAGAATTCAGACCTTGGATGTTGTCAGAACTACAATTACTTCTTGAAATTAATAATACAACAGAAATCAGTAGAGTCATGGTTTGGGACTCATTAAAAGCATATTTATTTGTAAGACCCTTAGCTGGTACAAAAACAAAGTTAGAGAGTGGGAATCTTAATCATTAGACTTGGAAATCAGACTCTTGACAGCAAAATCTAAAAAAAAAATCAGAATTGTCCAGAAGTCAAAAAGGAAATAGAGGAATTAAATAAAAAATACAATGAAATTCTAACACACAACTTGTCTAGCCTTGGAAAAATTAAAAATACTCATTAGCCACCCCCCCAGATATCTACATAACGTATCTACAAGAATTAAAATACAATCTAAAGCAAATAACAGTAGTAGTATATAGCATGAAAAGAGGGAAAAAGTATCAGATATAGGAGACATCCTTGAAGCATTTTGGTTCCATTATATGGAACACTTCAAAAAAAAAAGATTTAGATACCAACCAAATAAACTTGGAGTCAAACCTTATTATAAAAAAATCCCAGAAAATTTAAAACTAGACCTACAAAAACCTATTTCCTGCAAAGAAATTGTTGACAAGATAAAAGAAAGTAAATCTAACAAAACTCCAGGGCTAGATGGTATAATTATGGAAATTTACAAACTCTTACCTTCAACAGTAATCTCCCTTTCATAAAACTTTGCTAGAAGTCCCGTCAGAAGCAAAAATACCACCCTCATGGAAATATTCTCTCATAACACCTGTTCTAAAAGATAAACCATCAGATGCTTTGCACCTCATACAGACCAATATCATTACTGAATAATGATTACAAAATATTCATGTCAGTACTAGCTAACAGAATGAAAATCCCACTTTCAAAGACAGTTAATGATCAAACTAGATTTTTATACAACAGACACACATAATATTAAAAGGCTACTTACTCTTATAGATTATGTGACTAAAGAAGATAGACAAGCACTTGTTTCAGCTACATATTGTACTTATTTTACTGCCTGCACTTTAACAAAGTGTTTTTTGTATTTAAATTACCTGTTTTAACTGTTGTAGGCTACATACTCAAATGTGATTGCCATTTCTGTGCATTTAAAGTGTTTTTTTTTATTGTATCTGCTTTATTTTCTGGGGGAAAAAATATATATATATGTACATACATATGCACACGTGGTTTCAGCCCAGAAATTAGTAGTTTATTGGCCATTTTGGGCTAATTTTTCTTTCATTTCCCTGCTATAAAACCCGCATTTGTGAGGTTTTGGGGCTAGTATACAGCTCAGCAAGCTCCTTCCTGGTGCCCTGAAGAGTTCTACAGCAGCAGAGAGACAAAAGAGAGACTTTGGAGTGACTAAGTATCATTTTTCTGCATTTTCTTGCTGCCTTTAGCTAATTCCACCTAAAATGCTGATTTTCTAGAGTTTCTGTGATTTAAAAAGATTGTTTCAGCTACATATTGTACTTATTTTGCTGCCTGCACTATAACAGTCATTTTTGTGTTTAAATTACCTGTTTAACTGTTGTAGGCTACACACTCAAGTGTGGTGGCCATTTCTGTGTATTTAATGTGTTCTTTTGATTGTATCTGCTTTATTTTCTGGAAAAAAAAAACTTGTTTTCCTGCCTTTCTAAGCTAGTATAGTCCAATTTTCAGGTTAGTACAGAATTCAGGGCTGTAAGTTTGTGTTTGCCCATACCTTACTTGGATAGAAGGAAATTTCTCTGTTCACTGTGAGAGAGGGAGCTTTGAGCAAGCCTGTCTGTCCCTAGAGGAGTGGTTTCAGCCCAGAAATTAGTAGTTTATTGGCCATTTTGGGCTAATGTCTGTCTTTCATTTCCTTGCTAGAAAACCCACATTTGTGCGGTTTTGCGCACTGGGCAGCACCAGTTAGCTAGGGTATAAGTATTCCCGGCTCCACAAAGTCTGCTCTTCAAATTTTCCCTTGGAACTAGACAAACTTTCAACTTAAGCACCCAAACCATTCACTTCTCATCCCGGTACATGCTCAAAACTCATAGCAAGCACTAATAAACCTTAGCACTATACCTCACTATACTGTAGAGAAGGACAAGGCTCTCTATTCGACCTTACCAGCCAATCAGTAAAGCAGTTCACTGTACCTATCCAGGCATGTCCAAAGGGCAGTTTCAGGTGTACTCTTCGGTCCAACTGGTGAATCTGGGCATTTTGAGGCAATGTTACAATTGCCTCATGTACATAGACAACCCTCTCCTCCTTTCACCAAACACTAATACATGCAAGAGAAGCAGTTATACAGCCAAACTGGAGGTAAGCTCTCTCAACCCAAGACTGGACCAGGCAGTCAAGAGGAGAAAGGAATTCCTTGCATCACACCACCAGTCTCACATAGACCTATGAAACCAGCACTGGCAAAAAACACACAAATACACGAAAACATACTTGGAGGCTCTAAATAAAAATCTGCAAAAGCAAGAGAGACCTCCAAAGCAGACATCCAAGCAACCTCCACCCCCCAATACAAACCATGAAACACACACTTCACAAAACCAGTGTGCCATGCAATCACAGCCCTTAAGGCAAAATAGCATACCCAACACTAGTAATAGGTGACTCTATAGTCAGGCACACTGACGTCCCACTCAAGAGGCTGAACAAGGAGAAGGTTACTGTTAGCTGCCTGTCGGGTGCCAGGATCCGCCACATAACACAAGCACTCAGGTCACTTCAGAACAAGTACAAATATGACTCTGTCATTGTCCATGTTGGTGTGAATGACCTGAGCCATACCTCCCTGGACTACATGAAAAGAGACATGGAGGAGCTCTTTGATTACGTAGCCCAGGCCAGTATGACCCTGAGTAGCATCCTGCCCTCACCAAGAGTGATACTATAGTATAGAGAAAAAAATATCAATTTCAACAAATGGTTAAGCTTCTGGTGTCATTCAAAAGGGATCCAGCATCTCTTGCATGTATTAGTCAACCTGGGATGACATGCTCGACAAGCCATGTTGCTTCGCTAGAGACTGCTTGCACCTGTCACCCTTAGGCTTTCGAAAACTGGCCAAGGCTCTTGCCACCACCATAGTGCCTTTTTTAGGCAAGGCTCAAAAGACAAACCCACCACTGTAAGTAGCGCAAGTAAAAAAAAACTGAGGGTAATGCTACTCAGTGCCAGAAGTCTAAACCTCAAATACCACGCACTCGAGGCACTCCTCAGTATGGAGAAAATCGATATATGTGCAGTAACAGAAACCTGGTTTAAGGCACCAGAGAGCACCCCAGCACTACCAGGCTACAACTCGTACCATACATTTCAGCCACAAAACCCAGACTGAAATACAAAAGGCGGAGTAGTATCAATATTCATCAAGGATACCCACACCTCTAGGTTAGTGGCACAGCACAATGCTTCAGAGATCATCTACGTACAACTGACAACAGGCAAAACTGCTGTTCAAATTATAACTTGCTACAGATCACTCACCATGTCCCAGAACCCCCACTCCACATTCCTGGAAACATAAAGGTCCTACCAAACACCCTGATATTGGGTGATTTCAATTACCCAAACATCAACTGGGAGAACTACTCAAGTACAAACTCCCTTGCCCAACATTTCCTATAATTTATAAACTCAAACACCCTGGATCAACTGGTCAACACCCCCACCAGAGGCGACAACATATAGGACCTGGTCATCACCAACATGGGCGACTGGTGGTCCACACCGGACGTCAACCCCTCGGTTAGATCTGACCATGAACTAATCACTCTGGATATCCACATTCCGCCACCACCCCCAGTCAAAGAAACCGTAAAAAACTTTTCAAAAGCAAACTTCACATTAACTTAAGACTGAGGTGGGAAGTTTCAAAGCCCCCATGCTAAAGGATAATGCTGTCCAAGCTGCAAAATCCTTTACTAATGCACTCTATGGGCACCTACACAAATGCATGGATTGTGCTATCCCAAACAAAACCAAGACTCACTCCTCCAAGAAAAGGAAACCAGTCTGGTGGACCCCTGCCATAAACAAGCTTTGCAATAGGAGGAGGAAACTAGTACAGAAAAGAGTAAAATCCCAAGAAGGGAAGACATCCCTGATCAGTATCAGCACAAAACTACATTCCCTCATAAAATCGTGCAAGGCTAGCTTCGAAAGAAAAATTGCCATGGACTCCAAAGATAACCACAAGGCATTCTTTAACTATGTCAAGAATCTTAGTGGCAATTCTCAGATCTGCTCGGAGTTGATGCAGAATTGCACAAAATACACTGAACCGACCAATGTAGACAACATCCTGGCAGACAGGTTCAGTGCAAACTTCACCCCCCTCTCACCCCCAAAAGAGCTCATAACTATACCAAAAGAATGTAGTGCCCCTGAAATCACAGACACTCTGGTTAAAACAGCCCTCTCCAAAGCCAAAAACACAGCATCAATGGGACAGGACGATGTTTCCGGCTGCGTCCTACACAAGCTCAAAGATGAAACTAACCCCTCACCTAAACACACTGTTTAAACTCAGCCTCTCCACAGGCTATGTGCCCACAGAGTGGTGCACAGCAACGGTTATTCCGCTCCACAAAGGTGGAGCCACAATGGACCCCGGGAACTATCACCCTATAAGCCTGACTAGCTTGGTCTGCAAAGCTGTGGAGTGCATCATCATGGATCTTATTAACAGAGACATTGGGAACCTCCAAACACTGGACCCTACCTAGTTCAGCTTTAAGGGTAGATCATGCCTCCTGTACTTGGTGGACTTCTTTGAGACAGTTACCAAGGCTATAGATGAGGGAAATGTGGTCCACATAGCCTATCTAGACCTTGCAAAGGCCTTTGACACCATTCCCCACTCAGGTATTATAGACAGGCTCACCAGCCTGGACATAAACCCCTACGTCATGAGATGGGTTGCCAACTGGCTCACGGACAGAACTCGCATGGTAAGAGTTGTGGGAGCTAGGTCTGACTCTAAACCAGTTACAAGTGGCGTTCCCCAGGGCTCAGTCCTAGGAACCCCTCCTGTTTGGCATATACTTCTCAGAGGTACAGGCAAGCACAGGAGGATTATGGCTGACCAAGTTCGCAGACTACTGCAAACTAGGTGCTATAATTGACTCTCCAGCTGACAACAGACATCCTCCAAAAGGGTCTCACTGAGACAGATACCTGGTGTCAAAACCATGGCCTCAAGCTAAATGCCAAAAAGTGCATAGTCATCCCCTTTGGAAAAAACAAAGTACCCACAAACTATCACATAGGTGGTAGCCCCCTAAATATGGAAGATGTAAAAAGGGATCTGGGGCCCCAAGTAGATAGTAACCTCTCCTTTGATAATCACATTGCCAAAGTGGTTAGAAAATCCTTCTATGTGGGCCACCTAATCACAAAAGGGTTTACATCCAGATTGAAAGAGGTCATTGGGCCCCTCTACGCATCACTCATCAGACCCATCATAGAGTACAATGCCCCATTTGGAATGTACCTTACAAGATACCTGCAACAACTGGAAAGACCACAGAAGTACCTCACCAAGAGGATCACTGGCCTCAAGCAGATGCCCTATGTAGCTCAACTGAAGAAACTCCAGCTGTACTCTGTTGCATACCGCCTACTCGGAGATGATCTCTGCCTGACATACAAGGCCATGTCCAACCCAGAATTAATGGACATGCTCCACCTAAAGAAAACCATATCCCCTCAAGCCACATGCTTGAGGGATCTAAACTTTACAACAACAATAAGTAGGACGTGCTGGAGGGATAGATTCCTGTCCCAGAGACTTCCTATGCTCTGGAACAAGATTCCATTCTACATTAGGCAGAGCTCCTCGCTAACCCTCTTCAAGAAAAACCTTGATGAGTGGATGGGAAACAAATTTTACCTCCGGGATCACTTCAATGGCTCTGCTGGACAGAGGCACAGGGAACTAATCTAAGGGGGCAGCGAAAGACAACACATCCAGCTAGGCTTATAAATGCCTTTGGGTAGATAGCCTAGTTACCTACCTACGAACTTGTAATCGGATTAGACATAGAAAAAGCCTTTGATTCCCTCAAGTGGGAATATCTATTTAAAACTTTAGCATTATTTGAATTTTCTCCTCCCTTAATCTTGTTACTAAAAAAACATATGTATTCATAACTTAGCCTACATTAAATTAGGTCCTTTTACTTCAGAATCTACCCATATAACAAAAGGTACTAAACAAGGATGCCCCCTTTCTCCTATTTTATTTGCTTTGGCTATAGAAATACTTGCAGAAATAATACGCAATCCAAGAATAAAAGGAATAGAAGTCTATGACCAGTACATATCTAAAATAATGCTTTTTGCTGATATTTTATTAACCCTTTCAAACTCCAGAGTGTCATTAGGAGAGTTAGAAGAAGTAATGGAGAAATTTTATAAGATTTCAGGTCTACACTTTAATCAATCAAAATCAAAATTTCGATTTTTAAATAAGAAAAAAGAACTGCAAGTTACAGATAAATCCATCATAGGAAAACAAGAACTTGCGCTAAATTATTTAGGAATAGTGTTATGCAAAAATATAAATGAAACAATATTAATAAATTATAAAAACATTATTGAAACAAAAATATATATAGAAAAGTGGAACAAAATTATATTAACTTTTGAAAACAGATTGCAATTAATAAAAATGGTCTTATTGCCAAAAATACTATATGTAGAATTAGTAATACAGTTAATTCCTGAAAGATGCATTCTTAAAGAAATAAACTCATGTTTAATAAAATTTTTATGGTATCCCAAAAAGAATAGAGTTTCTCTAACTCATCACATTAGACCCTGGAAACAAGGAGGATTGAACTTCCCAGAAATAGAAATGTATATAAAAGCATCTGTGCTTAAAGTTACAATAGACTGGATAAACCCAAATAATTTTGCCAAATGGAAAGAATTAATGGCTAAATTAACAAATTAATTTAATCTGTTAAAAAAAATTTAATAGACAAATCAAACAAACGCTGGTACATACTATGCATAAGTATACAATATAATATAACAAAACCTTCTGAAACAACACTGATTAATCATTACATTAATTCATTTAAGAAACTTATCAATGCAAACATAGATCTAAAACTTTGGTATGACCTTTTAACCCCATTTACCATCGCTAAGAACTTTCCTCACAGAATATATAGGGGAAACAACCACCTGGGAACAAAATGGATTCTTATGCTGGTTTCAATGTGTCAATAAATTAAATGTTTTAGATATACATATGATAAAAACTGCTTACAATATTCCAACACAGGACTGGTTAACCTTACAAAGCATTCTAATGTACACTCAAGATTTATGCAGATTAGTTAATAATTCCTCATTTAAAGATATTCCAAATCTAGTAAGTTTTCTGTATGAATTTGTTGTGAAAAGAAAAAGTCCATTTCAAATCTATATAGAGAGTTAATAACATAAAACCATTCCCAAACCATCATACTGGCAGTTCTTAACAAAAGGTCAGTCATTGCAGTTCACAGAAGAAATTAAAACGAACATCTTACTATCAGCTAATTACACCTCTAACACACACTACTGGAAAATATTTAACTGGAAATACTTACATAGAGCATTTTTAACACCAGGTAGAATTAAAAAGATCAGTACTACTACAAATGATTTTTGCTGGAGGTTTGAAAAGTCAAAGCAGACTGGATTCATATTTTTTATGAGTGTAATAAAATTAAGTCATATTGGAATGGAATCAATCATATTTTACAAGCTTAATTTAATGAATCCTTTACCTTAACTAAAGTATTGATAATTCTAAATGTAAATGAAGGTCCCTACCTGAATAAGACAAATATGTATTTGCTATGGACAATACTTGCTATATCTAAGAAATGCGTAACAAGAAGGTGGAATTCAAATACACCCCCGACTTTGGAAGAATTCTACACTTTACTGAAGACAGCTGCATTAATGGAATTAAAATCAAAGAACTACAAATGTATCCCAGGCCATTGGTAAATAATCCTTGGAAGAAAGTTATATCTTTGTTGGACACACTGCGATAATCAACATTGTATGTCTGATAACTGATCTGTTAATTCTGTTTTTAATATACAGTGTATATAATTGAAAGTCAGGCTATTGTAAATCTTGTATATAGTTTAAAATGATATTTAAAAATATTATGTAAATGTTCTTTTAATTGAAAATAAAAAAATATTTGAGGGAGAGAAAAAAAAACAGACAACTGAACAAATTCTTCTCTAGGGCTTTTTGCATGCATGCCTGGAAAACAGATGCTTTTTCACTCTCCTGGTCCTTCATGCTTTTCCTCCCTTTCCACTAAACCTGGCTTTTTAGCATTCAAAGAATGAAACAAATGAAATGAATGTAGAAACTTCTGGAGACAAGTTAAATAGGCATAGTACATTTAATCCTCTGTTGCACCCACTTTTATGCACGTTTGAATACATGTGCTATTTGGATATTTGAGACCATTTGAGCAACATTAACAAAAACAGCCATTCTTGGTATAATCTTAACTGAGATGAATGGTACATTTTTAGAGAAATTTAAAATAATTCTAAAGTATGGATAATGAATTTTGATAAAGGTTGTCACTATATGAAGAAAATGTTAGAACACTTGTACAATGATACATATCATGAGGTTTCTTAGTATGATAAATATTTCTTCTTACAAAATTTATCAGATGTTAAGACATGTATTACTCGAGGACAAATCAACTCTTCACTTTATACATATTTATGGATATTAAAACCAAGTGTAACATCAATATTGGGTATACCTAACATACACAGACAAGTCCCTCCTGTATGTCCCATAGTTAATGCGACCACTTCAAAAACTTTTGCTGTGGACAAATACATTGCTGTAAAATACTGAAGAATGTTTTCGTTACATAGTTGTACTTTAAAAGACTCATGGGAATTCTGGATAAAACTGACAGTAGATAAGAATGACTGCAATATTTTGTCACTGTAGATGTGAAAGACTTATTTAATGCGATTCCACATGAGTTAGAACTAGAATGGTTTTATATCTACTTAGTAGATGAAAGTAATATATGAGCTGTAGATTTAAATGTGATTATTGAATTAATACCTGTTTTTTGAAGTCATGTTCTTTAAACAAAAACAGGAGTGGCCATGGGTGGTGCTTCTGCCCCTGTTTTTGCTAACTTAGTAATGGCCAAATGGGAAAGGAGATACATTATGAACTCCCAAGTTTACCTCCTTTTGGAATTTATATACAAGATTTATAGATGGCATTTGTATTTTTGGACTGCAGAAAGTGGCACACTACAAAAGTTTTTAATTTATTAATGGTAGCACATATTTTTTACAATTTACATGTGAAGTCAGTTTTGATACATTGAATTATTTGGACCATAACCTCAATAAATACATTTCTAATTTATACAGGAAACCTACCTATTCCAATGCTTTGTTTTATTACAAGTAGTTATCACCCTATATACCAGAAAAAAAATCTGTGGTAAAATTTCAACTGATACATTTGGTGTAAATTGTTTCTGATTTATCATTTGATACACAGGGGGAGACACTATAAAAAATATTAAGAAGGGGTTACCTCCCAAATTTTTTTAGAGCCAATATTTATAGAAGTTAATAACAAAGACTCACTGGTACATATATTCCCTTGATTGGTACTGAAGATATTGTTAATGCTGGACTAGTGACAGGACTCATCTGTGGGCAGTTATGAGTTTTAATAGGTTCATAGGTAGGTAGGCTGTCTGCCCGAGGGCATTTATAAGCCTAGCCAGAGTGTCGGCTTTTGCTGCCCCATTGATTAATTAACTGAGCCTCTGTCAAGCAGAGCCAATGAAGTGATCCCAAGGGTGTATTTTCTGTTACCCATCCACTAGTCAAGGTTTCTCTTGGAGTGTTAGTGAGCGGCTCTGCCTAATGTAGATAGGAATTTTATTCCAAAGCATGGGAAGTCTCTATGACAGGAATCTATCCCTCCAGCATGTTCTATTTATTGTTGTGGGACATGGCTTTGTAAGTCAGGCAGAGATCACCTCTGAGTAAGCGATATACCACTGAGTACAGCTGGAGTTTTTTCAGTTGGTCTGCGTAGGACATATGTTTGAGGCCAGTAATCCTCTTGATGAGGTACTTTTGTGGTCTTTCCAGTTGTTGGAAGTGTCTTGTGAGGTACATTCCAAAGGGACATTGTACTCTATGATGGGTCTGATGAGTGACTAGTAGAGGGGCACTGTAACCTCTCTATTTCTAGATGCGAACCCTTTAGTAATTAGATGGGCCATACTACTTTGGCAATACGATTGTCAAAGGAGAGATTACTATCTACCTGGTTCCCCAGATATCTTATTACCTCTTCTGTATTAAGGGGCTGCCACCTATGTGGTAATTCATGGGTGTTTTGTTTTTCCCAAATGGGATGACTATGCATTTTTTGGCATTTAGCTCGAGGCCATGACTTTGACACCAGGTGTCCGTCTCAGTAAGGCCTTTTTGGAGGATGTCCGTGTCAGCTGGAGAGTTAATTATGGCTCCCAGTTTGCAGTCATCGGCGAACTTGGTTAGCCATAGTCGTCCTGTGTTTGCCTGTACTTCTGAGAAGTATATGCCGAACAGAAGAGGTCTCAAAACCGAGCCTTGCGGGATACCACTTGTGACTGGTTTAGATAAGGACCTGGAGGCTGCTATTCTTACTGCGAAAGTTCTGTCTGTAAGCCAGTTGGCAACCAATCTTGTGACATAGGAGTTTATGTTCAGGCTGGTGAGTTTTTCTCTAATACCCGAGTGAGGAATGGTGTCAAACGCCTTGTCAAGGTAGGGTGTCTCAAAGAAGTCAACCAGGTTTAGTAGGCATGATCTGCCCTTAACAAAGCCGAACTGAGTCGGGTCAAGTGTTTGGAGGTTCCCAATGTCTTTGTTAATGAGTTCCATGATGATGTGCTCCATAACCTTGCAGACCAGGCTAGTCAGGCTTATGGGGCAATAGTTACCAGGGTCAGTTGTGGCCCCTCCTTTGTGGAGCGGAATAGCTGTTGCTGTGCACCATTCTATGGGCATGTAGTCTGTGGAGAGGCTGAGGTTGAACAGTGTGTTTAGGTGAGGGGTTAGTTCGTTCTGTAGTTCATGCAAGACGCATCCTGGGACACCATCTGGCCCCATTGATGCTGTGTTTTTGGCTTTTGAAAGGGCTGATGTCCTTCAAGGATGCATCTGCAGTCCTTACAAATGGGTTGTCCTGTCGTCAGGCAGCCCTTCGGTCGGCCGGATTCCAAAGTCTGGGTCTGGCCTCGGCTGGTGTCGCACTTCACCCGACGTCATAGCTGCACTTATTCGGGTATAAAGGCATCAGCCGACGCCATTTTCCTCAGTCTTTCTTGCCGCGTGGCGCCCGAAGCAGAAGCTGTTCGCAAGTGCCGGTCGGTCAGATCCAGAGATTACTACTACCGAATACTACTTCGAAGACTTCTAAAAAGCTAAGTACCCCGTTGGGGACTCTTTCTTGCCTCAGCCGATGTCAGAGAAAGTGAATAACTGTTTATCTTGTGGGAAACAAATACCTCATAAAGATTTCCACTCCTACTGTATACATTGTTTAGGCCCAGACCACGACGTAGCAGCTTGTCTAGCCTGTGCTTCTTTTAACCAACGGACGCTTAGATGTCGGTCGGAGTTTGCTGAACAGATTTTCGGCTCTGATTTTGCCTATATTATGCCGTCAGATCCTCCGACAACACAAATTTCCAAAAAACGAAAAGAAAAGGACCGACACTCGCGGTCCGCGGTTTCGGCCAAAACCGCGATTAAGCAAACCGCGAGTGTCTCGGTTTCGGCCGAAACCGAGCAAGCGGTTCTTTCTTCAGCCGAAACCATGCCTTCTACCGAGGCCTCCTCTAACCTGGTAGAATCGGCTTCTGAAATCCAGCCTTCTGTTGCGGTTTCTCAGGAATTATCAGACACAATTCCCCTGGATATTTCAACCCCTGCACGTGGAGTTGCTAAGCCTCCTGCAGCCATGTCTATTAAGGCCTTTGCCAGGGCTAAAGCAGCCAAAGCTTCAAAAACTGTGCCTGCCAAACCCCCCTCACACAGGCCCAGCACTAGCTCTCGTATGCTTTCTTTGGCTGAGGATCTAATTTCTTTAATTCGTGGATCCCAGCCTCATCCAGACAGGGCCTCTCTCCCACCTCCAGAAAAGAGACCTAGAGCAGAGCCCCATGAACCAGTATCCACTGATGATTCCTCTGATGACTCAGAACACACAGATCCTCCTGAGGCTTCTTATTCTCCTTACGAAGACTCTGATGTGGAAGAGTCCATTCCTTCAGCCTCTCCACCTGAGGAATTTTCCTTTGGGGAAACCTTGCATGCTATGAGGGAACAATTCCAGTGGCAGGGCCAAGATTTCTCAGACTCAAGAAAAAGGCTTAGAATCTTTCTACATTTGCCACAACATAGGCCTTTAGCTATACCTCCAGTTCTTTCTGTTGTAGATGATGCATTTAATGATGCTTGCACTGCTCCTGATTCATTACCTCCGGCTCCTGCTAAGCCCGATAGGTTCTACAGGGTCCCGGACTCTCATCACCATTTATACAAGGCTCCTTTTGCAGATCCAGAGACTATCTCCCAGGGCCCTAAAGCTGTAGCAGCTACTTCTACTAAAAACCCCCTCCCCTCTGAAAGGGAATCCAGGTCCTTAGAGATGGGGTAAAAAAGTTTACACTTCTGCTACCTTGTCAGCTAGAGCTTTGAACTGCCAATTTCATATGATTCAATATCAAGAGTTTATGCTTGACCAGTTAACTAAAAAGCTGTCCTCTGAAGAATCTTTAGATAAAAAATATGTTCAGGAAATGATACATAACATACAGCAGGTTAGTAACCATCCTTTAAAATGTGGCTATGATGCACTGGAGGCTTCCTTTAGATCAGCCATGACTGGCACAGTTATCAGGAGACATGCATGGTTGAAAGAACAGGCATTACCAGACCATGTCAAATCAAAGCTTTTGGATGCACCCATGGACAAGGTCAATTTATTTGGTTCCCCTGCTCAGCAGGTACTAAAAAGGATGGAAGAGAAGGCGAAATCTGTACAAACGGTGAAAGATTTCTTACAGGTTCAACCTCCAAGGTTTAGCAGGAACTGGCCCTCCAAGAATTGGTCCTTTCCGGACTCCTCTAAGGCTCAGAGAGGCAGGAATAGGCGCTCTAGAGGCAGAAACCAATCCAGGGGTGCCTACAGGGGACGCCAATGGCAAGGTAACAACCAGCGAGGCACAGACGCAGCCACCACCACTACAACAACTCAATCACAGTGACTTGACAGTGGCACCGCCTACCAGGGAACAACTAGAAGCACCCTTAGGCGGAAAACTAACCTTATTTTCAAAAAACTGGCATTGCATCACAAGGGAAAAATGGATTTTGCAAACTATAGACCAAGGTTACAGGTTCCATTTCCATACTCTACCAGGGAAGAGAGGAATGCCAAACCTACCACCTACTCAAAGGACAGAAGCTCTAAAGCAAATATCTCAGCTATTAAGAATGAGAGCTGTGGAAAAGGTACCATCTATGGAGCAAGGAAAGGGATTTTACTCCAGACTCTTCCTGGTACCAAGAAAAGAAAACAAATGGAGACCCATTCTAGACCTGTCCGCTTTAAACACATTCCTTATTGTTCCAAAATTCAAAATGCTGACCCTATAGCAGCTTCTTCCCATGCTGGGCAAGGAGTCTTGGCTGGTAACTCTAGATCTCAAGGAGGCATACCTGCACGTCCCCATAAGACCAATTTGCAGAAGATACCTCAGATTTCTTGCAGGATCAGAGCATTATCAATTTTCAGCATTGCCCTTTGGCTTATCTACTGCACCCAGAGTGTTCACGAAATGCCTGGCATCAGTAATTGCTCATTGCAGACTTCAGGGAATCCAAATTTATCCCTACCTGGACAACTGCCTGATACAAGCGGACAACAAAAGCAAGCTAACAGAAGACTTACAAAGAGTCATTTACCTGCTGCAAGCCTTGGGATATACAGTCAATATAAAAAAGTCAAGGCTGACTCCATCCCATAGAATAACCTTTCTGGGTGCAGAGCTGGACACATCAAAATAAATGGCATTCCTAACTGCAGAAAAGAAAGAGCAACTACCTCTCTACTTCTTGGCATTAACAAAGCAGAACCACCTAACTGCAAGAAAAGTACTGCAAGCTCTAGGCTTCATGGCATCCTGCATAATTCTGGTCCCTCATGCCAGACTGCATATGAGAAAGCTACAGTGGTACCTAAAGAATTTGTGGTCCCAACACAAGCACAGCCTAGAAACCAAAATTCCAATAATCCCATGCCTGAAACAAGAGTTCCTATGGTGGGCTCAGGCCTGTCAATCAAACACAGGATTGCCCTTCTGCAACAGCCAACCAAGCCAAACCATCACGACAGATGCCTCAGACCTCGGTTGGGGGGCACACATGCTGGGCAAGTGCATACAAGGCTTATGGACTCAAGACCAGCTGCGCCTACACATAAATCTAAAGGAAATGCTGGCAGTAAAATTGGCAATCCAGTCATTCAGACCATTTCTCCAAGAAGGTCAGTTGATGATAAGGACAGACAACACCACAGTTATGTGGTACAACAACAAACAGGGAGGCACCCATTCATATCCTCTATGCCGGCTGGCACTGGACCTATGGGATGTGGCCCTGAGCTACAACATTCAGTTACAAGCAAATTTTGTACCGGGAAAAGAAAACATTCTAGCAGACATATTAAGCAGAACTACCACAGATGCCCACAAATGGATGCTTCATCCGGACATCTTCAAAGCCATCACAAGGGAATGGGGATTACCACAAATAGACTTATTTGCATCCCCATTCAATCACCAGCTAAAGAAATTCTGCACAAGGACGTACCACCCACTTGCTTGGAAGGTGGACTCCCTATCTTTCAGTTGGAAAAACCTGACAGCATACGCATTCCCACCACTTCCTTTGATGCACAAGGTGCTTCTGAAGATCAAAGAGGACCGTCCAAGGGTCATTCTGATAGCTCCAGACTGGCCAAGACAACATTGGTACCCATTGCTGAGGAGCATGTCTCGGGAACAAATGTGGACACTACCCCTGATCCCATTACTGTTAACACAGAACAACTACAACATCCTGCATCCAAACCTGAAAACTCTGCAGCTAACTGCCTGGAACATTACATAACAGCAATTAACCCACATTTATCCCAAAGGGTTAAAGACGTAATCCTGGAGGCTCGCAGACCTTCAACAAGAAAGAATTATGCAGCAAAATGGAAAAGATATCTCATTTGGAGTACTGCAAAGGGAGAAGATGTGACTCTGGTAAACATGGCCAACATCCTGGAGTACTTGGCAGAGCTCTTCCACACAGGCCTGTCCTATTCTTCCATCAAGATACATGCATCAGCTATTTCAGCAGAATACAGCTTGGATCCTCCTGTCTTCTCTCATCCCCTGCTCAGACAGTTTCTGAGAGGAATTAAAAATGTAAAACCTCCCAGGAAACCACCATTGCCAGCATGGGACTTGAACTTTGTGCTAGAAAAATTGACACTTCCTCCTTTTGAGCCAGCAGCAACAGCAGAATTACAATACTTATCCTGGAAGACTGCTTTCCTGCTGGCAATAACTTCAGCAAGAAGGGTCTCTGAACTACAGGCATTAATGGCAGTGCAACCCTTCCTGATCTTCCATCTAGATAGTGTCCATGAGAACAAATTCTACATTTATGCCTAAGGTGGTATCCAGAGTGTCATTAAATCAGGCTATCCATCTACCTACATTCTTCCCAAACCCACAGAACAGGGGAGAAAGACTTTTGCATACCTTGGATGTACACAGACAATTACGCTACTACCTGGACAGGACTAAGTCCAATAGAAAAACTGATCAGCTTCTGGTAGCATATGCCACAGGAAAGGAAGGAAAACCAATTTCAAAACAGACAATCTCCAAATGGATAGGAAATTGCATTAGATTTTGTTACTCCTACCATGGAAAGAAAACTCCAGAGAACATCAGGCCTCACTCCACAAGGGCTACAGCCACTACCACAGCTTTCTTACGAGGAGTGGCTACCAAGGACATTATAGAGGCTGCTACTTGGACCTCCGTGCATACATTTGCCAAGCATTACAATTTACCTTTATACTCTAGATCCCGAGCAGGTTTTGCCACTGCTGTTTTGCAAGGGATCCTAGCTACACCATAATCTCTACTTTCCTCCTCCCCTTGTTTAGCTATGGTATTCTACCCATTTGTAAGGACTCTGCAGATGCATCCTTGAAGGACATAGTACAGTTTTGTACCTACCATAAATGTAGATGTCCGATAGGAATGCATCTGCAGTCAGGATTACCCACCCACCTTCCCCTCTGAGGTACTCCTAGGGTATTTGCCATCCTTCAGCTAGCTTGGGGGGGGATCTATTATGGTGTATTTGTTTGTATATATGACATACATGCTTATTTTTTGTGTTTGCTCTCTACTATTTGGAATCATTGGCATTTATCCAAATTTAGCCTTCCAAGAGGGCACCTGGCATCTGGGGCAAGAAACACTGAGGAAAATGGCGTCGGCTGATGCCTTTATACCTGAATAACTGCAGCTATGACGTCGGGTGAAGTGCGACACCAGCCGAGGCCAGACCCAGACTTTGGAATCCGGCCGACCGAAGGGCTGCCTGATGACAGGACAACCCATTTGTAAGGACTGCAGATGCATTCCTATCGGACATCTACATTTATGGTAGGTACAAAACTGTACTTTTTCACCTGTGCATCTGTGATTTCCAGGACGCTACACTTTTCTGGTATTGTTGTGGGTCCTTTTGGAGGTGAGAGGAAGGTGAAGTTTGCACTGAATCTATCTGCCAGGATGTTGGCAATATCAGTAGGTTCAGTATATTTTGTGCTATTTTGCACTAGCTCAGAGCATATCTGTCAGTTGCCACTTAGATTCTTGACATAGCTAAAGAAGGCTTTGTGGTTATCTTTCGAATACTTGGCTATTTTTCTTTTGAAGTTAGCCTTGGATGATTTTATGAGGGACCTTAGTTTCTTACTGATACTGATCAGGGATGTCTCTATTTCGTGGGATTTGCTTTTTTTCTGAACTAGTTTCCTCCTTTTACTGTATAATCTGTTTATGGCAGGGGTCCACCAGACTGGTTTCCTTCTCTTAGGGGAGTGAGTCTTAGTTTTGCTAGAGATGGCATGATCCATGCATCCTTGTAGGTGCTCATAGAGTGCATTTGTAAAGGATTCTGCATCTTGGGCAGCATTATCCTTTAGCGTGGGGGCTGTGAAACTTACCACCTCTGTCTTAAGTAAGGTGACATTTGCTTTAGAAAAGTTTTTCACTGTGGTTTCCTTGGTGGGGGGGTGTGGACATCCAGAGTGATTAGTTTGTCTGAGCTAACCAGTGACAGGTTGACCTCCGGTGCGGAACACCTCTCGCCTATGTTGGTGATGACCAGGTCCAATCTGTTTTCACCTCTGGTAGGGGAGTTTACCAGCTGATCCAGGACGTTTGAGTTGATAAATTCTAGGAAGTGCTGAGCCTGGGAGTTTGTACTCAAGTAGTTTTCCCAGTTAATTGTAGGGTAATTGAAATCACCCAATATCAGAGTGTTTGGTAGGACCTTCATGTTTTCCAGTGTTTCCAGAAAGGCAGAGTGGTGGTCCTGGGTCATGGAGGGTGATCTGTAGCATTCCACAATTTGCATTGCAGATTTGCCCGATGTTAGTTGCACATGGATGATCTCAGAGGTGGTATGCTGTGCCACTAACCTGGAGGTGTAGGTATCCTTGATGAATATGGATACATCCCCTCCTTTTGTGTTTTGGTCCATGTTCTGTGGCCAAAATGTGTGGTACAAGTTGTAGCCTGGTAGTGATGGAGTTCTCTCTGGAGCCTTGAACCAGGTTTCAGTTACTGCACAGATGTTGACGTTCTCCATACTGAGGAGTGCTTCGAGTGCATGCATTTTGAGAGTTAAACTCCTGGTGTTGAGTAGCATAACCCTCATTTTTTTTTATTTGTGCTGTTTATGGAGGTAGGTTTGACTTTTGAGCCTTGCCTAAAAAAGGCACTATGGGGGCAGCAAGATCCTTGGCCAGTATTCGAAACCCTAGGGGTGACAGGTGCAAGCAGCCTCTTTCGAAGCAACGCGACTTGTCGATCATGTCCCAGGCTAGCAGACACTGGATCTCCTTTGAATGACACCAGACGCTTAGCCAATTGTTGAAATTGATAATTTTTTCTTTATCATGAGGCATCATTCTTGGTGAGGGCAGGATGCTGGTCAGGGTCATACCCGCCTGGGCTACATGATTAGAGAGCTATTCCATGTCTCTCTTCATGTTGTCCAGGGAGGTATGTTTCAGGTCATTCACACCAACATTAACAATGACAGTCATATTTGTACTTGTTCTGGAGTGACCCGAGTCCTTGTGTTATGTGGCAGATCCTGGCTCCCGACAGCTAACAGTAACCTCCTTGTCCAGCCTAGTGAGTAGGACCTCAGTGTGCATGACTATAGAGTCACCTATTACTAGTGTGTTCTGTATGTTATTTCACCTTAAGGGCTGTGCTTGTGTGGCACATTGATTTTGTGTTTTGTGTTGTCTGGTTTGTGACGGGAGGTGCAGGTTTTTTGGGTGTCTGCTTTGGAGCTCTTGGATGCTTTTGCAGGTTTTTATTTGGAGCTTCCGAGTATGATTTTAGTATATTTGTGTATTTTTTTGCCAGTGCTGGTTTAGTAGGTCTATGTGAGGCTGTAGGTGTGATGCAAGTGTTAACCTTCTCCTCATGACCGTCTGTTCCAGTCTTTGGTGGAGAGACCTTAGCTTCCAGTTTGGCTGTATAATTGCATCTCTCGCATATGTTAGTGTTGATGCCTACCATATTAAGGATATTATAAACAAAAATGTGAGTATGTTTGCATCAGACAGTGAAATTTGTAAAATCTTGGGAAAAAATTTTAAATAGTTTATATAAAAAAGAAAAAAACCTTTAAAGAATTTTCAAGGCGTGTTTTAACAATGTTGTAGTTTCTACAAAAAGGGCAGAGATGTGTAAATGTCATAGGTGCAGACAGTGCCCCTATATTTAAGAAATTTCCTGTTACAGTATTGTGAATTGTAATGGCTACATTAGTTGTGAAACAAAAGGAGTGATTTATGTTGACTTTAAAATTTGATGTGCCTTTTATGTTGGAAAAACTGAAAGGCATTTTAAGGATAAAATATATGATCATTTATATGACAGTAAAAGGAAGGATGTTACAAATTAATTTTTATGCACATAAGATCATAAATCTCTTTTTTAATATAGAAAGGATGCAAACTGACTTGAGAATTGGTGCACACAATGAACTACTAAAAATTAAAGAACTGTGTTGGCAGCTTAAAATATATGCGTAGTCTGCTTGGAGTAAACAAAATGGTTTCCTCTGTCTGTTTTATGGTTATGATCCTTTTATGTACGATTTGAATGATAGGAAAGGTGTAATGTGGAAGTTGCAAAAGGAAGTGATGTCATTAAGTCTGTGCTCTGATGAAGTTTTTGGTGAGTGTAAAGATGGAAGCACTTTAATGTTTCAGTACATTAAATTTATTTCTTTGGTTTCATCGGCCATGTCTTTTTTTTTGTTTTTTTGAGGTCATTCCACTAATACCCAGGGTAATTAAGATTCAGAATGACTCAAGTCATTTAGTGACTTCCCTTTTGCTCAGGCAACATTAGTTCTCCTTTCTTATGGAACTGGCCAACTGCAATTACTACAAGCTCCACACAAACTGTGCTATCTCATATAAGGCAAGATGAACTTGGTACACACCAACCTTGAATAATCTTCAACTGACTGCCTGGATGTTTTAATTTTAGGTTCCTAGGTAGGTACTAGGCTATCAGGCCAAGGGCCTACATAAGCCTAGCCAACAAGGTTCCCTGGCTTATGCCACCTTTTCCTGTGCCACTGTCGAGCAGAGACACACAGGTGATCCCCTGGGTGTATTTCCTATTTCCCATCCACTCATCAAGATTTTTCTTGAGTGCTAATGAAGAACTTTGCTTGAGATAGGTAGCCTGTTCCAGAGTATTGGAAGTCTCTGGGACAGGAATCTATCCCTCCAGCATGTCCTGTTTATTGTGGTGACAAAGTTTAGGTCTCTAGAGCGTGGAGCTCAGGGATTGGGATTTCTTTAGGTGTAGCATGTCCAACAGCTGGGTTTGACATGGCTTTATATGTTAGTCGGAGATCACCTCGGAGTAGGCGATATGCTATGGAGTAAAGCTGAAGTTTTTTGAGGTGGTCAGTGTAGGGCATTTGTTTGAGGCCAGTAATCCTCTTTGTGAGGTACTTATGTGGCCTTTCCAGCTGCTGCAGATGTCTTGTGAGGTACATTCCAAAAGGACGTTGTACTATATAATGGGTCTGAGTGTCGAGTAGAGGGGAACAATGACCTCTTTTTTTCCTGGATGAGAACCTTTTTATGATGTGTGCCACGTAGAAGGACTTCCTGACTGTTGTGGTGATGTGACTATCAAAGGAGAGACTACTGTCCACCTGGGTCCCAAGGTCTCATCACACATTCTGTGTTAAGTAGATTGCTGCCTATGTGGTAGTTCATGGGTACAGAGTTTTTACCAAAGGGGATGACACTGCACGTTTTGGCATTAAGCTTGAGGCCATGGCTCTGACACCAGGCATCTGTCTCAGTGGGGCCCTTCTGTAGGATGTCCACATCATTTGGGGACTTTACTATGGCTCCTAGTTTGCAGTCATCTGCGAACTTCGTTAGCTAGAGGCCTTCTGTGTTAGCCTGTACTTCAGAGAAGTAGATACCAAACAGGAAAGGTCCCAGGATGGAACCCTGTGGTATTCCATTTGTCACTGCTTTGAGGTCGGATTTGGAGTCTGCAACTTTTACAGTGTGGGTTCTGTCAGTGAGCCAGTTGGCAACCCATCTTGTGACGTAGGGATTTATACCTAGTTTAGCTATAATTCCAGAATGGGGGATGGTGTCGAAAGCCTTGGCGAGGTCAAGATAGGCTGTGTGAACCACTTTACCCTCATCTACGGCTTTGGTGACTGCCTCAAAGAAATTGATCAGGTTCAGGAGGCATGAATCTACCTTTCACAAACCCGAACTGGGTGGGATCCAGAGTTTGGAGGTTACCAATGTCTTTGTTTATGAGTTCCAGGATAATACGTTCCATGGCCTTGCAGACCAGGCTCATCAGGCTAATAGGTCGATAGTTCCTGAGATCAGTGGTAGCTCTGCCTTTGTGGAGTGGGATAACTGTTGTGCACCATTCAGTGGGCACAAAGCCTGATGCAAGGCTATTATTGAACATGGTGCCTAAGTGGGGAGCCAGTTCGTTCTGAAGCTCGTATAAAATGCAGCCTGGCATGTTTTCCAGTCCCATGGATGCTGTGTTTTTGGCTTTAGAGAGTGCAGCTTTTGCCTGCGTAGTTGATTACTGGGACTCTGCATTCTTCCTGTATAGATATGGGCCCTTTAGGGGGTGGGGGGTTAAAGTTAGCACTGAACCTCTCTGCCAGGATGTTGGCAATATCAGTTGGTTTTGTAATTTTCATGCCGTTGTGCTACAACTCAGAGCAGATCTGGATGTTGCCATCGAGATTCTTGACATAGCTATACAATGATTTGTGGTTGTCCTTAGAATTAGTGGCAATTTTGTTTATATAGCTAGCATTGGAGGATCTTATAAGGGATCTCAGCTTCTTACTGAGGCTGACCAGGGAGCTCCTCCACTCATGGGATTTTACTCTCTTTTGCAACAGTTTCTTCCTTCTGTTGTACAGTTTGTTTATGGCAGGTGGCCACCAGATTGGCTTCCTTTTTTTGGAGGATAGCGTCTTGGTTCTGTTTGGGATAGCACGATCCATGCACTCATGTAAGTGCTTATAGAGTGCATTTGTGTAGGATTCAGCAGTTGTAACTGTATTGTCCATCTGCATGGGTGTCATGAAGTTCACCACTTCTGTCTTAAGCATGAAGTTGGCTTTGGAGAAATTTTTTATCGTGGTTTCCTTAATGGGGGGTGGATATCAAGGGTGATTAGCTTATGGTCAGATCGGACGAGCGAGGAGTTGACTTCAGGTGTGGAACACCGGTCACTCATGTTGGTAACGACTAGATGTTCTTCGTGTTTCACTGCTGCAGTCATTACATTTGGGTAATCTGCTGGCAGGTTGCCCTCAGTCGGCCTGATTAACAAAGTCTTGGGTCCTGCGTCAGTTGCTGTCCCTTCTTCCATGACGTCAGGTCATCAGGGGTATAAAACATGCAGCTGACGCCATTACTTCAGTCTTTCTTGCCGCGCGGTGCCCGAAGCAGAAGCAGTTCGCAAGTGCCGGTCGGCATACTCCTGAAATTTTTCTTTTTGAGTTTCAGAACAGAAGTCTTTAACTAAAAGCTAAGTACCCCATTGGGGAAACTTTTTCTTGCTCTTTACTGATGTCAGTAAAAGTTAATAATTGCATTACTTGTAGGAAGAAAATACTTCATAAGGATTTTCATTTGTACTGTATTCCTTGCCTAGGCCCTGACCACAACATACCTTGCTGTCAGTTTTGTGCTAAATTTAATCAGAGCACTATTAAACGTCTGTATATTTTTGCTTCTAAATATTTTGGCTCAAGATTTAATTATCCAGAAATGTCGTCGGTTAGCGATCCAACTACCAGAATACCTAAAAAACGCAAAGAAAGAGACAGACTGTCGAGGTCCAAAAGTGATGAAGCTTCTCCTAAACCAGTCGCTAGTTCGCCGGTACTCAGTGAGGTGCTTTCGCACCCCCTGATGCCCGCTACTTCTGCTTCACAGACCTCTACTGAGACCCATTCGGAGTCCGGTATGCCACGAGATGGTTCAATTATGGAACCCGCGGATGTGTCCATCTTAGATGGGTCCGGAGCCGCTGTGCAGGCATTGGCTTCTGAGGGTGTTTTCAGGCCTACAAATTTGTATATTAGACCGATGCCATCTTCCAATTTAAGGCCAAAATCTAAATCTATGTCTAAAAACCCGATGCCTGGGCCACATGTGCAAGCCCCTATACCTAAAAAAACAAATTATCAAAATGGCTGAAGATTTAATCACTCTGATCAGGGGTAGCCAACCCCCTCCTTCTAAGAGGCCTAGGCAAGACATTGATTATGCATCTTCTGAACAGGATTCTATTTCTTCTGACTCTTCTAATGAACAAGATTTGTCTATTCCTACTTATGAGTACTCTGATGCAGAAGATTCCATTCCTTCTGCTTCTCCCCCTGAGGATTTTTCTTTTAGGGAAACTTTACATACCTTAAGGGAACATTTCCACTGGGAAAGTCAGGATTTCTCTGAATCAAAAAAGAGACTTAGGGATTTTTTTTCTTCTTCCTCAGCATAGGCCTTTGGCTATTACCTCGTGTTCTAGACATTGTTGATGTTTTTTCAGAATCTAGTATGGCTCCTGATTCTCTGCCTCCGGCTCCTTGTAAGCCAGACAGATACTACAGGGTTCCTGACTCCCAAAAATTATTTTTCAAAAGTCCTATTGCTGATCCTGAAACCATTTCTCAGGGTCCCAAAGGCATTAAGGCCTCTACTGCTAAAAATCCTACCCCTTCTGATATAGATTCCAGGGCACTGGATAGATGGGGTAAGAAGGTTTACACTTCTGCAAACTTGGCAATCAGGGTTTTAAACAGTCAATTTCATATGCTTAAATATCAACAGCATATCATGGGACTACTTAAACAGAAAATTATGTTAATTTCTGACTGTGTGGAAAATAGATTTACAGGATTTATTACATTCAGCTGAACAAGTTGGAAAACATACTTTGCAATGTGGTTTTGATTCCTTGGAGGCCTCTAGCAGGGCTGCTGTAACTGGATCTGTGCTAAGAAGGCATGCTTGGCTCAAAGAGCAAACTCTGCCTGATCATGTTAAAGCAAACTTGTTGGATGTTCCTTTACAACAGGACTGTCTCTCTGGTAATAAGGCTGAAGAAGTGTATAAAAAGATGGAAGATAAAGCTAAATATATGTAAACTGTGAAAGATTTCTTACAAGTGCAACCTCCAAGATTTAGTAGGCACTGGCCTACTAAGAACTGGTCCTTTCCAGTTTCACCGAGAGCCACTCAGGTCAAATCCAGACATTCCAAAGGCTCCAGGTTTCAGTCACAAGGAACTTTTAGAACAAAACAATGCGGTGCCTCCACCTCCAAATCTGGAAACAAGGCACCTCCCTATGGTAAACAGTCTCAATGACTTCCCTCTACACTCACCAAGCCACTTACCTTTTAGCCTCCCCTTTGGGGGGAAAGCTGGCACTTCATGCATGAAACTGGCAACTTATTACCCCAGGACAAATAGGTTTTAAATATAGTATCCCAGGGATACAGATGTCATTTCCACACGTTGCCAATCCCAAAAGGATGGCCAGACCTGCCCCCAAATCAGTGGGCAGAGGCCCAGAAACAAGTTCTGTCCCTCATGAACATGAGGGCTATTCAACCAGTACCAGAAGAGGAAAAGGGACAAGGTTTCTATTCAAGACTTTTCCTGGTACCCAGAAAAGACAAATCATGGCGTCCAATTCTGGACTTATCCACTCTAAACACATTTCTGGACATTCCAAAATTCAAGATGCTGACTCAACAGTTACTACCTATGCTAGGCAAAGATGCCTGGTTGGTAACTCTGGACTCAAGAGGCTTACCTGCATATTCCAATCAGGGAATCTTGCAGAAGATACCTCAGCTTCAAAGCAGGCTACTTGCATTACCAGTTCTCTGCACTGCCCTTTGGCTTATATACTGCGCCCAGGGTCTTCACAAAGTGCCTGGCTCCAGTAATTGCATTTTGCAGGCAAAGCAATATTCAAATATATCCATACCTGGACAATTGTCTAATTCAGGCAGAAAACAAGGACATTCTTCTAAAGCACCTAGTGTTTGTAAAAAGGGTTCTAATTTGTCTAGGGTACACCATAAACGAAAAGAAATTGCAACTGGTGCCCTCTCAAAAAATTACATTCCTGGGTGCAAGCTTGAATACAACTGCCCAGATGACTTGCCTTATGCCAGAAAAGCAAATTCAATTGGTGACTGACTTCAAACAGGTGGCCACAAAATCCCTGCTATCTGCAAGACAAGTTCTGCAAGCCTTGGGGTTCATGGCCTCCTGCAGTCTTCTAATTCCATATGCAAGACTGCATATGAGGAAACTTCAGGGGTACTTAAAAAGTTTATGGAGTCAGACACCTTACCTACTGTCTCAGCAGAACTACCAAATTCTGCACATACGGCTCCAAACTTTGAATCTTGCAGCGTGGCTAATCATTTAATTTCACCCTTGGCATCCCTCAGCAAACCTGTGATGGATGTCATTTTGGAGGCTAGAAGGCCTAGTACTAGAAAATCTTATGCTGACAAATGGAAAAGATTCTGTGCCTGGAACCAATCACAAGGAATAAGCACAACAATGCCCAATATTCCTCAGATTCCACAATACTTAACTGAGATGCTTCACAAGGGCCTATCTTTTTCTTCCATAAAAATCCATGCCTCTGCCATTTCAGCTCATTACAACACCGAACCTCCCCTCTTCTCTCATCCGGTGCTAAAGCAGCATCTCAGAGGGGCCAAAAACTTAACACCTCCCAGGAGAGCGCCCACCCCCTGCATGGGACCTCAGTTTTGTTTTGGAAAAACTCACTCTCCCTCCTTTTGAGCCAGCTGCTATTGCAGACCTAAAATTTCTCTCCTGGGAAACAGCTTTCCTTGTAGCAGTCACTTCAGCTAGAAAAAATTTCTGAATTACAGGCTCTTATGGCAGTGGGGCCTTTCATTATTTTTCATGTGGACAGGGTGTCTCTCAGGACCAATCCATCTTTCATGCCTAAGGTGCTATCCAGTGTGGCTCTTAATCAGACCATTCATCTGCCAACTTTGTTTCCCAATCCACAGAACAAGGGGAGTGGATTCTGCATTCATTGGATGTACACAGACAACTTAGATTTTACTTGAACAGGACAAAATCTCTAAGAAAATCTGAACAACTATTGGTGGCATTTGCTGTTGGGGCAGAGGGAAAGACTATTTCAGAACAGACCATTTCCAAATGGATAAGCCATTGTATTCATTTCTGCTATATGCACCATGGTAAAACTATCCCCAGGGGGATCAGATCTCATTCCACCAGGGCTGCATCTGCTTCTGCAGCCTTTCTCAGAGGGGTTCCTACCAGAGACATTCTAGAAGCTGCTACCTGGAGCTCAGTCCATACATTCACCAAACATTACCGTTTACCTCTTTTTTTCTAAATCCAGAGCTGGCTTTGCCACTGCTGTCCTGCAGGGCCTTATAGCTGCTCCTAATGCTATATAAATCCATCCTCCCAACCATAGCTTTGGTTGTCTACCCAAATGTAATGACTGCAACAGTGAAACACGAAGAACATAGTGCAGTTGTGTACATTTACCATAAATGTAGATGTTCGAGTGTATTCACTGTTGCAGTCCTGGTTACCCACACTCCAGCCCCCTGTTTTTCTCTTACTATACCTCTACCTTCTTTTACTATGCTTAAAAGCCTTTTTGGTGTGTATGCTTTTGTTTGGAGGAATATTTTTTACTGTTTTAAATTATATATATATATATATATATATATATATATATATATATATATATATATATATATATATATTTTGCTCCCCATTTGGGGGGCACCTGACATCTGGGGCAAGAAAAAATGATGTAATGGTGTCAGCTGCATGTTTTATACCCCTGACGTCATGGAAGAAGGGACAGCAACTGACGAAGGACCCAAGACTGTTTAATCAGGCCGACTGAGGGCAACCTGCCAGCAGATTACCCAAATCTAATGACTGCAACAGTGAATACACTCGAACATCTACATTTTATGGTAAGTGTACACAATTGTACTGCCTAGGATATCGTTGCCCCTGGTGGGGGTGTGGATAAGTTGATCCAGGGCATTAGAGTTTATGAATTCCAGAAAGCGTTGAGCTAAGGAGTTGGTTCATGAGTAGTTTTCCCAGTTAATGGTGGGGTAGTTGAAGTCTCCCATTATTAGCGTGTTTGGTTGAACCCTAATATTTTCCAGTACATCAAGAAAAGAGTAGTAGGAATCCTGGGGCATGGTGGGGGATCTGTAGTAAGCTACAATTTGGATTGCAGTTTTGCCCAGAGTTGGTCACACTTGGATAACCTCGGATGCATTATGCTGAGCAACTAGCCTGGAGGTGTAGATATCCTTAATGAATATGGACACACTTCCACCTTTGGTGTTTCGGTCCAGGTTACATGGCCGAAAAGTGTGGTATGAGTTATAGCCTGGTAGTGCAGGGGTGCTCTTGGAGCCTTGAACCAGGTCTCAGTCACTGCACAGATATCGATGCTCTCCATTTTAAGGAGTGCTCGAGTGAGTGCATTTTGAGATTTAGACTTCTAGCATTGAGTAGCATTACCCTCAGTTTTTGCTTGCCTGTTCCTGTGGTGAATTTATTTAAACCTTGCCTAAAAAAGGCACTATAGGGACAGCAAGAGCCTTAGCCAGTATGCAGAATCCCAGGGGCAACAGGTGCAGGCCATCTGTGGCAAAGCATTGTGGTCTGTCGACCATGTCATCCCAAGCAGACAGATACTGGATCCCCTTAGAATGACACCAGAAGCTTAGCCAAGTGTTGAAAGTCGATCATTTTGTCCTTGTACTGCAGTATCATTCTGGGCGATGGCAGAATGTTACTCAGGGCTAGGGTCATACCTGCCTGGGCTACAAGATCAGAGAGCTCCATGTCTTTCTCCATGTAGTCCAGGGAGGTACATCTCAGGTCATTCACACCAACATGGACAATGACTGAGTTATATTTGTACTTGTGGAGTGACCTGAGTGCATGGGTTATGGGCAGATCCTGACACTCGACAGGCAGCTGACAGTAACCTTCTCCTTGTTTAGCCTGGTGAGTGGGACATCAGTGTGCCTGACTATAGTCACCTATGACTAATGTGTTGGGTACATTGTTTCTCCTTATTGGCTGTGGGTGAGTGGCACACTGAGTCTGTGGGCTATGTGTCATTTGGGTTGTGTTGGGGGATGGAGGTTGCTTGCGTTTCTGCTTTGGCAGTCTCTGTTGCTTAGACAGATTATTATTGAGAGCCTCCACGAATGTTTTTGTGTTGCTGTGTGTGGATTTTGGTGGTGTAGATTTAGTGAGACTATGTGATGAGTGTGGTGTAGTGCAAATGTTTACCTTCTCCTCATGACAGTCAAGTTCAGTCTTGGTTGGAGAGAGATTTACCTCCAGTTTGGCTAGATAAGTGCATCTCTCACAGGTTGTAGTGTTGGGGGTGGTAGGAGGAGAGGGTTGTCTGTGTACATGAGGCAATTTCTACATTGCCTCAAGACGCCCAGATTCATCAGATAGGAGAGAACACTGGGAGATGACCCTTGGACATGCCTGAATAAAAAACTAATGTGAAGTTGTTCAATTTCGCCCTTCATTCATCACTGATGGGTTCGGAGCCGATCCTCTGCTCTGACACGGCCGACTAGCAAGTTCAAAGTTCTCCAGTAGCTCAAGACCCCACCCCTTATCCCACAATGCACTGCTGGAATTACCTCAGATCTAGTTTGCCGCGGCACAGATCTTTTGGTTTCCAGCTTGGCACGAGACTTTTATTGGAAGTTTTTCAACTTTCAGCAAGTTATATTTTTTTCATTTTTATATATCCGTGTTCTATTCTTAATAGCAGATATATTAGATAGTAGTTTTTCTGTGTTTATACCCCTTCCCTCAGTATTATCTGTTTTGCCTTCGGCCTTTTGGCCTTAGGATCCCTTCTTTAGTGATTAGTCAGTGATCCTTTTTGGGACTATTGTTTTTGGATCTCTTATTACTGTTTGTAATTATTTAGTTGTCAATGCCTCTTTTGGGCTGTGTGTGTTTGTGTGAGTTACTTCGTTGAAAACAGCTCATAGTTAAACAGTGTACTTGAGTTGTGTAATGTCTGAAGAAAAAGACAAACATCCAAAGTCTGGGTTTAAAAAATGCCCAGACTGCGGACAGAAAATGTCAGTCACAGATGCCCATGTGCAGTGTGTTTACTGCTTGGGAGAGGTACATCTGCAAGAGTCTTGCAGTATATGTCATTCCTTTTCCACAAGACTGTTAGCTGAAAGGAAGAGGGAATTGATTGATAGGGGTATCATTAAACACCCCTTTTCTGAGGCATTGTCTGACCAGGATGGAGCCAGTAAATCATCTAAATCTTCTATGTCTTCCACTGATTCTAGATCCAAAAAAGGAAAGAGGTCACAGAGTGTGGTGACTTCGGCTCAACTGCCTTCGGAGCAGACAGTCTGCTCTTTTCAGAACCGGGACACAGCTTTGGAACCGGTTGCCGAAAAACCTCCATCCATATTGCTCCAGTCGGCTCTATCTGTCCACTCTTCCAGGTCCTCTGTCAGCCTATCTGATCTGGATATGGACAGGCTGGTTCAGAAACTCTTAAAGGCACCAGGCCTAGTTAAATTGCTGTCGGCTCAGACATAACTGTCAGAGCTGAAGATGACTACCTTTGAATTGTCTGCTCCTCCTCTTAGCCATACCAGACCTTTGAAGCCGGAGGAGGGTGACCTGATGATTGTGGATCCCTTGGAGCAGACACCTGCTCCAGTGTCGTCTGCTCCATCTGCTTGGATGTTCTCTGTGCCGACCGGGGACTCTAGGAGCCGACACTCTCCGGTCGGGTTCGGGGAGGATAGCCGCACCGACTTGTCAGTGCCGACTCTTCCTCTCGGGGCCTCGGCTCAGATGAGCTCAGCTCCTACCTTGGGCTTAAAGCCCACATTTCGGTGCGGGAGGAGGTTGCGGCTTCATCAGAGCCATCGACTCCTTATCGGAGCCGAGGTGCATTCGATGCCATGTGGCGAGTGTGGTCTCCCAAGACTTCCTCATCTCAAGGTCTGGCCTCTTCTTCCTTTAAAGTGCCTGTTTGTTTCCTCCGGTCATCCCAAGCATAGAGACCCAGAGACTCGGGTAGCCCCACAGGGTGCTCCCTGCTCTTCTGAGACCTCTCCAGAAGTTCCCCCTGAAGAGATTCCCAGGAAGAGATTATGCATGAGGAGGCATTTGGACTCCCCCCCCCCCCCCCCCAGGAGTCTATCACATCAGACACTGACCTGGATGAATCAGAAGGGTTCCCCAGATCCCCCTCTGAGGACATCTCCTTTGCGAAAATTCTTGAAATTCTTAGGCAGAGGGGTGAGTGGTAGTCCATGAGCCCTACTGAGGACGAGTCGGTTCTCCTGAAGGCATTTGGGTCTCAACCTTCCACCTCTTGGGTATCTCCGCCCTACGATGAGCTTATGGATCTGGTTTCTTGTAGGGCGTGGGAGTCTCCAGAATCTATGGAACCTGTTCCTAGGAGGCCCAATAAGTTTATTTCAGCCCCTGTGGATAAGTACTTTTGACCAAGAGAGTCTCTGTTGATGCCATGGTGGTGGTGGCAGCCACCAAAAAGGAAATGTCTGAGACTTCATCTATCCATCCTCCTAACAGAGAATCTAGGATCATGGATAGATATGGGAAATGCATGTTCAGTTCAGTGACTTTCTTACTCAGAACACTGAACTACTTGACACATTTTACCAGACTGCAGAAAGATCCCCTTAAGGAGTTGGGAGATACTCTTCAGGGTGCTGTAGCTTTGAGTGTATCCGATAAGATTGCCACTTAGCTCTCTACCCTCAATTCGATAGTCAACTCATCCATGTGTCTCGTATCATACGCAGCTGATGGTTCGAGTAAAGCTGATGGTTCGAGTAAAGCCGATGGTTCGAGTAAAGCCGCAGGTACAGAAATCGCTCTCTGTAGGCATGCCTGGATGCGAGACTGTTCCTTCGCAGAACCCTTCAAGTCATCTTTTACTAATACCCCATTTGATGGCTCATCTTTGTTTGGGCCAAAGGTGAAGGAGACTTTGACCAGGTGTGAGAGCAAGAAGGAAATACTCTGTCTGCCGTCTGAGTCCGTTTTTCCACCCCCCTCCCCACTCGACCCTTTCCCAAAGGTCAGAGGGGAGGAAAGATGTGGTTCCGGAAAGCCCAAGGAGCCTTTCAAGATGCACGTGGAGCGCCCCCCTCCAGGAAGCAGAGGAGGGGGTTTCAATGGAAGATGCCACCCTTGCAGCAGAGGGGGTCCGCAAAACCAGGGTGACAGATCACTTCTCTGGTTAATCCTACCAGTGCTTCTGATGGGAGGCCCGGCTGTCCTACTCTGGAGGCAGCAGTTGGGGGTCGCTTATCATTGTACCCCAAAGCCTGGCTAAATATAACAAATGACAGTTGGGTACAAAGTATAATTTCCAGAGGGTATTTCATACCGTTCTCCACCCAGCCTCTTCCTGTCAAAAAAATCCCGGACATTCCACCCAGTCACATGGGACAAGCAGCAATAGAGGTATGCTAGAAAGAGAGTCATCCAGTCAGTCCCAGGAGACCAGACAGGATTCGGAACTTACTCAAGGTTCTTTTTGGTTCCAAAGAAAACAGGGGACTGGAGACCCATTTTGGATCTCAGCAGACTCAACCAATTTGTGAGAAAAGAGAAGTTCGGAATGGTCATGCTACAGTCCATTCTTCCGTTCTTGTGGAAGGACAATTGAATGTGCTCGATCGATCTCAAGGATGCGTACTACCACATAAAGATGGTCAGACCATCCAGAGATCACCTGCGTTTCCGACTGGGAACCAATCATTATCAATTCCGAGCTCTGCCCATTGGTCTCACTACAGCCCCCAGAGTGTTCAAGTGCATGGCAGTAATCATGGCTCATCGGAGGCATCTAGGATTCCAGGTGTTTCCGTATATAGACTATTGGCTCCTTACCTCCACCACCAGGCATCAACTTCAAGAGTGAGAGGCTACTCTGACACTGCGATCAGCTAGGCATTACAGTCAACTTCGAAAAGTCTGCCTTGTTGCCATCACAGCAAATAATTTTTATAGGGACAGAACTAGACACGTCAACCACCACTCTCTGCCTTCCGCCAGAAAGAATCTCTATTCTTCGCCAACACATCATGTCCCTAATATCAAAGAACAGAGCACCAGCAGCAGAGGTATTGAAAGTTCTAGGATTGATGGTAGCAGTTATTCTAGCAATCCCGTTAGCAAGGATGCATATGAAAATCCTTCAATGGCTTCTGTTCACGCAATGGTCTTTCCAAGAACTTCCAATGAGTCACATGATTCTGATAACGAATTCCTGCAAGAAGGATCTTCAGTGGTGGTTGATGTCTCATGTCACAATTGGACGTCCTTTCATGCTTGCCCCTTCAGTTGCCACTGTGACCATGGATGCTTCCCTGATAGGGTGGGGGGGATTTTTCAGGGAAAGACTGCCCAAGGCACATGGACAGATGAAGAATCACATCTGCATATCAATGTCCTGGAGATGAGAGCAGTACTTCTAGCGTTGCAATATTTTCAGGACTCTCTTCCTCTAGGGGCAATTGCAATACAGAGATGGACAACATCCCAGCGCTTTCTGTTGGCAATGCACATCCCGGGAAAATCCAACGTCATAGTGGACAGACTGAGCATAGCAATCTTATTGCCCCATGAATGGTCCCTCAAACAAGAGATCGCGGACAGGATCTTCCGCAAATGGGGCCAGCCTTCCTGCGACCTGTTCACCAGTCACATCAGCAACAAATGCAGAAGCTGTTTTGCCCTGATTCCCATGCCAGATCACTCCCCGAGGGATGCTCTTGTCCATGATTGGCCCCTGGGTCTCCTCTGTGCATTTCCAACAATTCCCCTGATACCCAAATTCTTACAGAAAACAAAGTCGCTATGATGGACAATCATCCTTTTAGCCCCTCATTGGCCTCAGCAGATTTGGTTCCCATTTCTTTACCATCATATTCTGGAAGATCCATGGATCCTGGACCCAGTTCTGGACTTGACACATCCGTCAGGGGATCTTCACCCATCATTGAAGACACTCAAGCTAACCGCTTGGCTGCTCCAATTCCCCGCATAGCCAGGCTCTATAATCTTTCTCATGACATTAGTCAGATTTTGTTGGCTTCCCATAAACCTTCCACCAGAAAATTGTATTTTAAGTGGAAGAGATTTTCCATTTGGGCTTCTTCCCACAACATTGACCCTTATCAAGCGCCATTGTCTTCTATCTTACAATTCTTGACAGAAATCTTCAATAAAGGAGCAGCAGCAGCTACGGTGCAAGTAAAATTAGCTGCTATATCCAATTTCCATCTAGGAATTGATGGTTTGAATATTATGGCTCACCAGTTGTCTAAGGCTTTTCTAAAAGGTTCCTTTCACATAAGGTTTACAGTGAAGACGCCTTATTCCCCCTGGAATTTGAATTTTATATTATCTCATATCCTTCTTCCTCCTTTTGAGCCTGCATCATCTTGTGAACTGAAATTCTTGTCATGGAAAACTATCTTCTTAGTAGCCATCACTTCAGCTCGTAGAGTGTCAGAGCTCCAAGCCCTTTCCATCAAGCCCCCTTACATGGTCTTCCATACTGACAGAGTATCCCTCAGGACAAATCCATCATTTTTGCCCAAAGTATGTTCTGAGGTTGACATTAATCAAGTCATTGAGTTGCCTGTTTTCTTCCCTAATCATGCCAACAAATTGGAATGTATGTTGCATAAACTTGATGTTCATAGACCACTTAGATTTTATTTGGACAGAAAAAAAGACATTAGGAAATCAGATCAGCTCTTTGCGTCTTTTTCTGAGACCAGGAAAGGTAAACCAGTTGCTAAAACAACCCTAAGTGGCTGTCTGATTGTATCACTTATACATATGCTTGTCATAATATGCCCTTGTCTAGTAAGGTAAAGGCTCATTCAACCAGAGCAGTTTCTACCTCGTCAGCCTTTCAGGCAAAATTGCCTTTGGATAACATCCGTGCAGCAGCCACATAGTCTAAACCTCGCACTTTTATAACTCATTGCAAAGTGGATAAGGCCTCCAGGGACAGGGCTTCATTTGGTTCTACGGTTCTGAAGAGTGTACTTCCGTGAACCACCCAAGATCAGGGTGCTAGGGATGTTACAACCCATCAGTGATGAATGAACGGCGAGATTGAACAACTTCACATAAAGAAGTTATGTACTCGCCGTAACGTTCCATGTGAGTTGTTCCATCTCGCCTTCATTCTCGGGTCCCTCTTTCCTTCCACCTCCTGGCTGACAGTTGACCTGGAGGCTGTCTTCATCCTGGTTTTTCAATGTGTATTCATTCCTAGGCAAAATAATTATTGTACTATTATATGATACGAAGCAAACAAGATCTGAAGTAATTCCAGCAGTGCATTGTGGGATAAGGGGTGGGGTCTCGAGTTACTGGAGAACTTTGAGCTTGCTAGTCGGCTGTGTCGGAGCCAAGGATCGGCTTCAAACCTATCGGTGATGAATGAAGGCGAGATGGAACAACTCCCATGGAACTTCTTTTTTTTCCTCTAGATAAGTGAGGAAAGCGAGTACAAAAGCTGTTCTCTAAGCAAGTGAGAAGTACAACAACAGGTTTTCCTCTAGGTAATGAGGAAGGTTGAGTGCTATAGTAATTGGTAGCTTATTTAGTGCTTACAAATTCTGAGCAAGTGCTGAGCACAAATAAGCAAATTTAAGTGCTAAAACTAAGAATCTGTATCTGCACTAGACGAGTTACAGGACAGAAACAAGTGCAAATGCAGGCTTTCAAATCAGAAAGCTGAGAGAGATGGATGAGATTGCCCAAACGGTGAATAACTACAATTTCTGGGCCAGATCCACTCCTTGTGTGGTAGACAGGTTACCTAGTGCTTACCACTCCCACTGATAAGCTAGGCGGCTTCCCTCCAACACAGAAAGGCTTCGGGGGCTCAGAAGCTTACAATACAGTCTTGGATACAGCAAATCTGTATCTGGAACACTAGTTACAGGAAAGGTAGGAAACGGGCTTAGTTTTTTTTTTTTTTTTTTTTTTTTTTTTTTTTTTTTTACAGAAAAGTATCAACAACAGCAGTAAAAACAATTCACATGCAGTGCAAGCTATCTTTTAGATACCTGTTTCATAAGGACATGCAAGAGGTACTAAAGAAGGCAAGAAACTTTGCTACTAGAAAATCTTATATTTGCAAGTAGAAAACATTTTCTACTTGGTGCCTAAACAGTAACCAGGGTCCCAACAGAGATTATATACTACTATTGCTAAAATTAGTGAAATGCATTATTTCCACAGGAATGTTTTTGTATTCCTCAGTCAAGGTACTTCTTGCAGCCTTTTTAGCATGTTTGGCCCTGGATCCTTTCCCTTTTTTCTCTGTATGTGGTAAAACAGTTTAACGGGGGGGGTTGCATATATCTTCTTGAAAACACTCTGCTCCTTCCTGGAATCTTAATTTGGTGCTAGAAAATGTAATGAAGTCTTCCTTTGAACTAGCTCATCAGGTGAATTTAAGGCGCATTACGTGGAAGACTGACCTTAATGTTCTGATATCTGCAAGTAGAGTATTTGAGTTGCAAGCATTCATGGTGTGTGAATTCTTCGTCATCAATAGAGCCCTCATTAAGATAAATCCCTCATTTATGCCCAGAGTTGTTTCAGTGTGTACATTGATTCAAGCCATCAATTTTCCAGTGTTCTATCCAGATCTTCAGAACCAGGGAGAGAGGATTATATGTACTATGGATGTGCTTAAGCAGCTCAGGTACTACGCTGATGGAACTTATTCCTTTAGAAAAGTGGATCAGGTATTTATTTCTTATGATAGGACAAAAGGGACAGGTTTTGTCAAAACAGACTATTTTAAGGTGGCTGTTTCCTGCTATTTCTTTTTGTTATACCCACCACTGTAAACCTGTTCTGGGTAGTATCAAGACACATTCTACTAGAACCTTGGCATCTTCAATGGCATACTTTGAAGGGAGTAAATTCTAGAAGTGTTACAGAGGCAGCAAACATGGTTCTCCATTCATATTTTTACAAAGTATTACAAACTGAATTCCTTTTCAAGGTCCAGGATTGGTTTACCTAGGACTATTCTCCAGGGGATCCTGGGTGATTATCCTTCCTTCTCCCACTACATTGAGTAGGCTTTGGTGAAAAAAAAATATGGCTTTAAGTGTGAATGATGAGCATAATAAAATTGAGTAAGTTGCAATTACCAATAATGGTAGATGTTCCAATTCCTCACTGCTGCAGTAGCTGTTCCCACCCACCATTCCCCTTCTTTTGTATATAGTTACTGTTTGGGATGTACATTTTTGTTATATCTTTAAATAGAGGATGAGTGAAGTTTTTTTTTTTTCTGGGCAAAAAATTCCTGAAGACTGCTTCACTATGACTGCCAATTTTCTTTAACAGGGCAGCCCAATCAGTGGTCAAAGTGAAAGTGTGGGAGGAAGCCAGATGTTTTGTGAATCTAGCAGGCTGTTGTATCCTGAACAGAATACAACCCATATAGCCTACAGCTACTGCAGCAGTGAGGAATTTGAACATCTGGTATGTAGTTTACACTATATGGTTTATTTATTGATCTATATTAAGTCTTACATGTTTCTAAATTGACTTAAATAATCTATGTGCATATAAGTTCAAGTATCTGTATATGTCTTTCTGAAAGATGAAATTATTTAAAATAATGGGTTAATTATGAAAAATATTAGAATTGTAATGCTTGAAATACTTGAATTAACTATAAATGGCTTAAACATTACCCCAAAATAGAGGAGACTATCAACATATTTAAGGCTGAACAAGTATGGTACTGTTATCTTATAAGAGATGTATTTAATAGTGGAAGGCATAAACAGAGTTGGTTTTAAGTGTTATGACATTCTGCTTAAATCTCCCTTTAAAGAAAAAGGAACAGGTGTCACAGTTTTATGGAGAAATAGCGAGCATTACGCAAACACCAAGAGAATGTCGCCCTATTCATAATAGAATAGTAAATATATTACACTGGATAACTTGTACTGAATACTGACATTAGTTGCAAAATTAGCAAAGCATTATTTACATGAAAAATCTTATAGGAAATCTAATTATGGGATGAATTTATTTGTGCCTTTAGTAACAAGGGCACTTGTACAGAAAAGAAATTCCAGCACAGCATGAACATTAAATAATTGCGTGGATTAATTTGGGTTAAAAGATTTAAATAAAAAAAAAGTAGATGATCCATTATGATCTACCTCTTCTTCATAAGTATTGGGTACATAAACCTGAATAGATATAATACATGTCACAAATGATTTTTATGTGAAGAATAGGCTCTCCAAGAGTATTTTCTTGTCCATTATCAGGGCATAATATCCTAATCGTTGCTAACAATTAGTTAAAAAAAAAAAACTAGCCATAACAAGAACAATACCATTATAGCTTTTCAAACAAAAATGAATATAGAGAGTAGCTTCTTAAAATATCAACAATATTAATTTAATCTCAGTGAGGAGGTCGAGAATTACATAGTATGGGATACTTCAAAACTGTTTATATGGTGAAACAGAAACTTTGCATAGCAAGAAAAAATTAGACTGGGATAAACTGAGGAAAATAATTCAGAAAGATCTAGATATGACTAAAAAGTACAAAAAGGAGAAATGATAGTTTTAAATACGATGAAGACTTTAAAAGAAAGATATCAGATATTTAATCCCAAAGCAGCAGTTCCAATAGAAAACATAAACTCGGGTTCATTCTCCATTTGTCTTGAATGCCTGCATAGGTTAACGTCAAGAACAACACTAATAAGAAGGAATCTGATAATGGGTACAAACATCCTAACAGCAATAAATTGGAAATGTATATTGAAGTATCTTGAAAGAATTTAAAATATATTATGAGACTAATAGTACAGAAAATGGAAAGGAGGCAAATGGTTATTAAAATATATTGTATTAAATGTAAATAAACTTAGTAATAACAGTACTTCTATTTTATTAAAAATAGCTAAAAATAATAAAAAGTACCAAGTAATGATGCCTTAATCCCAGAACCATATATAAACTGCTTATAAAATATTTGTCTACAGTATGTGGTTTATTTATTGGTAGCTATTAAGTCTTTCATGTTTCTAAATTAATATGACATAAGAATATATGTGCATATTATAAGTTCAAGTATCTATACATATCTTTCTGAAAGATGAAATCTCAAAGAATGGGTTCACTATGAAAAATTAGGAGAATTGTAATGCTAGAAATACTTGAATTAAATGTAAATGGATTAAACATTACCAAAAGTAGAGGGGACTGTCAAGATATTTAAGGCTTAACAAGTATGATACTGTTATTTTACAAGAGATGTATTTAATAGAGTAAGGCATAAACAGAGCTGGTTTTAAGAGTTATGACAATCTGCGTCCCTCTCCCTTTAAAGAAAAAGGGACAGGTGTCAGTTTTATCAGCAAAAGGAATTCTGACATTAGTAATGTATGAAAGCCAGGCAGAATTTATAAGTAAGATACAAGAGAGGCCATGTAAGGCATATTAACATTAGAGTTTGCATATAGACAATGAATAGCAGTGATAACATATTGAAGGTATATTTGATTCCATAAGATGGAAATATCTTTCTGGGGTACAAAATAGTTTCCCATTGCAGCTTATACATTTACTTAATGATAGCTCAAAAACATACAATAGGGACATATTTATCAAAAGAAATCGAATTAATAAGATATAAACCAAGGTGGCCCGATGTCTTTTTCTTTTTACAATTGTTATGGGATCATTAGCTAATTAAAACAGTAATAATATAAAATGCTTCAAAATAGGAGATGCATACAGTCTAATTGAATGAAGTTTATTGGTGATATTTTATTGATTGTAGCAAGTATATATTATATTGCCATTTTTAGATGCTACTTTGAGTTTAAAGAAATTTCAAGCTCTAAATTTAATGAAAGTAAGATAATGTATAACATATTAATACTGCATGTAGAGTTAGAAAAATAATACATATTTTAGTGGGAACTGTAAAGAATTTAAAAAATGTATGGATTTATCTACAATTAATATTTTACAACTAAATCATGATAGTTATAAGGGAAGATGTTAAGTTGTCAATCTCGCCTTCATTCTTGCTTGATGGGTTCGGAGCCGATCCTCGGCTCCGACTCTGCACTTGCTTTAGCTCGAGAACTCCTTTTACCAGCTCGAGGCAGCCCCATATCCCATGATGCAAGGCGGTAAGTACCCAGATCTCGTTTGCCGCTTCGCTTGGGAGGTCTTCTTTTTACCAGCTCCTGGTAAGTTGTTTCACTTTGTGATTTTCAAGCCCCTTTTCAGTCAAAAACTAATTTTTTCATAGTTTAAATTTAATTTCTATCCCTTGCTGACAGAAATTCCCTGTCTGTTTTAATTTTTTCTTAGTTATTCCCTATCCCATCCCCCCCCTGTTAGGGTGTGTGTGTTGGTGTTTTTTATACAATACCTTTTGGTATTTTGTGTAATTTAATTTATTTTGACTGGTGTGTGTGTGTATTGTGTGTCGGCACCATGTCAAAGGAGAGGGTTTCAGGTTTTAAGAAGTGTGACTCGTGCTGTCAGAAAATGTCTCTGACAGACGGTCACACTTCTTGCCTGTATTGTCTGGGCCCTCTTCACCTGCAGGACGCCTGTGCTATTTGTCACTCCTTCAGCCAGAGAGTCCTGCAGGAGAGACATAACAAACTGGTTCTTAGGGGCCTTCTTAAGCCGGAGGGCTCTCCGGCTAAGTCGGCTCCACCGAAACCAGCAAGAGTTTCCAAGGCCCAGGCTTCTGTTCCTAAGCCTGCGGCCTCGGCTCCGACTCGTATTGAGTCGAGATTGGCTCCGGCTGGAGCCGATTCTGGCTTGACTAAGCCTTCGGCACCGATGGCTATCGGTGCCGAAACTGTATTGTCCACTTCTATGTCGGCTCCGATCGGCTCCGACACCCATGTGGCACAGGCATCGGTGTCGGCTCCGATCGGCTCCGACACTGTTACTTTGGTGGCTGTATCGGCTCCGGCTGGAGCCGATACATCGAGGCGTTCTGTCGGCTCCGAGAAGTCTGCGCCGACAGGATCTGTAGCATCGGCTCCGATGGCTCGTTCCAGGAAGAGGTCGAGGTCTCCTTCCTTGGAGCCGATACCTTCGGCTCCGGCTTCACCTCTTCTATCGGAACGGAGCCATCGGAGCCGATCTTCAAGGTCATCCAGGTTGTCAGACCATGACCTAGAGAGAGTGGTCAGCAGATTGCTCAAGTCACAGGTACTGGCCCAAATGCTTCACAGTCCGTCTCAGCAGACGACTGTTGGTCCACACCCCATTACAGTTCCTCCTTCAACTCTACCCCAGAGCTTGGAGTTGGAGTCTTCGGGCATGGTTACTGCTACGGCTGGAGGACGGATACCCCCTTCTGTTCCTTCAGCCTCTACTCTTATCTCCTCTTCCTTAGAGGGATTCGGTGGTCGGGCTTCCATGGTCTCCTCCGAGGGGGTGAGTGGCATCGGACCCTTGTCCGAGCCCGCTCTTCCCTTTGGAGCCTCGGCCTTGGTGAGCTTGGCTCCGACATCTGCCTCGGATGCTTCCCTTTCGGTGGTCCCTGGAGTTCCTAGCTCTTCGGAGCGGGTTCTCTCGGACCTGCCTGGGAGGGGAGCATTCGAGGTGATGAAGAGTGTACTGGCCACTGGTATCAGTCAGCAGTCTCTTCCCGTAGCTCCTCCCTCTATTGTACCTGTTGACATCTCTGCCACTTCTCTTGCTACAGGACCCAGAGATCCTCCGCCTCAGGTTTCCCCATTGGGAATTTCCCCTCTTCCGAGGATTCTCCTGATGTTTCGGGAGATCCTCCTAGGAAGAGGACTTGTAAGAGGAAGCATGTAGACTCCCGAGTCTGTCACGCCGGATACTGACTTTGATGAGTCAGAGGGATCCCTAGATCCCCTCTGAGGATGTCTCCTTTTCAGACATCCTAGAACTTCTGAAACAGAGGGAATCTGGCCCACCAACAATCCCTCTGAGGATGAGTCAGTATACCTAGAGGCGTTGGATCTCGGCCCTCCACCTCCTGGGTGTCTCCGCCTTCGACCCCTTATGCAGGTTATTGCACAAAGGCGTGGGCAGCTCCTGACTCTGTAGAGCCAGTCCCTAGGAGGCCTTCTAAATTTATCACTGCCCCTAGTGACAAACAATTCCTTACCAAGGGTGTCCCGCTGATGCCATGGTGGTGGCTGCGGCCACCAAAAGGAACTTGCAGATCCTTCCGTGCCGTCCATCCTCCTAATAAGGACTCTAGGACCATGGATAGGTACGGTAAGCAGATGTTTTCCTCAGCGACCTTTGCTATGCTCGCTGAATTACCTATGTCACTTCACCAGACTCCAAAGAGATATCCTCAAGGAGCTGGGAGAAGTAGTTCAGGATCCTACAGCTGCAGGGGCTCAAGAAAAGATTGCTTCGCAGCTAGGAACCCTCAATTCCATTGCTAACTCCTCCATGCGGCTAATATCTTATGCTGCGGATGGAGCGAGTAGAGCCGCAGGCACAGGTGTGGCTCTTAGATGCCAAGCCTGGATGCGGCTATGTGATTTTATGGATCCCTTTAAGGCGTCCTTCACAAATTCTCCCTTTGATGGGTCAGCTTTGTTTGGCCCTCAGGTGAAGGAAACCTTGACCAGGTGTGAGCAAGACGGCAAGACTCTTTCTGCTGTTGGAGTCCGTTTTTCCACCCCTTCTAGGCCTTATCCAAAAGGACAGAAGGGTGGGAAGATGTGGTTCCGTAAATCCCAAGGAGTCATGCCGGATTCACGTGGTCAGTTTACCCCTAGAGGCAGAGGGGGTAACAACAACAGACGCCGCTCTAGAGGCAGAGGGGGTCCGAAGAACAAGGGAAACAGAGAGCCTCTCTCTGATAAGCCCTTTCAGCATCCCTGAGGTGTTGCCCGGCTGTCCCTCCTTGGAGGCAGTCGGGAAGATTATCACTGTACCCAGAAGCCTGGCATTCCCTCACTCAAGACAGATGGGTACAGTCGATCATATCCAAGGGTTACATAATTCCTTTCGAGGAAAGTCCCTTCCCCTCAAGTTCCCTTCCAGATGTACCACCCGGTCTAAGGGACATTGCAGAGTTAGAAATCGCAAAACTACTGCAAAAGAGCCATTCAGCCAGTTACAATAGACCATTCAGAGCCGGAATCTACTCAAGGTTCTTTTTGGTCCCCAAAAGACGGGAGACTGGAGACCAATATTGGATCTCAGCAGACTCAACAAGTCTGTCAGGAAGACAAGATTCGAATGGTCACTCTTCAGTCAATTCTGCCCTTCTTACAGAAGGACAACTGGATGTGCTCAATAGATCTTCAGGTTGCGTACTATCACATCAAAATTCACAGACGCTCCAGGAGATTTCTCCGCTTCCGGCTGGGGTCCAGTCACTTCCAGTTCAGAGCCCTGCCCTTTGGTCTCACTACAGCCCCCAGAGTGTTCACCAAATGCATGGCAGTGGTCACGGCTCACCTGAGACGCCAAGGATTCCAGGTGTTTCCGTATCTCGACGACTGGCTCCTGTCAGCCACCACCAGGCATCAGCTTATACAAGCCAGGGATTACACAATAGACCTTTGTTCTCATTTGGGCATCTCAATCAACTTCAAAAGTCATCCTTATCGCCCTGCCAGTCTATTACCTTCATAGGCAAACTTAAACACTGTTCGGATGTCAGCTACCCTTACAGAACAAAGAGTTTCAGACATTCAGACTCATGTCAGGATCATTCTGGCCAGCAAGAAAGTACAGGCCAGAATGGTTCTAAAAGTATTAGGTCTCATGGCTGCGGCCATTACTCTTCTTCCCCTGGCTCGATTCTACATGCGCCTCCTTCAGTGGATGCTGTTCACACAGTGGTCATACCAGCAACTCCCAATGCGTCACCAGATTCTGGTGACACAAACATGCAAAGAACATCTTGCTTGGTGGATCACATCGTCTCAGCTTCACCAAGGCAGGTGCTTTGTACCTCCGTCCCCGATAGCCACTGTCACCACGGATGCCTCCCTGATCGGGTGGGGGGGTCATTATCAGGGCAGGATGGTTCATGGGACGTGGCAACCGTTAGAGTACCATCTGCACATAAATGTCCTGGAGATGAGAGCAGTGCTTTTAACGTTGCAAGCCCTCAACGACTTTCTTCCCGTAGGGACAATTGCAGTCCACACAGACAACATGTCTGTAGTTTGGTATATCAACAAACAGGGCGGAACCAAGTCCTACCCCTTGTGTCGAGAAGCTCAGACTTTGGCAATGGGCGATCTCCTCTCATCGGTTTCTGGTAGCAACGCATATCCCTGGGAAAACCAACATTATAGCGGACAGATTGAGCAGAGCTATCCTCATGCCTCACGAGTGGTCTCTCAAACAATCCATAGCGGAAGAGATTTTTCTGGAATGGGGTCGCCCATGTTGCGATCTTTTGCTACTCCCCAAAACAGCAAATGTCCAGACTACTTCAGCCTCTTCCCTCTATCAGGCCATCCCCCCAGAGACGCTCTGACCCAGGATTGGCCCCAGGGACTTCTTTATGCCTTCCCTCCATTTCCTCTGATCGCTCAGGTAATCCAGAAAGCTACCGTTTTGAGAGCCAAATTGATTCTCATTGCCCCTTACTGGCCTCGACAAGTTTGGTTCCCGTTCCTCCATCATCATCTTTTGGTGCAGCCGTGGCATCTGGACCCAGTGCCAGATCTACTGATTCACCAATCCGGTCAGCTGCACCGGTCAATCCCTTCTCTCAACCTCACAGCATGGTTGCTCCACTTCCTTCCTTAGCCAGGCTTCCTTTGATCTCTAACCCAGTTAGAGACATCATAGTAGCTTCACTAAAATCCTCTACCAGGAGGATTTACACAAGCAAATGGAACGTTTCTCTTATTGGGCCAAGGCCCAAAATATTGATCCTTTTACTGCCCCTGTTCAGGCAGTTCTGGACTTCTTAGCAGAGATTTTTCATGCAGGCTCCTCTTCTTCCACAGTCAGAGTTCAATTGGCTGCTATTTCCAATTTTCATGTCGGGATAGCAGATCATAATATTATGTCCCATAGGCTCTGCAGGGCCTTCTTGAAAGGAATTTTCCTACTAAAGCCTCCAATCAGGAATCCTCCTCCTCAGTGGGATCTAAATTTAGTGCTGACATCCTTGATTCTTCCCCTTCGAGCCAGCTGTTTCTTGTTCCCTGAAATATCTTTCTTGGAAAACTTTATTCCTAGTGGCTATTACATCTGCCAGGAGGGTGTCTGAACTTCATGCTCTTCGGTTCGACCCCTATTTGATTTTTCACAAAGACAGAGTATCTTTGAGAACTAATCCGTCCTTTTTACCTAAGGTCGCTTCAAAGAACAATCTGAATCAATCCATTGATCTCCTGTTTTTTCCAAACTATTCAGATAGAGCTGAACAAAAGCTACATTATCTTGACGTCCACCGTCAACTTAGATATTATTTGGACAGAACAAAAATTTAGAAAATCTGATCAACTTTTTGTTTCCTATGCGGATAATAAAAAAGGCCTTCCTGTTTCTAAAGTGACTTTGTCCAGATGGCTTTCTTCGGTCATCACTGAAATTCATACTCAGGGTAAACAGCTGTGCTCAAAACCTAAAGCACATTCAACTAGGAGTTTAGCCACTTCTACAGCTTTTCAAGCTAGACTTCCTTTGGACACTATTTGTGCAGCGGCCACTTGGGCCACTCCTCACACTTTTGTTTCCCATTACAAATTGGACTTGGCCTCCAGGGACAGAGCCAGTTTTGGCTCTACAGTCCTCAAGAGTTTGTTCCATTGAGCCACCCAGGATAGAGGTGCTCGGACGCGGTCCCATCAAGCAAGAATGAAGGCGAGATTGACAACTTAACATTAAGAAGTTATGTACATACCATAACGTTCCATGTTAGTTGTCTTCTCGCCTTCTTTCTTCGACCCTCCCTCCTTCCCCTGGCCTGGACAGACCTTGTATAAGAAACTATTATGCTAAAGACCATTCAGACCTGGTCCTTTTCCATCTGTAAGTTTCTTCTTCCTTTGGGAAGTATTTTATGCTTGGTGTTATTGCCCTTTGTCAACAAACGAGATCTGGGTACTTACCGCCTTGCATCATGGGCTATGGGGCTGCCTCGAGCTGGTAAAAGGAGTTCTCGAGCTAAAGCAAGTGCCGAGTCGGAGCCGAGGATCGGCTCCGAACCCATCAAGCAAGAAAGAAGGCGAGAGAGGACAACTAACATGGAACGTTATGGTATGTACATAACTTCTTATTATTGAAAATTGAATTAGTTATTTACATTTGAAGACAGATCATTATTAAAAATATCTAAAAATCATGGTATATGCAATACCACTTCTATAATACCAAGTAAAATTCAAATAAAAATATAAATTATTTACCTATCTGAGCAAGTAAAGCATAGCTTTTAAAAAGAATATAAAACTGCACTGTACCAACCTTTTCTTCTCCATTCTTGCACCCAAACACTGGCAGTCCCTCCTCCTCATCTTAAAGAAGTCGCCTGTTTTCCCACATTCAGAGCTCAACTCAAAAGACACCTCCATCAAAAATCTATAAGTGCTTTTTGACTGGACATATAACCAACTCCCTCAACTGCATCACTCCTACTTTGACCTCACCTGCTGCTGCCCTGTCATATTTGCTAATAAAATTAATTCATGTTTGTTTTTCTACTCTGTTAATATTTACATACTGTATCAATTGTCTGAGATTATCCATCTTCCATAATTTGTGAATTTGTTCTGTTTTATTTTTTGTGAATTTCTTTACCTGGGCTTTGTATGCAGACAGTCTGTATACTTCCCTGGTAAACAAACCAAATAACTAAATAATTGAGTATGGAATAAAGGGAAATAAGTCCCAGACAGAGAATCTTATGCTTTAGCTTCTGGCTCTAAAGTAGTTGGGTGGTGAAGCAAAACTTTCTGCACAACACAATAGAAAGAAGTACAGTTGTATCTGTGCAATTAACAAAAAGTTTAAGGTAACAGAAAAACAATGAATGTAATTAGTAATGTGATGCTGTTAGTATTAATTGTTTTCAGTACTCTTTTCAAAATTTCACATGACGCTCAATTTCTTACCATATTGATCTTTTAATTCAGCCCAGGTAAACAAAGTACATGACGCTCAATTTCTTACCATATTGATCTTTAAAACGTCGAGCAAAAATGCTCAAAACACAAAACAAGAAAACACTATTTTTTGCAGGGCAGCAAGCTTCCCTGCCAATTATACTGTATATACTAACTACAAGATTGCACTACCATGGAGAAATGTCAAATTCCTCACTCCCCACTGTTCACAATCTCACATAGAAAAAAGCAATCAATGTATAATTAGCTGACTTTTGCTCAGCTGTACTTGTTTTTTTCTAACCAAAGAGTGTAGTATTCAATGACCTAAATTGCTTCAGATAAACTATATACTAAAAACATTTAAAAACTTGCTTTATAAGCATCCAAAAAACTGATTTTTTCATGTCCTGCTTTTGCTGTATAGCAAGCTTTATAAGAGTGTTGTAGAAAAGATGAAAGAATAGCAAGAAAAAAAAATATTTTTGGTTTGACTTAATTGCTTAACAAAGACAACAGTACTAACAGAGGTGATGAGGATTACATTCAGAATAAGTAATATATTTTTTTTGTTCAGATCATCAAACAATTTTGTAATATCTAAGATGTGAGGAATAGCTAATGAAATATATGTAACCAAATGTAATAGAAAATATATTGGAGGTATTATCTATTACAGTTGCTGCTAAATTTGTATTCTTTGCTAAATTTCTAAATGTAAAGATTTGTCATACCAAATACATAAGTATTATTTTAGCCAAAACAATGTGTGTGCGCGCTGTGCATTTTGGAGAATATTCACATGAATTGTGTTGCTTAAAGAATAAGTAAAACTGCCAAATGATGTATCCTATGCTGGAGATGTGAAAAAGACAAACTAATAGTCTGTGAATAACATAAATTGCAGGAATTTTGAGGATAATTTTCATTTTTGGACATTTTGAATAGACAGATTACTAAGGTGATATTAATCAATGCACTTATGGCTTTTTGTGTTATAAAATATAAGGTACCACTCATTTGCTGTGTTAATAGCATGAAAGGTAATTATTAGAAATTGGAAAAAGCCTTCTTCACCTTTATGTAATGCATTAGCCAATGCAGTGTATTGTACATAATTTGATACCTTAAAAGTAAAACACTGTGTGTTGAACTTTAAATACTGGCCAAAAGAAGTAGTGTACAGGTGTACATCTTTAGGACATGCCATAATAAAAAATATCCCAAAAGACAACATACCAGCATACCCAACTCAAAGATGGTATTTCTATTCACACAGCTTTGTTGCACTTCAAAGAAACCATTTATATTATATATGCAAACTGTTACTCCAGGTTCCTTGAAATCATCAGACTGGCAGACACTGCAAGTACAAAACAGATTAATACACTCGATGTGTATTTAAGATAAAGGTCATACTTATTAATATTTATTTATTTACCAGGAAAATCCACTGGGTCAAAGACCCATTTTCAGTGGATGCCCGGGGTGAAGAGCTCCAGTAACATGCAAAATATTACACATCATTGTCATGAATTGTAAAGTATATATTAGATAGTAAATAATTAGGTACAAACTGACATTGCAGTTAGGTGCAGACAAACATTATAGTTAGAGATAAAAAAAAAAATTTCAATCTAAAAAGTAGGTAAGTTCAAGGAAGAAAATTCTTTGATCTGACAGTAGGCAGCCCAAGAGTATATAGTAGGAAAAGTTAGCAAGGGAAATAGTCTGACACTGCTATTGCAAGGGATTCTAAAGAAAATTCTAGGAAAGAAGCAAGATGTAGGTTTGTAGTAAGAAAGATAAAAAAGTAGAGTAGATAGTTAACTACTTCAGTGTGACTGCTGCACTAGCCTTGGCTATATTGGTTGTATCCTGCCAAGAATATAACAGAGAGCCAGTTTCCAAAGCTTCAGGGTGCCTTCCATCCACCCAAACCATTAGTCAAGTCAAGCTGAGCTGACTAAAAAGGCAGGTTTGTGTAGCAACCCCATAGAACTTTCCTGGTGTTGAAGAGCGTGCCCCTTTCTGGGCTTATGAGTTTCAACAGTTGTCTTGTGCTGTTTCTTTGCTGGGCAAGTAAATTGCCTTTGGGGAAAAACCTTAAAATAGTTTTACTGTACTTTTCTGATTAAGAAAATTATTTTTAAACTAGGAGTTTGTGTTTTAATGGACTGTCATTATATTTGACTGTACTTTTAAAACAGTAGCATATCTTTTTTTTTCTGTCAGCTTAAAAGTTGTTTAATGCAACTGAAAACCATTTTGTCTGTAGAGAAACTGTGGTAATTTTACTTTTTGGTGCAGGCAGTGTTTAAACCATATTTTACTGTTTTTTTTTTTTTGTGTGTGTGAAAAGGGTTTCTTTAAAGACTAAACTTTTCACAGCTTTTACTGCTTGTTTTCTTTGGGAAAGTGGCACAATTATTTTTAGCTTGACCCTGGTCCAAACTACAGAACCTGCTGTCAGTCATGGCTTTCAACTGTCCAGAGTTTTGCCTCATTTTTTGGTGTATTTTTCATAAATTTTATGTTTTTCCTGGCACATTACTATGGATTGAATTCAGAAAATAATGTCAGGTATTTGACTTTGAGACTTCATACCCTTCAGAAAATTCATGCTTATGCAAAACCTGCTATTCTTCCTAAATTTAATAGCAAAATTTAAAAATTGTCCCAATTTTTAAGTGTCCTCCCTGAATCGTTAATGGCTTTGCCCAGATTTCTTGCACAAGAGGTTGAAAGGCATGCAGTCTGTCCTTTTTCAGGTCACAAAATGAAAAAGTTAAACAGCTTTCGGCACGCAGTACCCTAGGAGCTTGCCTCAGCTATAAGTGATTGACTCTGCTGTGGCCGTGGCTTGTTCCTCACACCACTAATCTTTTACCCTGGACCCTCTTAGTGTAGCACCTACAGCCACTAGGGACCAGGGGGTTAACCACATCATCTGTGGCTGTTGGAGTCCTCTCAGTAAGCAAAAGAGAGCCACTGTTGTCATTCCTGGGAGAGGGAATAGGGATGTCATCCCTGTTTTGTCAGAATGCTGTGCCCATCCCTGGAGAAGCTGCTGCAGAAAAATAAACATGAATGCACTCCTCGTCAAATTTCCTTAGACAAAAGTAGTTACTGTGACTGGCTCAGATTTTATTTTAGGCTGTTGATGCTTCTTATAAGGTGATTTCTGGTAAAAGAAAGACAGATACTTCCTTTCCTGAAGACATTCAAGATTGCGAACATGGACAGGAAGATAAAGGGACAGGTAGTTTTTTTTTTTTTTTGGCTCAGTTTTCTGATTCTGACTCTGAGAGCTCAATTTCTAATTCTTCCTGTGGGGATTCTCTTTTTCTGAGACTACTTCCAGAATGTGCCATTGTTTTCACTAGGAAAACACCCAAGTTCAAAATGATGTCCCTTTAATAACATGTTAACTCTTCTTCCTCGTTTATGTTTTCTGGTAAAGGTAGATTTAAAAGATTCTTATTACATCCCTATTCATCCAGACTTCTGACATTTCCTAAGGTTTTGTGTGTGGATCAACCGACCGCAATTCCGAAAAAAGACAAGGATAAAGACAGGCATCCGTGGTCCAAAACCGACAAAACCTCTTCTAGGCCAGTCGCCGGTTCTCAGTGAGGCGCTTTCACAGCCCCTGATCCCCGCTACCTTAGAGCCACAGGCCGCCTCCGACTCCTACGTGGAGACAACTAGGCCTCTGGAAACTCAAGGTATTGGGCCTACGGAAACTAATCCCTCAGATGGGTCTGGAGCCACTGAGCAGTTCTCTACCTTACCCTTTGGACTCCCCACTGCACCAAGACAATTCACAAAGTGACTAGCTCCGGTTATAGACTGGGTATCCACATTTTTCCATATTTAGATAACTTGCTTATGTTTGCAGATTCTTTTTCTACGTGTCCGATGTTCATCATGTTACACTGCTGCAGTCATTACACTTGGGTTATCCTGCCGTCAGGCGGTCCCGTAGTCTGCCAGAGTTCCAAAGTCTTGGTCCGGCGTTGGTTGCTGTTGCTTCTTCCCTGATGTCAGTGAGCCAGGGGTATACAAGATGCATCCGACTCCATTTTCTTCAGTCTTTCTTGCCACGCGATGCCCGAAGCAGAAGCAGTTGCCGGTCGGCCGACTCCTGAGATTTTCGAAGTCGAATTTCAGATCGAAGTCTTCAATAAAGCTAAGTACCCGCTAGAAACTTTTTCTTGCCTCAGACCGATGTCAGAAAAAGTTAATAATTGTATTTCTTGTGGGAAGCAAATACCTCATAAGGACTTCCACTCTTACTGTATTCCATGCCTAGGCCCTGATCACGACGTCACTAGCCTGTTTTGTGCTAGATTTAACAAATGCACTATAAAAAGACGTTTTGATTTTGCTTTACACTACTTTGGCCGAAGGTTCAATTATACTATGCCGTCGGATCAACAGACGACCGCAATTCCGAAAAAAACGCAAAGACAAGGATAAAGACAGGCATCCGAGGTCCAAAACCGACGATGAAACCTCTTCTAGGCCTTTCACCGGTTCTCCGTGAGGCACTTTCGCAGCTCCTGACACCCGCTACCTCAGAGCCACAGGCCGCCTCCGACTCCCAAGTGGAGACAACTAGGTTTCTGGAAACTCAAGGTATTGGGCCTACGGAAACTAATCCCTTAGATGGGTCCAGAGCCGCTGAGCAGGCATCGGCTTCTGAGGGTGTTTTCAGACCTTCACAACTTACCATTAAAGCAACTGCCAAGACAAAAGTACCATTAAAGACAAAGAAGCAAGTACAGCATTCTCCTGGACAGTCCTCCATGCCTAAGAAACAGATGCTTAAAATGGCCGAAGACCTCATTACTCTAATCAGGGGTTCCCATCCCCCTCCTGAGAAAAGGCCTAGGCAGGATACTGACTATGATTCCTCTGATCAGGTTTCCATTTCCTCTGATTCCTCTTCAGACTAGGGATACTCTCTACCCCCCTACGAGGACTCTGATGCTGAAGAATCTATTCCTTCAGCCTCTCCTCCTGATTCTTATTCTTTTGGGGAAACTTTACATACCATGAGGAAGCATTTCCAGTGGGAAAGTCAGGATTATTCAGAATCCAAGAAAAGGCTCAGGGGTTTCCTTTTATTGCCTCAGCACAGGCCCCTGGCTATTCTGCCTGTGCTAGATATTGTGGATGATGTGTTCTCTGAATCCAGCTTATCTCCTGATTCTTTGCCCCCTGCACCAGCTAAGCCAGATAGGTATTAGAGTCCCTGACTCTCACAAGTTTCTTTATAAAAACCCTTCTGCTGATCCAGAAATTATTTCCCAGCGTTCAAAAGGGGTTAAGGCTTCCATTGCAAAAAATCTAGTACCCTCTGACAGAGATTTGAGAGCTTTGGATAGATGGGGGAAGAAAGTTTACACTTCTGCAACTTTAGCAATAAGGGCTTTAAATTGCCAGTTTCACATGCTTAAGTACCAACAATATTTAATGGCTCTGTTAAAACAGAAAATGCTTGCAAGCTCAGAAGCTCCTGCCTGTAAAGAAATGCAGGATTTATTGCATGCAGTTGAACAGGTGGGAAAACATACTCTGCAATGTGGTTTTGATTCTTTAGAGGCCTCTTGTAGAGCTGCAGTTACAGGTTCTGTGATTTGAAGACATGCTTGGTTAAAAGAACAGAGTTTACCTGATCATAAGGCAACATTATTGGATGCTCCTTTACAGTATGATACCTTGTTTGGTGTTAAGGCAGAAGAGGTGTTAAAGAAAATGGAGGATAAAGCTAAATCTATGCAAACAGTCAAGGATTTCTTACAGGTACAGCCACCTCGATTTAGCAGAAATTGGCCAACAAAGAATTGGTCCTTTCCCAGTGTCAGACAGGCCACAGAGAGGCAGATCTCAACCCCAAGGCTCTAACAGACGACAGTGGGGCACCTCAACCCCAAAAGGAGGTGAGGACAAGTCTCAACCTTACAGGAAACCGTCCCAATGACTTCCCCCTTCGTACGCCAAGCACTTCCCTTTTGGCAGCCCCTTTAGGGGGAAAACTGGCACTTTTTTTTCAAAACTGGCAAACAATCACCCAAGACAAATGGGTTCTGACTATTGTGTTTCAAGGTTACAGGTTCCACTGTCATACTTTACCAAGGCTAAAAGGAATGCCAGACCTGCCACAAAATCAATGGGCAGAGGCACAAAAACAAAGTTCAGCCCTCATGGACATGAGAGCTATTCAAAAAGTACCACAACAGGAACAAGGACAAGGATTTTACTCAAGACTCTTCCTGGTCCCTAGGAAGGACAAGGCCTGGAGGCCCATACTAGACCTTTCAATTCTAAATACTTACCTGGATATTCCAAAATTCAAAATGTTGACATTACAGCAGCTTCTACCCATGCTGGGCAAGAAGGCTTGGCTTGTTACTCTGGACCTCAAAGAGGCATACCTGCATGTCCCTATCAGACAAAATTGCAGAAGATACCTCAGATTCAAAGCTGGTACAATGCACTAGCAATTCTCTGCACTGCCCTTTGGCTTATCTACTGCGCCCAGGGTCTTTACAAAGTGCCTGGCACCAGTAATTGCATTTTGCCGACAAAAAGGAATTCGAATAGATCCATACCTGGACGACTGCCTCATTCAAGCAGAGACAAAGGTCATCCTTCTACAGCATCTGGCGTTTGTAAAAAGGTTGCCAATTTCTCTAGGGTACACAGTAAACAAAAAGAAGTCAAAACTAGTACCCTCACAACAGATTATATTCCTGTGTGCCAGCTTAAATACAACAGCCCAGTTGGCTTATCTCACGCCAGACAAACAAGTTCAACTAACTCAATATTTTCAATTACTGGCAAAAAAGTCCCATCTCCCTGCAAGAAAAATTCTGCAGGCCCTGGGATTCATGGCATCCTGCATACTACTAATATCATATGCCAGACTGCATATGAGGAAATTACAATGGTACCTAAAAAGTGTTTGGACTCAACACACTCACAGTTTAGAAGCAGTAATACCAGTGATTCCCTGCCTACAACAGGAGTTTCGATAGTGGGCACAGGCATGTCACCTAAACAAGGGTCAGCCTTTTACCCTACCCACAGCCAGGCAGACTCTAACAACAGATGCTTCGGATTACGCCTGGGGAGCACACATGGCAGGAAAATGAATTCAGGGCCAGTCGACCACAGACCAGATGCATCTTCACATCAATCAAAAAGAGATGTTGGCTGTTCAGAATGCCCTAACAGCTTTCAAGGACCTTCTGCATACAGGACAATTATTAAAGACAGACAACACCACAGTAATGTGGTACATAAACAAGCAAGGGGGCACTCATTCTTATCCCCTATGCAGGCAAGCCATGACCTTGTGGAACACAGCTCTAACTTATCAAGTTCATCTGCAAGCACAATTCCTGCTAGGAAAGAAAAATACTCTGGCAGACTATCTCAGCAGAAATATCATGGCCCTCCGGAATGGAAATTGAATCCACAAATCTTCAGCATGGTAACGCAAAAATGGGGATGCCCAGACATAGATCTTTTTGCCTCCTCACTGAATTGCCAACTACAAAAATTCTGCACAGACTTATCACACACAAGCATGGAAAGTGGATGCTCTCTCCTTCAGCTGGAAAAGCCTAAAAGTTTATGCCTTCCCACCACTGCCTCTCCTCTCAGAGGTACTCCTAAACGCCAGACCAGAAAAACCACAGATGATCCTGATTGCACCAGACTGGCCACACCAGCACTGGTACCCAATCTTAAAGAACTTAGTTCAAGGCCCACCTTGGATTTTGCCTCAAATTCTACACCTTCTGACTCAACAAAACAATCAGATCCTGCATGGTCAGCTCAAAACCCTAAACCTGACTGCATGGCAGATTCATTAGTCAAACAGTCAACACCTCTCTCTAAAGCTGTTATGGATGTCATTTTGGAAGCCAGGATGCCTAGCACCAGGAAAGCTTACTCAGAAAAATGGAAGAGATTCTGCGCCTGGAACCAGGCTCAAAGCCTTGACCCTCTTGTCCCAAACATTCCTCAGATTTTACAATACTTAACTGAGATGCTAGACAAAGGCCTATCCTTCTCATCAATTAAGATCCATACCTCTGCCATTTCAGCACATTACAACACGGATCCTCCTTTATTCTCTCACCCCTTGCTAAAGCAGTACCTCAGAGGGTCTAAAAACATAAGACCGCCCCGGAGAGCACCAACACCAACTTGGGACCTCAATTTCGTTTTGGAAAAACTGACCCTGCCACCTTTTGAGCCAGCCAATACAGCTGATCTAAAATTTTTATCTTGGAAAACAGCTCTGCTCCTGGCAGTAACTTCAGCACGAAGTCTCAGAGCTACAGGCATTAATGGCAGTGGAACCTTTTATAATTTTTAATCAGGGCAGGATTTCTTTAAGGACAAACCCTACCTTTATGCCAAAGGTGGTATCTAGTGTGGCTCTTAACCAAACCATCCATTTGCCAACTTTTTATCCAAACCCCCAGAATAAAGGGGAGAAACGTCTGCACTCTTTGGACATACACAGGCAGCTACGCTTCTACTTGGACAAAACAAAAGCTTTCAGGAAAACTGAGCAACTGTTTGTAGCATATACTGCAGGATCACAGGGCAAGGCTATCTCAAAGCAGACTATATCCAAATGTATAGGACACTGTATTCGTTACTGCTACACACATCATGGAAAATCAGTCCCTAATAACATCAGGCCACATTCCACCAGGGCAACAGCCACTTCAACAGCCTTTCTCAGAGGAGTAACTACCAATGAAATTTTGGAGGCTGCAACTTGGAGTTCAGTGCACACCTTTTCCAAGCATTACCACTTGCCTCTTTACTCTAAATCCAGAGCAGGATTTGCCACTGCAGTTCTGCAGGGCCTCATAGCCAATCCTAACTTTTTATAGACCAGCCACCCAACCTTAGCTTTGTGATTCTACCCAAGTGTAATGACTGCAGCAGTGTAGCATGATGAACATAGTACAGTTTTGTACCTACCATAAATGTAGATGTTTGAGTGTTCACACTGCTGCAGTCCAGGTTACCCTCCCTCCATCTCCTCTGAACTAGCTGGACTTATTTATACCTTTCTATCCTATACAACCTTTGAGGTGTATTTGCTTGTAACTCAAGGTATTGTTTTTATTTTCTATGTATATTTTTTACTAGCAATATGTATTGCCTACCTACTTGGGGGCACCTGACATCTGGGGCAAGGAAAAACTGAAGAAAATGGTGTCGGATGCATCTTGTATACCCTGGCGCGCTGACGTCAGGGAAGAAGCGACAGCAACTGATGCCAGACCAAGACTTTGGAACTCTGGCCGACTACGGGACCGCCTGACGGCAGGATAACCCAAGTGTAATGACTGCAGCAGTGTGAACACTCTAACATCTACATTTATGGTAGGTACAAAACTGTACTTTACGTCTTACTTGGGTGAGAGATCTTAGAAGCTGAGATTCCAAGAGAACATTCAAAACTCTTGACTCCACACACAATTATATTCCTGGTGTGTCAGCTAGACACCTTGGTTCAAATAACTTTTCTTGCACAGGAAAAATAGATCTATATCTAGATATATTCCTAAGGTTTTCCTCTGTGAAGGGATACCTTAAGATTTTTGGTCTCGTGGCATCTGATTCTCATGATACCCTTGAGAAGATTCCACATGCGAATGATACAGTGATTTATGAAGTTTGTTTGGTCCCAGCACCAGCATCCTTCATCTTTTCAAATTCCAGAACTGAGATTTGAAAGATGAAAAATCATTTGGTGGAGTCAACAAATTTCCCTGAACCTAGGTCTTTCCTCCTCCCTCCCTGGCCCCAAGCAGTCAGTCACCACAGACACCTAAGACTTTGCTTGGGGAGTAGTTTTAGGAGAGATGAAAGTCCAAGGAGTCCAAGGATAAACTACATAAATATAAAATAAATGCTTACTCTGATTAAGGCACTCAACTCTCTGAATCATCATTAATCCCCTGGACCACCTCACATTGTTACAGACAATGGTATGGTCATGTGGCACATCAACAAGCAAGGATGAACCAGGTCAATACCCCCCATTGCAGACTAGTCCTGTTAGCTTGGGATTTAGCTTCACAGCACAGTGTCACTCTACAGGCATCCTACATTCCATTAGAGCAAAGTTGTGTTGCAGACAAAACCGAGCAGAACAAGGGCAGACTCATAAATGGAAACTAAATCGGGGGCTTCCAAGATTTGATGCAACTTTGAGGAGTTCTCAAGTAGACCTATTTGACTCCAATTTGAACTATCATTTGGCAAGATTTTACTTCAAGAATCAATACAAGAAGGCCTAGAATATGTATGCCTTTTCCTTTTCTTGGACCAGAATGATCCTGTATGATTTTCCGCCTTTTCCACTGATATCCAGGGTACCTCTGAAGATTCAGAAGGAATCCACCAAGATTATTGTGGTAACTTCCTTCAGCCCTAGGCAACAGCTGTTCTCTCTTCTTTGGGAAATAGCCACAGGCAACTAACACAAGCTACTTCATAGAAGTTATCTACTCACACAAGATCCAGGGGTGCTCAAACTCCAATCAACTTTACCGGTCTGCCTGGATGATAGGGTCTTGATTCCCTTTAGGCACATGTTTACTGAGGAAGTGCAGCAGGTATTAATGGGGGCAAGAAAGCCTGCTACTAGAAATTCATATATTAGCAAATGGAAAAAGTTTTCTAGTTGGTGCCAACAAACATAATCAGCACCCATTCAGGACTAGTTCTCTGATTTTGCAGTATTTGTGACCGTTACTATCGTATAGCCTTTCATACTCTTCCATCAAGGTTTTTATTGGCCATTTCAGGATGTCTGCCTATGGATCCTCCTCTTTCAATGCATTCTCGTGTCAAAATGTTTTTGAAATGAGTTTTGTATAACAGGCCTCCAAGAAAACTTGTGTCCCTTACTCACTGATGATAGGATCCTAGTTTTGTGTTAGAGAAGCTAATGCTTGCTCCATTTGAACCAGCTATTTGGGCCAACATGAGGTTTTTAACGTGGAAAACTGTTTTACTGATTACTCGGACCTCTGCAAGAAGAGTGTCTGATTTGCAAGCTCTTATGAGTCAACCCTATCTCATTTTCCACAGAGACAGGGTTTCTTTGGGAACTGATCCCTATTTTATGCCTAAATCAGAATCCAAGTTTACGTTAATCAAAACTATCCATTGCCCTGTTTTCTATCCTGAACTATCCGTCACCCTGTTTTCTATCCTGAACTTAAATGGGGAGACAAATGCTCTGTACTTTGGCTGTCCACAGACATCTCAGGTACTATTTTGACAGAACTAAATCTTTCAGATATTCAGATCAGTTATTCGTTTATTGTGAAGGTAAGTAGTAGGGACAACCTGTGTCAAAACAGACTATTTCCAAATGGTTGTCTCAGGATATTACATTTTGTTAAACATGCAACAAAACTATTCCAGACAGGATCAAGGTCCATTGTACCAGGGCTGTGGCTTCATCTCTGGATTTATAGAAAGGGTTGGATTTCAGAAGCACTCTTGAAGCAGCAACTTGGTCCTCTAAACATATTTTTATAAGGGATTACAAGCTTGATTCCTTCTCTAGGTCTAGCTCAGGCTTTGCTAGGACCATTCTCCAGGGGCTACTGTACCCTTCTCCTACCACTTCCCAAATGAGGTAAGCTGGGGTAATCTACCTATATCGCTACGACTATTGCACCAGTAATCAGTATGATGAACGGAGTATGGTTGTGTAAGCAAACTTTTAACAGTGGATGTTCGAATGATCACCGCTGTAGCCACTACTCCCTCCCTCCACTCACTTGTTTTTGGTGAAGCTGGCTAGCTGTTATACCTTTGGCAAGTTATATCCCATGTAGCTAAAGTTAATACAGCAATGGTCATTTGAACATGCACTTTTACTTAGACAACTGGGCGATATTGTACTTGTGGGCCTCACCAGATGCGGAGTAGCAAAACCCACCCCTGTGATATGTCATGAATATGCATTCCCTCCGAACGTACAACAAAATGTAAAAAGAAAACACTACTTTCACAAGGGGATTCCTTACAAGTACAATATCGCCAAAAAATGATTACATCTGTTCTTATTCTGAGTACAGTTATTTTATTAGCACACTGTGCTCCACGTTGTGACCCCGAGGAGGAAGCTTTAGGTAAGACTGTGGTACTTTCTTTCTACACTCATGTCCACTTCTTTTATTACTGGTTATTTCAGCTTACACACAAACACACTCGTACCTACTTTTTTTTCTTTTGAGACCGGACCAGAACATATATATATATATATGTGTATATATATATATATATATATATATATATATATATATATATATATATATATATATATATATATAGTTCTAGGACGTAACATCGACAAGGAAAGACCGACACGACTTCACCGGCGACACGACACAGAAATAATCGACACTACAAACCACGGACATTTCACAGGTAAGGGGTTTTAAAATTCGCTAATCAAGCCTACCATGTTCAGGTAAGGTGGCAGTGTTATGCATGTGTTAAATTTAAACCCCTTACCTGAACATGGTAGGCTTGATTAGCGAATTTTAAACCCCTTACCTGTGAAATGTCCGTGGTTTGTAGTGTCGATTATTTCTGTGTCGGTGTTTTCGCGTCGGTGAAGTCGGTGTCGGTCTTTTCCTTGTCGATGTTACGTCCTAGAACCATATATATATATATATATATATATATATATATATATATATATATAAAGGTAAATGTAATAGATAAGACACTTAAACATAGCATGGTCTGGCTTATTTATAATGGCGATTAATACAGCTATACTTGTAAAAGTCACAGAGTATTGATGTTTTATAAAACTTCCTGAATTAGTTCTGTTTGACTCGACGCACAGTGAAACAATTGTTTTGAGAATAGGACCTTCACAGGCCAGTTTAGTCATTTACAGACTATTGCACAGCCTGGGTCCACCGCATCTGTCACTTAATTCGTGACACTCCCACTTCTGCGTGAAACGAAGTGGTGAGGCCCTCAAGTACAATATCACCGACAACTGTAATTCTGTCTGAAAATATTTCACAATATTCAAGCCAGGAGTAAGGAAATGTGCATGAGTGGGGAGACATACATTTAGCATCCTGTAACATCAGGTTCACACTATTTTAGATTCTTTTAAGACGGAGATGTAGGAAAATCTAAGGAATATTCCATTGCAGAGGCAACAGCCTTTTATTAGCTTGACTTATGATGGTCAGAATATTGGAAAAGAGATTCCCCACTTCATCTGCATTGGTAATATATGAAAACTAATTTAAAGGAAATGTTGGAAAGTAAACAGCAGAGACAGAAGTTCTGTTGTGATAGAAACTGTAGAAGACTTGCAGACCTATAGGCTGGAGACAAAGAATCCCAGAGGCATGGAAGTTATAGCCTGAAGTTTAAGCTGATAGTAAATAGCTGAACCACTGTCTTGCATAATGCAGGACAAAGGATGGCTTGTTGTACAAACTGACTTAGACAATTTCAGACAAATACGTCAAAGCCAAAGTTCTCAGAGGAAGTATAACAGTTCATTTTATTACAAGAAAATAGTGATAAATGACTTGAGGCTCAAAAGATAGCGTGAAGACTGCAGGAGTTATGTCTCCAAATGAATCTGTTGTACACAGTCCCAAAAACAAGACCAGACTATGACTCAGTGTCAATTGTCCTGTTAAATTCTTCAGATATGGTGGATTGTTGAAGAAACTAAACTGATGTATGGATTGTTCTACAATTATTATTCTAAAGATGGTAAAGTTAATTTTTGAAATGTGCTTAAAACAATGTTGAAAAACAATGATTTTTTATGTAGGTAGTCCATGATGTGTAGTGTAGTACCAGCATAACATAATGCATACTGCTACATAGATGCACAATTTTTAACTTTCAAAATGGGATGTCAGAAAGAGACACAAACTTCAAATGCTAATGACTTAAAATGAGATATTAATTTAAATATAGGCCTCTCTGAATGTGCTAATTATTAAGCCTCATGACAGCATTTATTGCATCAGGCTAGCAGAGATGATCGGTAATCTCTTTTCATATCACCTTATGAAGAGACACTTTTTATTTATGCTATGGATGCAAAGTAGAGAATCAGTTCCCCTTCATGCTCCGTAAATATGAATTCATCCTTTTGCATAGGGTTAATCAGAATAAACATGTCTGGCCACATGAGAACAATGACAATGTGATTCAAAAAGATACATGACTTAAGAGGTCATAGACAAGGTCAGGTTCATAGGTTGGTACTAGGCTATCGGCCCTAGGACCTATACAAGCCTAGCCATAACAATTCCCTGGATATTTCTTCCCACAATATTTATTTCTCTGGACCCCTGTCTAGCAGGGTGACTGACGTGATCCCCAAGGTGAATTTCCTCTCTCCCATCCAATAGTCAAGGTTCCTTTTGAAGAGGGCCAAGGAGGAGCTCTGCTTGCCATGTATGGGCAGTCTATTCCAGAGTCTGGGGAGTCTCTGGGTCAGGAACCTATCCCTCCAGCATGTTTTGTTCATTGTGATGACCAGGTTTAGATCCCTGGAGTGTGTGGCTCTGAGGGATTGGGATTTCTTTAAGTGGAACATGTCCAACAGCTTAGGGTTTGACATGGCATTGTATATTAAGCAGAGATCACCTCTGAGTAGATATGCCACAGAGTATAGCTGGAGTTTTTTTTTTTTTAGACTGTCTACATAGGGCATCTGCCTTAGGCCTGTGATTCTTTTAGTGAGGTATTTCTGCAGCCTTTCCGGCTGTTGCAGATGTCTTGTGAGGTACATACCAAATGGTGCATTGTACTCTATAATGGGTCTAATGAGGGATGAGTACAGTGGAACAATGACTTATTTTTTTCTGGATGAAAAGCCCTTCGTAACGAGGTGTGCCACATAGAAGGATTTCCTGACTGTTGCGATGTGGTTATCAAAGGTGAGACCACTGTCCACCTGTGTCCCTAAGTCTGTCATCACACTTTCGGTGTTTAGTGTACTGCCACCTATGTGGTAATTCATGGGTACATGGTTTTCCCAAAGGGGATAACTATACATTTTTTGGCATTAAGCTTGAGCCCATGGCTCTGGCACCAAGCATCTGTTTTTGTAAGGCCCTTTTACAGAGTATCCACATAATTTTGGGATTCAATAATGGCTCCCAGTTTGCAGTCATCTGCGAACTTTGTTAGCCAGAGTCCCTTAGTGTTGGCCTGTACTTCAGAGAAGTAGACGCCAAACAAGAGCAGTCCCAGGACTGA
>NC_056744.1:1142806735-1143042360 GCF_019279795.1 Protopterus annectens
CACTCTTCAGAGCCTAGTGCATGACATCACAGTCTGACCAGGGAGATGTACACGCATCCCCCAGTATAGGATTGGAAGAAAGAAATTAATGCTATGCCAAGGTTTGGATATCATAAGAAGAAATCTCAGCAAGTAGCCACTGTAAGCTTTTTGGTAGAGACACTGCTAATATGATTACATATCTACTTTGCCCAGTAAAACCAAGGAAAAAGTTTTTCACACTGAAAAGGTAAAATGTTTCTGTTGTGTATATTTCCTACTCAGAAAGGATAGGTACCTTGAGATTTATTTTGTATGTCTAAATGTCCTTCATGTGTTCCTAAATAGAGGAAATGCTGCATCCTGGTTTTCTAGTGGTTGGTTCCTATTCATTGAGAGCTTAATTAACTTCTGTTAATGCACAACTTGTACCCACCTGCACACCTTTTCACTTGTTGATGTTCTTAAGGTTCAGTATTCAAAGCCAAACTTTTCTATTCAGAGAGATGCCTTTTGGTCTGTCATGTATCATACATTAAACAAATGTCTGCAGTAGACATATCCTAACCAAGGGGATGCACGCATTTGTTGTACCTGGCACCACTTTTTGCTTAAAAGGTAAATACAGAAAACATGCTTTTATGGCCCAGGTTCCAAGTTGTCTTCATTGGGAAAGATCACTAACAAGATGTCAAAGCATTTTGGATTATCCACCTTATGTGCCTCCTCCCAGCCAAAATGTGTTTAGGTAGTGGCATATTCCCTGCTAGGACACAACATGGGTCTGAAGCTTGGTAGCTGCTAATAGAGGGTAAATTAAGTCTACCCTGTATATCTCATGCTGTTTTATATTCAGTTCTCTTCTTGCTTTTTGAAAGTGTTACACATCCCTGTAAGGATAATGGATTGTGACTGTCAGAAAAATTCATAACTGAGACTTCATGCTGTGCTGATATTGCCTTGTCCAGGCAGGCACCTCTTCTTATCACCTGATTAGGGCTGGTTGCATTCTCATCTTACATTTACTTATGGAGTTTCCAGTATTTTTTGCTTCATTATATCAGCTCAGGCAGAAGTTGATCCAAACTATTTAGACTAATTTCTTCATTCTACATTTCTAAAACTGAATTTCTAAAATGTATAAAAGGATATAGAATTAACTCCTATGAGTATTTTCAGGTGAAATTTATCAAATTAATATGGACACTCTTCACTTTCCTGAACAAATACTTCGTCTGGTCAGCTTTAAGTGTCATTTTTTGACAGATTGTCATAAGAAATTGTTAAACCTACACACATTTTTCAGAAGACAACTCATTAAGACATAGGTAATCAAGTTCCTCGTGTCAATTCCAGTGGCTGAAGGGCAGAGCATGTACGATGAGTGTATTATCAAAGGCAGAAGGGAACAGTCACATATACTGTATATATTGGGACTGTTCTTCGTGTTTCACTGTTGCAGTCATCACACTTGGGTTGTCTGCCTGCAGGTAGCCCTCAGTCTGCCCGAATACCAGAGACTTAGTATTTTTGAGTCGGTTGCTGTCACTCCAGGTTCGATGGGTCGTCAGGGGTGTAAAAACAGGCAGCCGACACCATTACATCAGTCTTTCTTGCCGAGGAGCCCGAGGCAGAAGCAGTTTGCATGAGTGCCAGTCGGCCACTACCTGAGTTTTTGTTTCCGAATTGAATTATCCTGAAGTCTTCTGAAGGTAAGTACCCCGTTGGGGACCCTTTTTTCTTCCTCTAACCAATGTCAGCAAAAGTTAACAATTGTCTTGCCTGTGGAAAGCAAATACCACACCAAGATTTCCATGCCTACTGCATCACCTGTTTAGGCCCAAACCACGACGTACCCTGCTGTCGGTTTTGTGCCTTGTTAAACGCCCGAACTATTCGTCATCAGGCCCTTTTTGTTGCTAAATACTTTTCGTTCTCGATCTCCGTATTCCGAAATGGCTTCAGCCATCTGACTACCGATCTTCCGAGAAAACGTAAGGATAAAGACAGAGACAGACCGCACAGATTCAAAGCTGCCAATGACGCTTCCGTTAAGCCAGTCGCCAGTTTGCCGGTACTCAGTGAGGTGCTTTCACAGCCCCTGATGCACGCTTCAATGGATTCGCAGGCCTCTACTGAGACCCGTTCGGATTCTGGTATGCCGCAAGATGACTCTTCGACTACAGAACCGGCAGATGTATCTACCTTGGATGGGTCTGGAGCTGCTGAGCAGGCACCAGCTTCTGAGGAAGTTCTTCTCACTACTGATGTTACTCAAACCGATGACTTCCTTCGTGTCTTCAGTTCTGTCTAAAACTATTGAGTTTCTAAGGCCAAGGGTACGCGCTATGCCTAAAAAATGACCAAAGCGCATGCACCTGCTCCCTCGCCACATCATCAAATGATTAAAATGAAAGAGGACCTTATGATGATTAGGGACATCAGCCTTTTAAGAGAGAGAGAGACCTGTCCCCAGTAGCTTTAACAGACAGAGTCCGACTGAGGTTTCTGATTATGAAGACATGCCTTTATCTTCTTATGAGGGTTCAGATGCAGAGGAATCCATTCCCTGTGCTTCTCCCCAAAGGATTTTTCTTTTGGGGAAACCTTACATACTTTGAGAGCACTTCCACTGGGAATGCCAAGACTATCCTCAGTCCAAAAAGAGACTTGGAGAATTTCTAGATTTGCCACAACATATGCCTTTAGCAATCCCACCAGTCCTGGATTTTGTGGATGATGTCTTTATGGAATCCAGTTTAACCCCTGATACTTTACCCCCTGCTCCTAGGAAACCAGACGGGTACTACAGAGTACCTGATTCTCAAAAATTGCTTTTCAGAAATCCTACTGCTGACCCAGAGGTAATCTTCCAAGGGCCTAAAGGTATCAAAGAAACTACAGCTAAGAATCCCACCCCTTTGGGCAGGGATTCCAGAGCTTTGGAGAGATGGGGTAAGAAAGTATATACCTCTGCATCTCTTGCCATTAGGGCTTTGAATTGCCAGTTTCACGTGCTGAAGTACCAACAACATATTATGGAGCTTAAGCAAAAAATAGCTACCTTTACAGACTGTGCAGAAAATAAAGAATTACAAGAGCTTATGCAAGCCAAATCAGCAGGCATACATTGCAGTGTGGCTTTGACGCCCTAGAAGCATCTTGCAGGGCAGCAGTCACTGTTCTGTACTGAGAAGGCATGCTTGGCTTAAGGAGCAGATCTTACCAGACCATGTCAAATCAAAATTACTAGATGCTCCTTTGAACAAAAGCATTCTGTTTGGCACCAAAGCAGAAGAGGATGTTCGTGTTACCCTGCTGCAGTCATCACACTTGGGTTATCCTGTCATCAGGCGGTCCCGCAGTCGGCCGGAATTCCAAAGTCTTGGTCCGGCGTCGGTTGCTGTCGCCTTTTCCCTGACGTCAGTGCGCCAGGGGTATATGTAATGCAATCGACGTCATTTTCTTCAGTCTTTCTTGCCGCGCGGTGCCAGAAGCAGAAGCAGTTCGCAAGTGCCGATTGGCCGACTCCTGAGATTTTCGAATTCGAATTTCAGACCGAAGTCCTCTATAAAGCTAAGTACCCCGTTGGGAAACTTTTCTTGCCTCAGACCGATGTCAGAAAAAGTTAACAATTGTATTTCTTGTGGGAAGCAAATACCTCATAAGGATTTTCATTCTTATTGCATACCTTGCCTAGGCCCAGACCACGACGTCACTTCTTGTCGGTTTTGTGCTAGGTTTAATAAGCGCACTATTAAAAGATGCTTTGATTTTGCACGACACTACGGTAGGAAATTTAACTACAACATGCCGTCGGAGCAACCGACTACCGGCGTGCACAAAAACGCAGGGTTAAGGACAGGCAGCCCAGGCCTAAGCCAGATTCCGAGGCTTCGGCTGATCCGGTCTCCGGTCCTCAGTGAGGCTCCGACACAGCCCCTGACTACCGCAGATCTGGAACCTGAGACCGCTACGGAAATTCTGACAATGTAGCAGGCCGACGCAGCCTTTTACTTCAGGCCCTTCCGACGACTTTGCTGCAAAAGACCTCGATGCTACAGAAACACCATCAGTTTCTGAAGGCGTTTTCAGACCGACGAGACTCACCATTAAAACGTTTTCTAAGTCGAAGACTCCTTCTAAAACTAAAAGGACTGCACTTCAGTCTCCTGTTCAAGGCCCTATGCCTAAGAAACAGATGCTCAAAATGGCTGAAGATTTGATTTCTTTAATCAGGGGTTCACAGCCCCCTCCTGACAAAAGGCCTAGACAAGAGGAAGATTTTGCTTCCTCTGAGCAAATGTCCATTTCTTCAGTCTCCTCTGAGGACCAAGACTATTCCTTCTCTACTTATGAAGATTCTGATGCTGAGGACTCTATTCCCTCAGCTTCTCCTCCTGAAGACTACTCCTTTGGGGAAACTTTACACACTGAGGGAACATTTTCAGTGGGAAGGTCAAGACTATTCTGATTCAAAGAAAAGGCTCAGAGAGTTTCTTTTACTCCCCCAACACAGACCACTTACCATCCCACCAGTTTTGGACATTATGGATGATGTCTATTTAGAATCCAGTTGCAACCCAGACTCTCTACCTCCTGCTCCGGCTAAGCCTGACAGATACTACAGAGTGCCTGATTCCCACAAATTTCTTTACAAAAGCCCAGTAGCTGACCCAGAGACTATCTCCCAGGGTCCCAAGGGGGCTAAGGCTTCTATGGCTAAAAACCCAGTACCTTCTGAGGGGGATTCCAGAGCACTAGACAGGTGGGGGAAAAAGGTTTACACTTCAGCCACACTAGCTATGAGGGCACTGAATTGTCAATGTTATATGCTTAAGTATCAGCAATTTCTAATCTCTCAGTTAATACAAAGAATAATCACTCTCCCTCAACAATCTGAATTGAAAGAAGTACAGGATCTGTTGCACGCCACTGAGCAGGTGGGCAAACATACCTTACAATGTGGGTTTGATTCTTTGGAGGCCTCCTGCAGAGCAGCTGTCACTGGGTCTGTTATACGTAGGCATGCTTGGTTAAAGGAACAAACTCTGCCTGATCATGTTAAAGCAAAACTACTAGATGCTCCCTTACAGCAGGATGTTCTTTTTGGATTAAAGCAGAAGGAGTTTTATAGAAAATGGAAGATAAGGCAAAATCTATGCAGACAGTCAAAGATTTCCTACAAGTACTACCCCCTCGCTTCAGCAGAAACTGGCCAACAAAAAATTGGTCCTTTCCAGCCACTGACAGACCGCAGAGGGGTAAATACAGACGCCCAAGGGGCAGAGGTCAACCACAAGCCCAGTATAAACCTCGCCAATGGGGCACTACAACACAGAAGGGAGGAGAAGACCGGTCTCAATCCACCAGAAGGCAACCTCAATGACTTGCACCTCATCTGGCCAAGCAATACTCTCTTGGCAGCCCCCTTGGGGGGAAAACTCACACTTTTTGCAGACAACTGGCAGGTAGTCACAAAGGATAAATGGGTCCTAGACATAATTTTACGAGGATACAGATTCCACTTTCACACCTTGCCAATGAAAAGAGGAATGCCAAACCTGCCACAAAATCAATGGGCAGAGGCACAAAAGCAAATTACAGCTCTCATGGACATGAGAGCCATTCAACTGGTACCTACTCGAGAGCAAGGCCAAGGATTTTACTCTACTCTTTCTAGTGCCCAGAAAGGACAATGCCTGGAGACCAATTCTGGACCTTTCAATTCTAAACACTTACAAGTACCCAAATTCAAGATGCTAACACTACAGCAGCTACTTCCCATGTTGGGCAAGGAAGCATGGCTAGTAACGTTGGACCTCAAGGAGGCATACCCGCATGTCCCTATCAGACAAAGTTGCAGAAGATACCTCCGTTTCATTGCAGGTTCAACCCATTACCAATTCTCTGCACTGCCCTTTGGCTTATCTACTGCGCCCAGAGTTTTCACAAAATGCTTGGCACCAGTAATTGCATACTGCAGACAGAGGAATTCAAATATATCCATACCTGGACGACTGCCTCATCCAAGCAGAAAGCAAAGACATTCTCTTACATCATCTGGCCTTTGTAAAGCATCTACTAAACTGCCTGGGGTACACAGTAAACAAAAAGAAGTCAAAACTAGTACCCTCACAAAAAATGACATTCCTGGGTGCCAGCTTGAATACAACGGCCCAGAAGGCTTATCTTACGCCAGACAAGCAACTACAACTGACTCATTATTTCAGGACAATGGCAACAAAGACCGAATTAACAGCAAGAAAAATTCTGCAGGCTTTGGGCTTCATGGCATCTTGCATACTAATAATACCATTTGCAAAGCTGCATATGAGGAAATTACAGTGGTACCTAAAAAGCGTATGGTCTCAACACAGCCACAGCTTGGACACAATGATATCTCTCATTCCTTGCCTACAACAGGAATTCCTATGGTGGTCACAGGCATGTCACCTCAACAAGGGTCAGCCTTTCACCTTGCCCCCAGCCAGGCAGACTATCAACTACACCTGGGGGGCACACATGGCAGGACAAATGCATTCAAGGCCTATGGACTGCAGATCAAAGAAATCTGCACATAAATCAAAAAGAGATGCTAGCTGTACAGAAAGCTCCGACAGCCTTCAAGGATCTATTACATCCAGGACAACTTACAATAAAGACGGACAACACCACAGTAATGTGGTACATAAACAAACAAGGGGGTACACATTCCTACCCTCTATGCAGGCAAGCAATGATCTTATGGAACACAGCTCTGGCTTACCAAGTCCAGTTACAAGCTCAATTCCTGCCAGGACAGAAGAACACATTGGCAGACGACCTCAGCAGAAACATCAAAGATCCCCACGAGTGGAAACTAGATCCACAAATATTTGCAATGATAACTCAAAAATGGGGCCTTCCAAACATAGACCTGTTTGCCAGTCCTCAAAATTACCAACTGACAAAATTTTGTACAAGGACCTTCCACCATCAAGCTTGGAAAGTGAAAACTCTCTCTTTCAGTTGGAAAACCCTGACATGACAGCATATGCCTTCCCTCCATTACCTCTCCTCACAAAGGTTCTTTTGAAGGTCAAAAAGGAGAGACCACGACTGATTCTCATAGCCCCAGACTGGCCACGCCAGCACTGGTACCCGCTGTTGAAAAATATGGCCCACAGCCCACCATGGATATTGCCTCAAATACCCCATTTGCTCACACAACAAAACAAACAGATTCTTCATAGCCAGCTCAAAACTTGAAATCTGGCTGCATGGCAAATCAACTAAACATCCAACCAGCTCTTCTTTCACAAGCAGTTCTGGATATTATTCTGGAAGCCAGGAGGCCAAGCACCAGGAAGGCTTATTCAGACAAATGGAATAGGTTTTGTGCCTGGAACCAAGCTAAAGGCCAAGACACAATTCAGCCTCACATTCTACAGTATTTAGCTGAGATGTTGCACAAAGGACTTTCCTTTTCCTCAATTAAAATCCATACTTCAGCTATTTCAGCTCACTACAACACGGATCCACCTTTATTTTCACATCCTCTTCTAAGGCAGTTCCTCAGAGGGGCAAAAAACATTAGACCACCCAGGAGAGCTCCTACACCAACATGGGACCTCAACTTTGTTCTGGAAAAACTAACACTACCTCCCTTTGAACTAGCTTTCTCTGCAGATCTTCAGTTCCTATCATGGAAGACTGCCCTGCTCCTAGCAATAACTTCAGCTAGGAGAGTCTCAGAGCTACAGGCACTAATGGCAGTGGAACCTTTCCTCATTTTTCATCGACAGAGTTTCTCTACGAACTAATCCTTCCTTTATGCCTAAGGTGGTTTCCAGTGTAGCTTTAAATCAAACCATCCACTTACCCACCTTCTTCCCCAATCCACAGAACAAAGGTGAGAGACTCCTGCATTCTTTGGACATTCACAGGCAGCTTCGTTACTACTTGGACAAAACTAAGGCTTTCAGAAAAACTGACCAGCTCTTTGTATCCTATGCTACAGCTTCTCAAGGGAAGGCTATATCGAAGCAAACCATTTCTAAATGGATAGGTCATTGCATACGTTTCTGCTATACCCATCATGGGAAACCAGTTCCTGCTACCATTAGATCCCACTCTACCAGGGCAACAGCTACCTCTGCAGCCTTTCTCAGGGGGGTTCCAACCAAGGAAATTTCAGAAGCTGCAACTTGGAGTTCAGTACACACCTTTACCAAACACTATCACTTACCTCTTTACTCTAAGTCCAGGGCGGGCTTCGCCACTGCATTTCTGCAGGGCCTTATTGCCTCCACTAACCCTCTATGATACCTCCCCCCTACCTTAGCTTTGGGATTCTACCCAAGTGTGATGACTGCAGCAGGGTAACGCAATGAACATAGTACAGTTTTGTACCTACCATAAATGTAGATGTTTGAGTGTTCACCCTGCTGCAGTCCAGGTTACCCTCCCTCCATCCCCTCTGATCTACTGGAAAAATCTCTTCTACGCCTTACTGATGTATTTGCTTATAGCTGAAGTACTTTCTTAAAAAGATGGAAGAAAAAGCTAAATCTATGCAGACAGTCAACGATTTCTTGCAAGTACAGCCTCCTAGATTCAGTAGGCATTGCCCATTGATACATTGGTTCTTTCCAGCCCCCTCAAGGCCATCTCAAACTAGACCCAGGGGAAACAGTCCCCCCCCCCCCTACTGACTACAGTCTCAGGGTATGCAGAGATCTAAGCAGTGGAGTGCCTCCACCTCCAAAACAGGGAGTGCTAAGCCACCCCCTTACGGAAAGAATTCCGAATGACTTCTCAACTCCACTACCCACCTCTGCCCAACTGCTTGTGCCGCTAGGAGGAAAACACACCCATCATGCAAAAAACTTGGACTTCCATCACCAAAGACCGATGGGTCCTCAACATTGTATCCCAGGGGTACAAATTTTACTTCCACTCACTGCCAACCCCAAAAGGGTTCCCAGACCTTACTCCAAACCAGTGGGCAGAAGCACAAAACCAAGTTTAATCTCTGCTCTCTATAAGGGCAATTCAGCCTGTTCCTGCAGAACAGATAGGCCAAGGGTTCTATTCCAGACTTTTCCTGGTACCCAGAAAAGAGGGCACTTGGTGTCCAATCCTAGATCTTTCCATTCTAAACACCTTCCTAGTGGTACCAAAATTCAAAATGCTCACCCTGCAACAGCTTCTCCCTATGCTCATCAAAGATGCCTGGTTAGCCACCCTAGACTTAAGCCTATCTGCACATCCCTATAAGGGACTCTGCAGGAAATATCGACATTTTAGGGCAGGATCTATGCATCATCAGTTTTCTGCACTTCCCTTTGGCTTATCCACTGCTCCCAGAGTGTTCACAAAATGCCTGGCTCCAGCCATTGCCTACTGCAGAGTAAAATTAAAATTTACCCTACAAGGACGACTGCCTGGTTCAGAAAGACAGTCAGGAATTAGTGTTGCAGCACCTGACATTTGTTAAAAAAAAAAAAAAAAAAAAAAAAAACTAACCTCCTTGGGGGTATACCATCAATGAAAAATCAAAACTAGTCCCCAGTCAAAAGATTGTATTCCTGGGAGCAAGCTTGGACAACAGAATCCCAGATGGCATTCCTTACTCCAGAAAAACAAGCCTATGTGACGGACTACTTCACTCAAATGGCCACCAGAACCCAGCTATCCGCAAGGAAAATCCTGAAGGCCCTAGGGTTCATGGCCTCATGCATCCTACTAATTCCATATGCCAGACTGCATATGAGGAAACCTCAGTGGTACTTAAGTCTTTGGTGCCAGTATTCTAAGGACCTGGAAACTGTCGTTCCTATCATACCTTGTTTAAGGACTGTTTTTGGTGGGCAGCAGCTTGCAACCACAAGGGCTGCCCTTTGTTCAACCCCATGCTGCCCAGACCCTAACCACAGACGCATCAGACTATGCCTGGGGGGCACACCTGGACGGCAAGTGCATTCAGGGCCACTGGAGCCCAAGTCAAATTAATCTGCACATCAACCAAAAAGAGATGCTATATGTGCAGCATGCTCTTAACAGCTTTCAGATTCCTACTCTCTCTCCAGGACCCCTGCTAATAAAAAGACAACACTGCAGTTATGTGGTACATCAACAAGCAGGGGGGAACCCACTCTGCAGGGTAGCCATGGCCCTGTGGAACATTGCCTTAGTCTTGCAGGTCCATCAGCAAGCTCCATTCTTGCCAGGAAAACAAAACTCACTGGCAGACTTGAGCAGAAATCTCCTAGACCCACATGAGTGCCAACTAGACCCCAGCACCTTCAGCCTTCTAATTCAGAAATGGGGTCCCCAGAGGTGGATCTCTCTGCCTCCCCCTGCAATCACCAGCTCAGCAGATTCTGCACCAGGACACCTCACAGCAGGGCCTGGAAAGTAGATGCCCTATCCCTTCAGTGGGTAAACCTGTCAGTCTATGTATTTTCCCCTCTGTCTCTTCTCTCAAGAATATTGCTCAAGATAAGACAGGACAGACCAAGGATAATTCTGATTGCCCCGGACTGGCCATGTCAGCACTGGTACCCACTCCTGCGTAGCCTGTCACCGGTGCCACCTTGACACCTACCCCAGAGCCCATCCCTGCTCACTCAATAGGGTGACAGATCTTGCATCTGCAACTGCAAACCCTAAATCCTGCAGCCTGGTTTATTCCTTGAATTCTCACCCAGTAACCAGCCTCAGCAAGCAGGTGCTGGATGTCATTCTTGAAGCCAGAAGACCCAGTACAAGGAAATCCTATGCTGATAAGTGGAAAAGGTATTGCTCCTGGATTCATTCTAAAGGAGAGGACACAACTCTGACCTCCCTACCTTTAATCCTGGATTACTTAGCAGATCTACTCCACAGAAGCCTATCCTTTTCCTCCATTAAGATCCATGCCTATGTCATCTCGGCTCATTACAACTCTGAGCCACCCCTGTTCTCTCACTCTCTCATCAAACAGTTCCTGAAAGGGGCAAACAACTTAAAGCCACCAAGGAGAGTACCCACTCCTGCTTGAGACCTTAACTTTGTACTGGAAAAGCTCACACTTCCCCCTTTTGAGCCTGCAGCATCAGCAGACTTAAAATTCCTCTCTTGGAAAACAGCATTGCTCCTGGCCATCACTTCAGCTAGAAGAGTGTCTGAGCTACAAGCACTTATGGCCGTGGAACCCTTCATTATTTTTCATGCTGACAGGGTCTCCCTCAGGACTAATCCTTCCTTTATGCCCAAAGTGATGTCCAGTGTGGCTCTCAACCAATCTGTTTATTTGCCAACCTTCTTCCCTAATCCTCAAAATAAAGGGGAAAGGATCCTGCACTCCTTGGATGTGCACAGACAGCTCAGATCCTACCTGGATAGGACTAAGCTCTTCAGGAAATCTGACCAGTTACTATTCAGTTTTTCACCAGGGGCTGAGGGCAAGGCCATTTCAAAACAGACAATTTCCAAATGGATCGCACACTATATCCATTTCTGCTACAAACGCCATGGGAAAATAACCGCTCAGGGGGTCAGAACACATTCCACTAGGGCAATTTCTACCTCTGCAACATTCCTCATGGGAGTCCCTACCAGCGACATTCTGGAGGCTGCTACCTGGAGTTCTGTATACACATTCACCAAGCATTACCACCTGCCTATATTTTTCAAATCCAGGGCGGGTTTTGCAACTGCAGTCCTGCAGGGCATTCTAGGCAGCCCAAACACTTCTTGACTGCCTCCAACCTTTCTACAGCTCTGGGAATCAACCCAAGTGTGATGACTGCAACAGTGAAACATGAAGAACATAGTACAGTTGTGTACACTTACCATAAATGTAGATGTTTGAGTGTATTCACTGTTGCAGTCCTGGTTTCCCTCCCTCCAGCCCCCTTCTCTCTCTCCTCTCTGTGTATACTACTCACCCCTTGCAGTGGTATTGGTATTTACTTTTAACTGGTGGAGATTTTTCCACCATAGCTTAGCTCCCTGTTGGGGGGCTCCTGACATTTGGGGCAAGAAAAACTGATTTAGTGGTGCAGGCTGCCTGTTTTTATACTCTGATGACCTGACATCAGAGTGACAGCAACCAATGCAGAAATACTAAGTCTCTGGTATTTGGGCTGACTGAGGGCTACCTGCAGGCAGATAACCCAAGTGTGATGACTGCAACAGTGAATACACTCGAACATCTACATTTATAGTAAGTATACACAACTGTACTTTCTTCTTTCTATATAATGTGGTTATACTATCAGTGATGAAAAGGGAGCAGTCCTGCACATATATTTTTGGGACTGCTCCCCTTTTTCTGTGATAATGCATGGTATATGTAAGTAGCAGTGTGTATGAGATATGGTCTCCTAAAGTAGTGAGTGTCAAACTATTGGTTTCTCAACAAGCTGTCATTCAGAGAATTGCAGAATTATCACCAGGTTCAACAAGTAGAACTTGGTGAGCTAGTGCTTAATGAGTTGGCTGTTGAAATTATAGACATTTGTTTTCAAAGCCTATATGAAAAGTATTCATTTTCAAAACACAGGAATATGTTCAAGGGGGTGCATTTACTTTAGTTTGTTCTCCCAAGGACTAAAGACATTCACATTTGGGGACTATATCCAACAGAGTATCTAGATAAGCAGTAAAGTCTGCACTTTGGACAATCATTCATGTTTTACTGCTCACTTAAGGTCAGTAAATATACACATGAGGAAAGAAAATATTTTAGATTGTCTTGTTACATCATAAAATCCCAAGAACTACCTTGTAGAACAGTTGTGTTACACCATTACAAATTTGTGGATAATCGTGTTTAGATTTCTGCTCTGACTTGTTTAGTTAATTTCTACGGTTCTTGATGTGCTCAGAAAGTTAATTTCATTGAGGCAAGTAAACTACCTCTGTCCTGTGTGATTTTGCCTTGGGATGTACTGAGGATTTCTTTCACATCTTGTGCCTGTTGGTTGCATCAGTTTCCACTTTCTTGCATATTTAATGCATAATGTTAAGTTGTCTCTCTCACCTTCATTCTTGCTGGTTGGGTTCGGAGCCGATCCTCGGCTCCGACTCGGCCATCTACTAAAGCTCGAGAGCTATTTACTGGCTCGAGGCCTCCCCATATCCCACAATGCTTGGCGCTAGGTACCCAGGTCTCGTTTGCCGCTTCAGCTACGAGGTTGCGCTTTTACTAGCTCAGGTCGTATTAATCTTTTTTGTATTACCTTCAATTTTACCTGTGTATTTCTCTTTTATATAGATAGTCTTTCCCTTTTAGTATAATTAGAGTGTGTATCCCCTAGTTTTTCCCACTCAGGAAACTCGTTTTTTGTTAGAGAGTTTCTACTCCGCCCCCCACCCCCCCTTGTTTCTTCTCTCTAGTGGCTAACCCCACCCTTTTTGTACCTGATCGGAGTAGTGTTTAGCTTTTCGTAGCTACAGTTATTTAGCCTTGTAATATTTGTATATATTTACTAGTGGATATTCTTGTTGTTAGTTTAACTAGTGCATGTGTGTGTTTCTGTGTGCCTTGTTTATGCACTAGTTTAATATCCTCCCTTTGGTATCCCCTTGCCAGTATGTCCAAGGATACTAAAGTTTCAGGCTTCAAGAAGTGTAACTCGTGCTGTCAGAAGATGTCTCTGACAGACGGTCACACTTCTTGTGTTTATTGCTTGGGTCCCATACACCTGCAACACTCCTGCTCGGTCTGTCACGCTTTCAGCCTGAGAGTCCTGCAGGAGCGTAGGAACAAGCTTATTTTGAGAGGCTTACTTAAGCCAGAGGGGTCTCAAGCGAAGCCTCAGTCGGGGAAATCCTTAAAACCCGCCAAGCCATCATCTCCCAGTTCGGAGCCGTCGCCGGGCGGAGCATCTGCCTCCTCTTCCGTTCTAACTGAAACTGACATCTCTGGACCTCAGTCGGCTCGACTTTAGTGTCAGAACCGTCTTTGGGCTAAAAATGTTCTAGGTCCCCTTCCCTAGAATCGGTTCGTTCAGCTCCGAAGTCACCATTGCTTCAATCTGAACAAAGCCATAGGTCCCACTCCTCTCGGTCCTCCAGGCTATCCGATCATGACTTGGAGAGGGTGGTCAGTAGACTCCTTAAATCGCAGGCCCTGGCCAAAATGTTAACGAGCCCTTCTCAACAGACTGTGGCTGTCCCTGTGTCTTCAGCAGTTCCTCCTCCGACTCCCCCTTTGTGTTTGGAGCCGGAGCTGGTTGGGGCTCGAATCTTGGAAGCGGCGGAGCCGATACCACACATTTTGGCTCCTTCGTCGGCTCCGATCTCTTCACTGGTTCCATCCTTGGAGGGATCTGGGTGCCGGGACTCCCTCGTCGGCTCCAAGGGGGGCGAGTGGCATCGGACCCTTGTCCGACCCCTTCTCCCTCTCGGGGCCTCGGCGCAGGTGAGCTCTGCTCCTACATCGGCCTCGGAGCCATCCCTCTTGGTGCCTGGAGGGGTTCACGTCTCTTCGGAGCGGGGACCCTCTGCTCTGCCTGATGGGGGTGCCTTCGAGGTCATGAGGAGAGTGCCGACTCCTGAGTCAGCCCCTCGATCAGCCCCTTCGGCTCCTCCCCCCATGGTGCCTGCATCGGTCTCTGCCCACCCTCCTGACCCCAAGCATGGAGAACAAATGCTCCAGGTCGCCCCAGTGGGCGTATCTTCCTCTTCTGAGGCCTCCCCTGATCCTTCAGAGGAGCCCCCTCGAAAGAGAAAATGTAAGAGGAAACATGTCGACTCCCCAGAGTCAGTCACGTCTGATACCGACTTGGAGGATTCGGAAGGATCCCCAAGATGCCCCTCTGAGGATGTCTCTTTTTCAGACATCCTAGAGATCCTTAAGCAGAGGGGGAACTGGACTGCCCTTAACCCTTCCGAGGATGAGTCTGTATGCCTGGACGCATTTGGTTCTCGCCCTTCCACCTCCTGGGTGTCTCCGCCCTTCGACCCGCTGATGGAAGTAGTGGCTTGAAAGGGCATGGTCAGCCCTGGACACAGTGGAACCAACTCCCCACAGGCCCACTAAGTTCATTACAGCCTCACCCAACAAACAATTTTTGACAAAAGGTGTCCCCGTTGATGCCGTGGTGGTTGCAGCAGCCACGAAGGAGGAGTTGGCTGACCCTTTGGTGCCTGTCCATCCCCCTAATAAAGAGTCTAGGACAATGGACAGGTACGGGAAGCGGATGTTTTCCTCAGCGACTTTTTCCATGTGGTCGCTGAATTATCTGTGCCACTTCACCTGTCTTCAAAGGGATATTCTCAAGGAACTGGGTGATACCCTTCAGGATCCATCAACTGTGGGGGCTCAGGATCAGATTAACTCCCATCTGGCGACTCTTAACTCAATCGTCAGCTCCTCCATGCGGCTCATTTCTTATGCAGCCGATGGGGCGAGTAGGGCTGCAGGTACAGGCGTGGCTTTGAGAATACATGCCTGGATGCGGTTATGTAACTTTGCTGACCCCTTTAAGGCGTCCTTCACCAATACCCCCTTCAGTGGTTCAGCTCTGTTTGGACCTCAGGTGAAGGATACCCTTACCAGGTGTGAGCAGGAAGGCAAGACTCTCTGCAGTGGGAGTCCGTTTTTCTACTCTCTCTAGACCATACCCTAAAGGTCAGAAGAGTGGGAAAATGTGGTTTTGGAAACCCCAGGGAGTCGTGCCCGACACATGTGGTGAGTTTCCCTCCAGGGGCAGGGGAGGGAACAATAATAGACGCCGTCCACGGGGCAGAGGGGGTCCACAAAATCAGGGTAGCAGCGAATCTTTCTCTGACGAACCCTTTCAGCACCCCTGAGGGGCTGCCCGACTATCCACCTTCGGAGGCAGTCGGGGGAAGATTGTCACTGTACCCAGAAGCCTGGCAACTCCTCACACAAGACAAATGGGTACGGTCTATCATATCCGAGGGTTACAAAATCCCCTTTGTCCACACCCCTGTACAAACAACCAAGTCCCTTCCAGATGTTCCACCCGGTCTAAGGGAACAAGCAGTGCCAGAAATTTCAAAACTGCTAGAAAAACGGGCCATCCAGCCAGTCCCCAGCAGACCAGCAAGGATCCGGAATTTACTCCAAGCTCTTTTTGGTGCCAAAAAAGACAGGGGACTGGAGACCCATTTTGGATCTCAGCAGGTTAAACAAGTCAGTTCAAAGAACAAAGTTCCGGATGGTCACGCTTCAGTCCATTCTACCCTTTTTGGGTCAGGACAACTGGATGTGCTCCATAGACCTTCAGGATGCGTACTACCATATCAAAATGGACAGGCTCTCCAGAAGGTTTCTCCGCTTCCGGCTGGGAGCCAGTCACTATCAATTCAGAGCCCTGCCCTTTGGTCTCACCACAGCCCCCAGGGTGTTCACCAAATGCATGGCAGTGGTTACGGCTTACCTGAGACGGCAAGGATTCCAGGTTTTTCCATATCTAGACGACTGGCTCCTTACTGCTTCCACCAGGCATCAGCTACTGCGAGCCAGGGATTATACCATCCAAACTTGCTCCGAGCTAGGTATCTCAATAAATTTCGAAAAGTCTGCATTGTTGCCTTGTCAGTCTATAACCTTTATAGGCGCAAGATTAAATACAAAAGATCTGTCTGCAAGACTTCCTCTAGACAGAGTGTCAGACATTCGCCAACATGTGCAGGTCTTACTACAGTGCAAGAGGATTCAAGCCAGATTTGTACTAAAAACTTTGGGTTTCATGGCAGCAGCAATCATACTAGTTCCCCTGGCTCGTTTTCACATGCGGATTCTTCAGTGGATGCTTTTTACCCAATGGTCTTTTCAACAACTTCCGATGTCTCTCAAGATGATAATCACTCAATCATGCAAAGACCACCTGGCTTGGTGGATGGTCTCCCCTCTAGTACTCAAGGGCAGACCATTTATTCTTCCTCCTCCTGTTGCCACGGTGACCACTGGTGCCTCCCTGATCGGGTGGGGGGGCATTTTCAGGGCAGGACTGTCCAGGGCACTTGGCAACCTCTAGAGTACCACCTGCACATAAACGTCTTGGAGATGAGAGTGGTGCTTTTAGTGTTGCAAGCTCTTCAGGACTCTCTACCCTCTGGGACTGTTGCAATTCAGACAGATAATATGTCTGTAGTGTGGTACATCAACAAGCAGGGCGGAACCAAGTCCTATCCCTTATGTCGAGAAGCACTCAGACTCTGGCAGTGGGCGATCTCCTCTCAACGGTTTCTGATGGCAACGCACATCCCCGGGAAGTCCAACGTCATAGCGGACAGGCTAAGCAGAGCTATTCTCATGCCTTACAAGTGGTCTCTCAATCAGTCAGTAGCGGACAAAATCTTCCACAGATGGGGTCAACCTTGCTGCGACCTTTTCACAACTTCTCTCAACAGCAAGTGTGACGATTTCTTCACTCTCTTCCCCCTTCCCGGACACTCCCCCAGAGACGCTCTAGTTCACGATTGGCCCCGAGGTCTTCTGTATGCATTCCCACCTTTTCCCCTAATTCCCAAACTAATTCAGAAGACTACCGCATTGGGATCCAGGATGATCCTCATTGCCCCTTACTGGCCTCGACAAATTTGGTTCCCATTCCTGCATAGTCACCTACTGGAGCAGCCGTGGAATCTGGACCCAGTGCCAGACCTCTTGGTCCATCAGTCGGGCAGGCTGCACCAATCCCTTCAGCCTCTCAACCTCACAGCTTGGTTGCTCCACTTCCAACCTTAGCCAGGCTTCCACATATTTCTCAGCCGGTGCGTGAAATCATCCTTTCTTCGCACAAGTCTACCACCAGGAAGACTTATGCTAGTAAGTGGAAACGTTTCTCTTTCTGAGCAGAGGCTAGAAATATAGACCCCTATGTTCTAGATTTTTTAGCAGAACTCTTTCAAGCTGGTTCCTCGTCTGCCACCATTAGGGTTCAATTAGCTGCTGTCGCCAATTTCCACGCTAGCCTGTCAGAAACCAGCATCATGTCCCACAAACTTTGCAAGGCCTTTCTTAAAGGAACTATTTTGCTTAGGCCCCTGTCAGAGATCCCCCGCCTCCGTGGGACTTAAACTTGATATTAGCTTCCTTGATTCTCCCCCCTTTTGAACCTGCAGCTTCCTGTTCTTTAAAATTGCTCTCCTGGAAGAATCTCTTTTTAGTAGCCATCACCTCAGCTAGGAGAGTTTCGGAACTTCAAGCTCTCTGTATTTGTCCTCCTTACCTTGTGTTTCATAAGGATAGAGTTTCACTCAGGACTAATCCTTCGTTTCTGCCCAAGATACCTTCCGAAATAAACCTAAATCAGGCTATTGATCTTACCTGTCTTTTTTCCTAACTGTTCGAACAAAGCTGAACAAAAGTTACACCAATTGGACATTCATAGGCAATTACGTTTTTATTTGGATAGGACTAAGCAAACAAGAATATCAGACCGACTCTTCCTGTCTTATGCTGAGGGCAAACAGGGCCTGCCAGTTTCTAAAGTAACCTTATCCAGGTGGTTGTCCTCTATTATTACTTTGATTTATCAGCTGAGACATCAAGAACTCCCTACTAAACCTAAAGGTCATTCCACCAGAGCGTTAGCTACTTCGGTAGCTTTTCAAGCAAGACTACCAATGGAATCTATTTGTGCTGCAGCCACATGGGCCACTCTTCATACTTTCATTTCACATTATAAGTTGGATATGGCCTCTAGGAGTAGAGATGATTTTGGTTCCACTGTGCTCAAGAGTCTGTTCCGATGAGCCACCCAGGACTAAGGTGCTAGGGACGCTGTCCCAACAAGCAAGAATGAAGGCGAGAGAGACAACTTAACATTAAGAAGTTATGTACCTACCATAACATTCCATGTTAGTTGTCTTCTCGCCTTCTTTCTTGCGTCCCACCCTCCATCCCCCTAGCCTGGACAGACTGAGAAGAGTCCCTTTCTGAGGCCTTCTTCCTCTGGCTGAGTCTTATCTGGGTTACGTCCTCCTCTGTTTTAGTACTGTAGGTAAACCTTGTAGTTTGGACAGGTGTCCTTGAATTTTTTATGGTGGTAGCTCTGCCAAACAAGATCTGGGTATCTAGCGCCAAGCATTGTGGGATATGGGGAGGCCTCGAGCCAGTAAATAGCTCTCAAGCTTTAGTAGATGGCCGAGTCGGAGCCGAGGATCGGCTCCGAACCCAACCAGCAAGAAAGAAGGCGAGAAGAAGACAACTAACATGGAATGTTATGGTAGGTACATAACTTCTTATTAGTATTTCACACTACAGAACAGCCCTCTGGTAAGCAAGGATCGCAGTGCACATCCTAACTGTGTTGGTCTGTTTCTTTATATAACTGGGGCATAGAGTAGTATCACTCTCCCAAGTAGGCCTTGAAGGTCATTTCTATTGTAGTGTGATGCATTCAACTTAGAAGGAATCTCCTGGAATCTTAACGCAAACCCACCAAAATTGTAGCGAAGTTCTTCTCAGGCCATATCCATGTCAACAGTTTTTGGCTGTTCCCTGCCTAGGTCATCACGTCAAGAGTCCAATAATGTAAATGATTTCTTGGTGATTTGCTAAGAATCTTATCTAATGCCCATGTTTTAATCCTGCCCTCTGGACTTGTGCTTCCTTAGAGACAGAAGACCCACTTAAAAAAAAAAAAAAAATTAAAAAAAAAAAAAAAAAACAAGCTTATGAAGGAAAGACTGGTATAAAAATTGTAGACATCTACCACACACAATAATAACAGAATTACACATTTGCAGATTATTCTCCAAATCCTTCAACAAAATTTCTTTAAACCTGTCTGAATGTGTATCATGCCATACAATACACTTACTGTTAGGCCTGCTGTTTGTGTTTTTAAAATTAAAAACAATGAAATGGGGGAGTATTACCAGCTCATGAATTTAATAAATCATAACAAGTGGAGAGTCTGGTTTTGCAGTTATCAGGTAAATATGTTGCATACTCAGCTTGTCCAGATTTTAGTTTTACCAAAGTTAATTGTATGTTCAGTTATTTTGTATTTTCTGTTTTGTTTGTCTTTTCGGCTTTTCCTGGTTAGGGGTCGCCACAGTGGAACTCCCGTCCGCTAATGATTGGCAGTCGATTTTTATGGTGCTGAGTTGCCAGCCCGATGCCCATTTACGCATGTCTTTCGGAGGCCATTCGACTGCAGGGAGGACATGCAGACTCCACACAGAAGGCACTCCAGCCGAGAATCGAACAGGAGAACATCTTGCTGTGAGGTAACAATGCTACCGCTGTACCACCGCTGTTTTGTATTTTCTGTGCTAGATGAAAAAAAAATTTCAGTTGCTTGTTACTTTTGAAATTGATAGTTAATATTCTGTGTAAACAATGAATTTAAAACATATTTACATGTACTGAAAATATTTTAGGTAATGCTTACCCGTGTCTGAAAATTATCAGACCATTTCTCAATGAAACCGTTCCATTCATTCTTCCACTCCCAAGAATTTCTCCAGAAGCTCAAATGAGATCTGTCCATGGGGGCGGTCATTCAGGTTATGAGTATGCTTTGTGCTCTTGCCAGAACCTCAAGCACTGAGAGCATTTGGATATGCATAACCCTACCCCCAATTGGGGCGATGTGCAAACATCATCAATGCAGTGCCCCACAATGCTTTCCCCTTCCAAGTGCACACTTTCCCTTACATGTGAGCATACAAACGCACTATGAAGGTTACCATCCATCAGTGACTTGGTGAACCTAACTCTTTTTTTTTTCCCCAGGCCACCCATCTAAGTCGCTGCCTCTTCTCTGAGGGAAAATGGCAGTGTGTGTTTGTGTGTGTTTGTGTGTGTTTGTGTGTGTTTGTGTGTGTTTGTGTGTGTTTGTGTGTGTTTGTGTGTGTTTGTGTGTGTTTGTGTGTGTTTGTGTGTGTTTGTGTGTGTGTAGAGCCATCTCTGCTCCTCCCCCCACCAGTGGGTCCACCCATTCTCCCTGTCAGTGCCATCAAGTACCTGAGCCACCAGTAGAACATAGGTTACCTGGACTGTAGCTAGGGCTTTACCCCAACACATGCAGTAACTGACATGTACTAGAAATATACCTTTCTCTTTTGGATGCCGTATAGTACTGGATTTAGTCCTAGTTTTTGCTGGCTTCCAGTACTGGATTTAGTGATACTAAAATGACAGAGTTGAAAGTTGGCATCCCTGTCTAATCAAACACTTGAAGTTTGTAAATGTATATCTGTTTGATAGTGATTAATACGCAAAAAATAAGATACATAGTAAAACAATACTATAATGTCATTATAGATAGCATTTGTGATTTGTCTTCCTTAAAACTCTGAACTTGATCTTTTTAATCTGTTGAATCCTTTATAGACATGCTTTACAAATTCTTTATAAAACTGTTTGGGTGTATTATTATGAATATATGAAAGCATAGCCTGAATTATATGACGAACCATGCTCCTATTTTCACCTGATAGACCCCATACTGATTAGGCTGTAAAACATTTAAGTGTTGCTGTTAATAATCACAGCACGTATTTTATAATCAGAATGTAAAAGATACATTGGACAGTAATTTATTTTTAATTTGGGTCCTTCTCAGATTTCTAAAGGAGAACGAGTTTTTCAAGAGAGAAAAAAATTATCGTTACCAACCTTGAATGGAAAAATACTGAAATAATTCTAATCTAAACTTTGTGTAAAATTCATTAGGTAACAGGTGTGAATCTGGGAGATCTTCAATATTAGTTCTTGAATAATCGACTCATTCATACCCAAATTCATGTCAAACAGTCATTGACAGATAAGAGACAGTAAAAATGTGTTTAGATTTATATCAGGTGATTAAGAATGGAACATTTCTTTGTTATAGTTAATAAAATGGTCTTAATTAATATGCAATTTGATATTAATGTACCTTCATTTTGGATAGTACCCATAAAGACCTTTTGTTAGTCTTTGGTTACAGTTTTGCCAAAGAAAAAAATCCATACTGCTCTGTATTGTGAAATATCATTTTAAGTCGTCCAAAAATAATTTACACGTCGTCATTTTTTCCTTGATCAAGTAGTGTAACTCACATGTTTAAAAAATGCCCTTTGCACCTTCCGTGTGGGGGCCTTGGCCTGTCATGCCCATAACTTGTACCTATGAACTCCACAGTTGCATAGCCATGGGGAAAGGTAAAACACTAGTTCTCTGCAACACAGATTTGCACAATGTAAGTGCATTTGATTTGAAAGTGCACGAGTTTGACAGACCTCAATTAAAAAAAAATGAAAAGCTGCTGGATGAACCTGTTGCTGTTGGATTGTAGGTGTACCAATCCATATTTCATCAAAAAAGACTGATAGTGTTTCTTAAATATATCCAAAACATGCCAAATATTTTTTTTGACTGTATTTTACATAACCGACTTTAAAAACCTTTTCTTTTAAGGCAACATCATTTTTTTTCAGATTCCTGTATTGGACTGAGAGAGATTCTATAATGTCTGTCCTGTTCACCACATGTCTACAAACACCTAAGTAATGTTTGATATGTGTAGTATCAATTTTTCATTTCTGTTTAATGTTCTTGGTAACGACTCTAAACAATTTACTACAGGAACTCAACTCAGAATTCAGAAAATTCTGTCTACAGAGTCTGTTATGAACTGCTTTGAGCTGATATTGAGGATATTAAACAGAAACTAAACATATGTCTTCTACCTCAGCTGAAGCACCGATACATCTGTTCTGTTAGCATTTGCTTCTTCTTTCATGTGTACTTTGTGTTTGCAAACTGGCAGTATTCTTCTCAAGATTATTTTTTTACATAATGAAACAGAGTATGTTTTCCCTGTTATGGACTGCTTCAAAGTACTGCGTGTTGCTCCAAATCAAAGCCTATGCTGCAGGAATGATTTATCTTGCTTGGCCTTTTGGAAATACAACCTGTTTATGCGTGACTTCATTGATTTGAGAGCAAGAACCACCTTACCCTGATTACAGGCTTTTCCTTACAGTTTTATTTGCTGAGACTCTGAGCCTAGGTTTTTTTGAGAAACACAATCTGGAAAGGACAGTATCTTTACTCCTGCTCCATTTATTCATTAGTTTATTGAATAGAGCCTCAAAAATCATCATAACTCCGTTAACCCCACCAGATTTGGCTGCATTTTTGCATTGTTTAGCATTGAAACATGGTTGTTCTTACTTTAAGACCAAGAGGATACAGACACATGAACACTTAATCATCTGAAATGTTGGTTCCTATGGTTGTATACTTGGTTTCTGAATATGTACCAAAATCTGCTGATCGTGTCTGGTTATAAGTTCATAGGTAAGTACTAGGCTATCGGCCCTGGGGCTTATATAAGCCTAGCCAAAAAAGTTCCCTGGCTTTCGCCACCCAAGAAAGTTATTTTCCTGCACCCCTGTCTAACAGAGCCACAGAAGTGATCCCTGGGGTGAATTTCTTATTTGCCATCCAATTGTTTATATTTTTCTTAGAGGGCTGATGAGGAGCTTTGCTTGGCATGAATGGGTAGTCTGCTCCAGAGCATGGGAAGTCTCTGGGACAGGAATCTATCCCTCCAGCATGTTTTGTTTGTTGTGGTGGCAAGGTTTAGGTCCCCTGGAGCATGTGGCTCAGAGGGATTGGGGTTTCTTTAAGTGTAGCATGTCCAACAGATCTGGGTTTGACATGGCTTTGTATGTTGGGCAGAGGTTGCCTCAGAGTAGGTAATAAGCGACTGAGTAGAGCTGGAGTTTTTTGAGACAGTCTCTGTATGGCATGGTTTTGAGGCTGGTAATCCTCTTAGTGAGGTATTTCTGTGGCCTTTCTAGTTGTAGATGTCTTGCGAGGTACATGCCAAATGGGGCATTGTACTTTATAATGGGTCTGATGAGGGATGAGTAGAGAGGAACAATGACCTCTCTCTTTCTGCAGGTGAACCCCTTTGTGATGAGGTGTGCCATGTAGAAGGATTTCCTGACTACTGTGGCGATGTGATTGAGACTACTGTTCACCTGTGTCCCAAGGTCTCATCACACTTTCGGTGTTTAGTAGGCTACTGCCTATGTGGTAGTTCATGGGTACAGTGTTTTTCCCAATGGGGATGACAATGCACTACTTGGCATTGAGCTTGAGGCCATGTCTTTGACACCAAGCATCAGTCTCGGTGAGGCCCCTTTGTAGAATGTCCACATCCTTAGGCAATTATATTATGGCACCTAGTTTTCAGTTGTCTGTGAACTTAGTTAGCCAAAGACCTGCTGTATTGGCCTGGACTTCTGAGAAATAGATGCCAAACAGGAGAGGACCCAGGACTGAGCCCTGTGGTACTCGTCACTGGTCTGTAGTTGGGTTTAGTCTGCTACTTTCACTATGTGGGGTCTGTCAGTGAGCCAGTTGGCCACTCATCTTGTCACATAGGGATTTATGCTCAGTCTAGTGAGTTTATCTATAATTTCAGAATGGGGGATGGTGTCAAAAGCCTTGGCAAGGTCAGGATAGGCTGTGTGCACCACCTTACCCTCTTCCACGGCTCTGGTGACTGCTTTGAAGAACTCAATCAGGTTAGGAGATATGACCTACCTTTTACACACCCAAACTGAGTGGAGTCCAGAGTTTGGAGGTTACCTATGTCCTTGTTTTTAAGCTCCAAAATGATACATTCCATTGACTTGCAGACCAGGCTTGTCAGGCTAATGGAGCAGTAGTTCCCGGGGTCCATGGTGGCGCCCCCTTTGTGGAGTGGGATAACCATTGCTGTTCCCCATTCAGTAGGCACAAAGCCTGAAGTGAGACTATGATTGAACATGGTACTTAGGTGGGGTGCCAGTTTGTTCTGTAGTTCGTGTAGAATGCAGCCTGGGATGTTGTCAGGTCCCATGGATGCTGTGTTCTTGGCTTTGGAGAATGTGGTATTTACTTGCGCAGCCATGATTACAGGTGCTTTGCATTCTTCCGGTATAGTAATGGGCCCTTTGGGGGGGTGAAGTTTGCACTGAACCTATCTGCCAGGATGTTGGCAATATGAGTTGGTTCTGTATATCTAGTGCCATTGTGCTGTAGCTCAGAGCAGATCTGAGTGTTGCCATTGAGATTCTTGACATAGCTGTAGAATGCTTTTTGGTTGTCTTTAGAATTGGTGGCAATTTTATTTTCGTAACTAGGTTTGGAGGATTTTATGAGGGATCTTAGCTTCTTACTGAGGCTGACCAGGGAGTTCCTGCAATCAGGGGATTTTACTCTTTTTTGCAACAGCTTCTTCTTTCTGTTGTAGATTTTGTTTATAGCAGAGGACCACGAGATTGGCTCCCTTTTTTTGGAGATAGCGTCTTGGTTCTGTTGGGGATGGCATGATCCATGCACTCATGTATGTACTTATACAGTGCATTTGTATAGGATTCAGCAGTCGTACCTATATTTTCCATCTTTATGGGTGTCGTGAAACTTGCCACTTCTGTCTTAAGAAGCATGAAGTTGGCTGTGAAGTTTTTTACAGTGATTTCCCTAATGGAGGGCGGGGGTGGTATATTGATGTCTAGGGTGATTAGCTTGTGGTCGGATCTGACCAGCGATGAGTTGACCTCTGGCGTGGAACATTGGTTGCCCATATTGGTAATGACCAGGTCCAGGATATTGCTGCCCCTGGTGGGGGTATGGACAAGCTGATCCAGGGGTATTGGAATTTATGAATTCCAGAAAGCATTGAGCAAATGAGTTTAATACACGAGTAGTTTTCCCAGTTGATGGTGGGGTAGTTGAAATCGCCCATTATTAGGGTATTGAGCTGTACCTTAATATTACCCAGTATATCAAGAAACGTGGAGTGGGCAACCTAGATCATGGCAGGGGATCTGTAACTAGCTACAACCTGGATTGCAGTCTTGCCCAGTGGTAGTTGCTCTTGGATAATTTCGGATGCATTATGTTGAGCAACTTGCCTGGAGGTGTGGATATCCTTAATGAATATGGACACACCTCCTTTAGTGCTTCGATCCAGATTAGGTGGCCGAAAGGTGTGGTATGAATTGTAGCCTGGTAATGCAAGGGTACTCTCTGGAATCTTGAAACGGGTCTCTGTCACTGCACAGATGTTGATGTTCTCAATTTTAAGGAGTGCCTCAAGTGTGTGCATTTTGAGGTTTTGACTTCTAGCATTGAGTAGCATTACCCTCGGATTTTGCTTGCTTGTACCTGTTACGGTGGTGAATTTGTCATTTGAATGTTGCCTAAAAAGGCACTATAGGGGTGGGAAGAGCCTTAGCTGGTGTCCAGAATCCCAAGGGTGACGGGCAGGCCATCTCTGGCAAAGTATCGTGGTCTGTTGATCATGTCATCCCAGGCAGACGGATACTGGATCCCCTTAGAATGACACCAGAAGTTTAGCCAATTGTTGAAGTCAGTTATTTTGTCCTTGTACTGTGGTATCATTCTGGGTGATGGCAGGATGCTACTCAGAGCTAGGGTCATACCTGCCTGGGCTACAAGATCGGAGAGCTCTTCCATGTCTCATTTCATGTAGTCCAGGGAGGTACGTCTCAAGTCATTCACACCAACATGGTCAATGACAGTCATATTTGTACTACTTGTGGAGTGACCTGAGTGCGTGCATTATGTGGCGGATCCTGGCACCTGACAGGCAGCTGACAGTAACTTTCTCCTTGTTTAGCCTGGTGAGTGGAACATCAGTGTGCCTGACTGTAGATTCACCTATGACTAGAGTGTTGGGTACAGGAGAAAAAGGACAAGGTAATGAAAACCAGCAAAAGGCAGCTATCAAAAGAAGCTACACAAAGACTAAAGAAGCATAAATCTAACTTCACATTAAGTTCTGATGAAGGTAATTATTTCCCAAAAAAAGATGAGTTGTTTTCTAAAGTGTCAAAATTCTCCTCACTGTCCTCCGTGCCACCAGAACAAAGGACATGAGCAACACGTTTGTATTTACCTATATGGATATGCTGACTCGGGATTTTAGTGGAGATGAGCCTCAAACTTGTGCAGTGCTTTCTCATTCATGGCCCTTTATTGCCCCTTCCAATCTAGTTCTGTTGTACTGCAGCCTTCTTTCAGCTATAAAATATATGCAAGGAAATATTCCAATCCGATATGAGAAAGCAGCACTGGAATGCATTCTCTTACATTAATACCTTCAGTGGATCTCAAACTTTGAAGGCACCTGTGAACGTTCAGAAAAAGCAAAAATATAGCTTCCTTTTTCAGACTATTCTAGTCATCAGAAGTGTTTTCATAAGTGAGAAATTATTTCTTCCTTCTCTTGGGATTTATAGTAAGGAAAGTTATTGTTCTCAGTGTTTGGTTTAACATTAGGGAATATATCCTTTAATGAACCATTACATTTGAGATTAATTTTAATTGGCCTGCAAGTTGCTTTTTGAAATTCTAAGAATTAGAATTATCCATAGAACAACGAGACTGTATATGTGAGCAAGGAAGATCTACACTAAGTCCAAGGTGTTTGGCGTATTCCACCTATTCTATAGTTCACTGATTTCAGACCTAGCATACATGAGTACAGGGGGTGTGGGATCAGCAGTCCCCCATGCCAGTGGGGTGCAGGGCAGCAAATCTGATCTGGAGAAGGAAATGCTTTAATGGTATTGCAGCACATTCTGACGTGCTATATTTGTTGGACAATCCAAGTTTATTTTCAGAATTTGTGGGATTCACAATTGTCTTACTTTTCTATATGGAACTGTGAAAGATGCAGTGAAATGAGGAGGATTTCAGACTCAAAATGGATAGTTCCTTCACTCTACCAGTCCTTTTAACAATATTTTAAAGGCCAATAATCAATGCAGTATCCACCACCCAAAAAAAAAATCAACTAGTTACGTAACTCTCCTTTAGATAAAAGTAATATTCCTAAGCAGTAATATAAGTCGTACAACAGAAAAGTTAGTAGACAAGATAACTGTGCACACACTGAAATAGGTTTATGATGATGTGGATGCTACTACAAAAGCTACCATGTTAGGGTTAGTTTTGAGAAGGCTAGCTTGGCTTATAACAGAGTCTTAAACATAAGGACTCTAGAATAAGATACGAGTGCTTCTGTGACTCAGTACTTTTCTCTTTAGTTGATTAGTAGATAGCATTACTTTTGTCTTATTCAAAATGTTGAAACAAGGTCCTCATTCAAGGCAATATCTAAATCATGCACACCTCAGTTTCAAAACTCGCACTGCAAAAAAAAAAAGTAATACAAAAAATAAATTCCTTCAACACTTTTGACAACAGAAAAAAATTTCAGAGAACAAAGTACATTTCACATGCACCTGGAAAGGCAGATAAAATCAGACTCTCTAAAATGACTGTTACTTTCCCATTACCGTTTCCCCATTCCCAGTAACCCAAGGAAGCAAGTTTTGGAGTCCTCTTTCTGACTGTTATCATATAGCCATGGAAAAACAAGAGATGCAGAATGAAGAATTTTTTATTTCGTGGGATCATCCATTACCATCAGTTAAGAAAACAGATGAAGGAAAACTGGGTATAGTAGTCAAATAAAAAGGGTAAAAGTATCATTAATCATTGATATAGCTACAGATAAGCTACTACAGTGTTTTGAATTGTGAGAGACATAAAGTTATAAAATGCCAGGTATGCAAGCAGAAACTAGAGCAATATGGGATAAAAAGATCCCGGTAGTTCCAATAAGTTCTTAGAAGCTTTTTATCTAGCACTGCCTGCTAGAATCTGCTGTGGTTTACATTTAATACTGGAAAAGAACTTTGCATTTGGCATAGAACAACCTGTAAGCAATGGATCATGCTGCCTTTTATCATTTATTCAGCTGTTTATGACACAGTAAGTATGAAAATGTTTTCCTGTTTCACATAAATGAACATACTGTTCACCCATTTTGTTGGTATTTGATTTTACTTAATGACACACAACTTTTCTTTTCCTCCAACTCCTAGTTGTCTACTCATGAGAGCTGCTGGGATATTTGCGGAGCATATTTAGGGGCGTAGTTTCTAGACTAACATTTTTAGTTAATTTTACTGTATCCTCCTGGCAAGCTTCCTAAGCCTATGAGTAAATCAGCATAGTGATGGCAACATACAGTGCCTTCTCTGCAGTATTCAGGGTGGCTGTTTTACTGTGCAACTCTTTCTGAGCATATTTACTCTGTGCTTATACACTGTTAATATAATTCACCATGCCCATATTCTCAGTAGCCCCAAATATCAGAAAAAATAAAGTCCATAATCTTCTATTTCAGAGACATTTCTGACTTTTATTTTTATATTCATATGCCAGTCAGCAGCTTCTGACTGACTTTCCATGGTGTCCTGAGTATGAAAGCAATGTGTATGATACTTGCCTGACAGTATAATTCAGCCCCAGTGCTTTTAAAACTATTTTTGACATAGTGGTAGTGTGCATCTGTGACAATTTTTAAAATATTTAATTATTAGCTTCTCTTGACTGATTATCTTGTTGCTCTGCCAGTGCCTACAACATGATTTATTTCCTTGTATTGACTCATTAGCAAGCAACTTTGTCTTGAACATTTTTCATTTTCCATATTTTTGCAAATTTATTTTTTCTACCACTGTGTCTGCAAAACAGATGAAATACTGAACAAATTCCTCTCACTCTCATAGCAACATCTAGTACATTGGGCTTGACTTCAACTGAAATATACTTCCTGTGCATGTCATGGATCTTTTTTTTATCATCATCATTGTTATAATGTATTTTTAAGATGCTGACATCGAACGTAAATTGCTTCGTCTGAATGTAAATTGCTGAAAGCACTTTAAGAGATCATTAAAGTTATGCACCCTCAAGTTGGTATATATAACTTTGGGGGATGGGAGGGTGCAGACTCCCTGCAAAACATTTTTAAAATAGCCAAAAGTAGTTTTTTGGGAATTTTTATTTTTAAATAAATGACATTTGGTGAATGTGTGTTCAATATACTCACATTAATCCATATTCAAACCTTATCTCAATGTATGATTTGTTTTCACTATTACTTGAGTCACATTTTATCTTGTACATGCATGTGTTTTCAGTCAATTCCTTTAATTGTGTATTGCTATTTCCCTAGCATTTCACACCTCCACCGTTTGTGTTAAGGTCCAGTCTGCCTCTCTCAAAATTCTACTTTTTGTTTGAATTTTTGTGTGTTGCAAGGTTTAATGCATCTTATCACTAATGCATGCATGGTACAGGGGTAGCGTTGTTGCCTCACAGCAAGAGGTTCTCCCGTTCGATTCTCGGCTGGAATGCCTTCTGTGTGGAGTCTGCATGTCCTCCCCGCGGTCGAGTGGCCTCTGAAAGACATGCGTGAATGGGCGTGCCTTCACTGAAGGTTGAGCGTCGGGCTGGCAACATAAAAATCTGCTGCCAGCGGACCGGAGTTCTGCTGTGGTGACCCCTAACCGGGAAAAGCCAAAAAAAGACAAACAACAAGACAAACTATCACTAATGCATGCAGCTCACTTTATTCAGACTTTTAATCAATTATTCAGCTCAGGAAGTAAGCATCCCTAGATTCCACTTAGCCCTACTTTGTTTTAGAGTAACTGTTAAATATGACATTTTTTTTCTAAGCTGACAATGATTTCTGAATTTCAAAACCATTAGACACTGTCTCCAACAAATTACTTAACAGATTTAACCACTACATATTTCAAAGCCTACCCCAAAAAATTTTCCCTGACACCATGCCACCCGATGTTAGTTAAATGCCTCTGTCCAGTAGGGCAACTGGAGTGATCCCTGGGGTGAACTTTAATTGAAGCCAACTAGCTGGTACATTGAAGACTGGAACAAAAAGTCACTATATGAAGATACAAATCCACCGTCAGGAAAAATAGACTTTAATGCAGCAAAGCTTTCGGTTAAACAACCTTCCTCAATGCTAAAACAGTACATATCACATTACAATACATTTAAATAAGAGCCAAAAGGTAACGTGACCACAGCCAACAAATCACACTATACCATCAATTAAAACTTTTCTAAAACATCTTTAAAGGTATACATTACAAATTTTGCTGTTGTATTTTAACAAGCACAGGTTTAATACTGACTACATTGTTTAAACCAGGTTCAAAATCTGCATGGGACCTGACAATCCACTCCTATTCTTTATTCTATAAAAGATTAAAGTCACCACCTCTAGTTCCCTTTTGTACACTATCACCCTGAATTTAAAGATATGAGCCACACCATTATGCATGATGTGCTTTAACAGTGCATTATTATCATTATTTCTGACTTGTGCTCTGTTATATGCTCTTAATTTCCTTGTGTTTTTTCTTATGTAAAATGAATCACATTTTTCACAGGTAGCATGTTAGACCACATTAACACTATTACAAGTAGCAACACAGTTAAATTTAAACTGCTTATTGGACACTGGGTGGACAAATTTGTCACTGTTATGCTTAATGTCTTCACAACAACTACAGCACAATACACCCATATGCACCAGGTTTATTGCCCAACCTTACTTTTGTTATATCCTTAAAATCTTTATAGCATAATCTGCTCTTTAAACTCTTAAGATTTCTATATGAAAAAAGGGTCTAGCCTCTAATATAGTGTGTAGTTCAGGTGCTGCCATGAGTATAGGCCAATTCTTGTGTATAATTTTTCATTATTTGCTCTGTTTTTAAACTATATGTAGTGACATATCTAATTTTATCATTTTTTTTCATTTGCATTAGTTGTGCCTACTTCCCTTTTAAAAATCTGTTTCATAGCATTACTTCTACTTTGTTTCACCTCATCCGCTAATTTTAATACAAACGTACAGCTATAGCCACTACTCTCAAACTCACCTACCATCTCATTCATTTGCTCACTAAACTGTGTATCATTTGTATTCAGCCTACTAACCGCACATTTGTGCTTTGACTATTCTTTGAAAAATATGGGGGACATGTAAACTCTGCCTATGTACATATCTATTCACATGTACATTTTTCTTATATATACTTCTCTATTTTATCCATTTTCTTTTTTAAATGCACATCTAAAAAAAACTCTCACACTGAGTAGTTAATTTTAAATTCAAGAAATTCAGTGGTGTTATTTAAATAAACAACATAGTCCAGTAAGTCTTCAACTGTGCCATTCCACACAAAAGAATCTACAAATCTTACAGTTCTACTTTTTGACATAATACATTCTCATTATTAAAAACATACTTTTTCTCCCATTGATGAAGAACTATATTCATAGGTATTGGCCACAGGTGTGCCCATGGCCACACCAGACAACTGTAGAAATGGCTCATTATCAAATATAAAAACATTTTTAGTTAAAACAATTTCTAATAAAGCACAAATATTTTGCACTCTTGCTGTGGCCATTTCATCCTTACTAGTGAGAAATTCACGTATAGCCTCAACCCCAAATTCATTTGGTATTACTGTGAACAATGATGTGTTCAATGTCAAATATTTAATCAGAACTCAATTTTTTATCAGTTCTCCCAGTAAACCAAAATCTCAACATATTTTAAAAAATCATTAGTGTCCTTAATTACACTAGGCATAAGCACAGATATTGACTTAATATTCTCTGCAGATAAACTGATGCTGGTTCTGTGATCCAACCCCCACCATAGACTATTGGTCTCAGTGGGTGCTCTACCAGTGATTTATAGATCTTTGGTATCCCCTATGTCTGTGGTATCCTTGGACAAGGCGCAGTCAAAAAATTAAATATATCAAGTGAAATATCACCATTTAGTTGCATGTCATATATTACCATATTAACATCTGCAACAAATTTTTTAACATCAATAAAGGTTATCTTCCTAAAAGTATTTGTCTTCTAATAGTAATTTCAAATAATTTAAATAGTGAGTGCAGTTCATAATTACTATGGCGCCACCTTTGCCTGTTGTATAATTGTCATTATTACTTTCCAAGTCATTCAGGGCATTGTATTAATTATATGTTAAGTTATAGTTCTTTCTTTTCAAATTAAACTCCTACATTTGCCTCATTTCACATTCACGCATATTTTGAAAGGCAGTAATTACAGAATTACTAATAGGTACAAAAGTACTATGTTTCTTACAACTCAAATCATTTGTTTGAGATGCATTCTTAAACAGTAACTTGAGGTTTACAGTCCTCACAAACAACTTTAAAGCACTTACTATGTCTTCACAGGCACTGGGAATAAATTTCAGTCCTTTTCCCAACAGGGACCGATGTGATTGTCAGTACATAGTTCAAAAGGTTTAAAATACCTTTATTCAAGTCTACTGATGCCGCACAGTCTTCATTTGCTGTGCTGGGATGTCATTTTTTCTCTTCATGCCGTTTGGGGTATGTCTTTGCTGTGAACGGCCCCTAGACCTACTTCTGCTCACAGCAGTCACCTTTTCAGGTAAATTCAATTGGAAGCACATTTGTGACCCTGACTAAACCAAAATGAGCAGTCCCAACCGATTCCGGCATTTTTCAGTTACTGGTCAAAACTGATTTTTAATCATTTCCTTCTCCCTTCGCTCCATCACTTTCTAATACTTCATACAACTGATTTGTAATAATTTCCTTCTCCCTCCTCTCCTTCATCACTTTCTAATATTGCATCCTTACTTGTAACTTGAATCTGAGACCTCTGTCTGCAGGCCGTCCCCTTCTGATTTATCTTTTCCTTTTCAGTATTTCCTGCATTCTCTTCTTCACTTAGTTCCCCATAATACTGTCTTCTCAAATATATTCAATAACATTTTTAACTAGTTATTCCTCTTCTTTACAATCTTCATTTCCCTTTCCAAGTCTAATAAAGGGCAATCAAACCAGAAATATTCACTCAGTACATTTCCTATATGCTGTTTTACAATTCCAGGAGGAAGTTCAGCAGGTTGTAGTTACTGAAAACCGCTACAGCCAGCAATGGAAATATTCCATTCTCCTGTATGTCTGATAAAGAAGGTCTGGGTTATATACCAAAGACTCTAATGGTGTCTCAACAACACATACACATAGACACACACACACACGTGTATATGGTTTATAGTCAAAATGTTGGCATTCAGTTGCACGACAGTCTCCTCCTCGAACATGGTAGGAGTGACAGTCGGAATGTCGACGTTCATGTGTACGTCCGTTTAGGACGTACACAGGGCAGGGACTCGCAGCATGGTTGTCAATAGGAGTTGCACACAGTAAGATTGACACAAAGTTGTCGATCTTGTTGTGTCGACCATACAACCTACTTAATATGTATGAGTCGAGGCTATTTGTCCCAGAAATCAATGTTTACGGATGTGATTTACATTCTTTTGATAGTAAACCGTGTATGTATATATGTGTGTATATATATATATATATATATATATATATATATATATATATATATATATATATATATATATATAGGTTCACTTTGTAATTTTGAAGTGCTGAAACCCCAAATTTCAGTATTTCGAAACCATAAAATTGAACGTCCCAAATCCCGAAACTACAAAATCATGAAACACAAAATCATGAACACACACACACAACCATACACCACACAACATATACATTGTCCAACCCACACCACAACAAACAAAACACAAACAAACAAACCTACACTACATATAAGCAGGGGGCAAGCCCCCTTGCACCCTCCCATGTGGGGGTCTGACTCCCCACACCCCCTACTTATATATACTAACTCTGAGATCACACAAACAGACACAGAAAGGAAACTCACACCCACACATTCTACAGTCCCTTGTACACACACAAACATCACACACATGCAAACACCAACACATCCAACACTTACGCACCCATACTTTCATCTGCCTACCCTAATCCACACACACAACTGACAAACACATTCAGACATACTCACTCCCACACAAAACCCTTATAAAACACTCACCTTAAATTACACCTAAATCCATATACAACACGAAACGCCATCCACTCACACCACCGCACGTAATATACCGTAAAGCTATAACCATTAATTTAAGATATTCGGATTCCCGATTATGCACTTTTACAATTTTAAAGGTTCGACTTTATAATTTTGGGAAACTGAAATTCGAGATTTACATGTTTCGGGATTGTAAGGTGAGCCCATATATATATATATATATATGTGTGTGTGTATATATATATATATATATATATATATATATATATATATATATATATATATATAAAAATGAAAGAGAAAGATGGAGGCATATACACACACGCGCACACACACAAACACCAAGTTCTTTAATGCTACAATGAACAACATTGCCACTGAGAAACAATCCACTTATCTCTAACTGTTTAACTTTCATCAGAAAATTATCATTATAATAAAAATTATCCACTTAGGTAAACTGGTTTTATTTAGTGACTGACGCTTGTTCTTGATAAGGTGCCATATGATCCTTTCCACTGTCATCCCTTCGTTACAGTACAAAATTAAGCAATGTGTTATATATAGTTGGTGAGAACTACATTATCATCAAGGCTGTAGTTTGGCATTATATAATGTATTTGATACAGTAGGCTCTGATAACTCAGAACTTTGTTACCCCCTAGTGAAGCCTGTGGACTTTTCTTCCTACTGTAGTGTGGTAATATGATTAAGGAAAGTAAATACATTTGTTTCTAAAACAAGAGCTGTAAGTTTTTTTACTTAAAGTATGGGTTGTCATTTTCTGTGTTTAACATGGGTTCACTACATGCACATGAATTCCAAGGTCCCCAAAACACTGCCTTGTAGTCAGGACTTGAGCACCTTGTTGCAAGGTTAGTGCACTGCCTGTGCTCAAATTCAAATGAGTTCCAGCAAGCAGCTGTGGTGAGGGACTAGGATGGGACTTTTAAGGTGGGGGTGGGAAGGGAGTACTAGGATTAGGAAGTGGGCAGGGAATTTAAGAAGGAGGGGTTGGAGTTTCAGGTTTAGGGAGTGATCAGGGACTTTAGGGTTAGGGAAGGAGACTCTAGGTTTAGCGTAAGGGACCAAGAAGTCAGGTTGGAACCCTATAGATGTTTTAGTTTTAGGGTTTAGGTTCTAGTAGGGCTGTATAGTTTTTAGGATTGGATGTTAGGACGACTATGCAGAAAAAGGAGGCTCGGCTACTGTAAGTTATAGTGATTGTTTTTTGAGCATGAGACAGTGAGCAGGTGTACCATGAGCTACTAGCAAGTAACACCTTTTAACATACTTCATTGCCTCACATTTCTGCAAAACTGGATTTTTTGAAGATTTTCCTGCCAGACAACTTCTTTATCCGATGTATTTGTAGAAAACATAAGTATTAGATTGTGTAGTTCACTTCTACTGTGACCTGAATTTCTGATATTACAAAAGGAGGGTTCACTTGATATTGCAATGCAGATGATGTAGTCTAGAAGCAAAGGGCATTTATATAATTGTTTTCCTATCCTGAAGCCAGAACCTGAACTCTTTGTATCTCAGTTAGTTTACTGCCCATGCTCTAACTCTGATATGAGTTTGGGTAAGTACCTGTGAGGAGAGAGCAGGGGGTGTTTATTACTGTGGAGGGAGCAGGGAGTGTTCATTGTTAGGAAGGGGGGTTAGAGTTAAGGAGTAGAAAGGGAGTTTTAGGTTTAGGGAGCAAATGGTGAATTTAGATTTGGGGAGGTGAGTTTGGAGTTTTATGTGTGGGGAGAAGGAGAGAGTTTAAAGGTTAGGAAGTGAACAGGTAAATTAAGTTTAGGGACGGAGGGTTGGAGTTTTAGGTTTAGGGAGAAACCAGGGACTTTAAGGTTAAGGAGAGGGAGTGGAGGTTTTGGGTAAGGGACTGAAGTCAGGTTGGGAACTTGGTGGGAGATTTAGGTCTAGTGTTCTCGTTTTGATATAGCCAAGTACTTTTTGGGATCAGGTGCTGGGAAGCTATAAAGAAAAACAGGAGATTGGGCTAGATGGAGTTAGAGCACTTGCTTTTTTAATCAAGTGACAGTAAGCAGGTGCGCCATGAGCTATTTTTTAAAAGGTTCTCATGGCAGCCAACTTCTTTATGGGAAAAAATATAAGTTTTAGATCATGCAGTTCAGTTCTACAATGACCTGCATTTCTTTTTTTTTTTTCAATAAACATTTTTTATTGTTTTTCACAACCATATTACAAATTCACACACTATGTACAATATTTACAAAATGCTTCCATAGGTTAACTTCACATTATATGTCAATCTCATATATTGGTAATAATTACAATACTAATAATCAAAAAAAAGGGAAAAAAAAAAAAGAGAAAGAAAAAAAAAAAAAAGAAAACCCAGAATAACAAATCAAGCCAACGAACTGTACTGTCTCTACCTCTTATATCTAATCTAAGATTGATTTTACATTGTACTCTAAGTCCCGAGAAAAAGTGGATAGGCACCTCTACGCCAACACAATATTGAAAATTTGCTCCCATATTTTTATATTGTTGATATTTTTCTTATGGTCGCTTATTAAGAGTTTATGCGCTAAGATATGTTGTATAGCCATCAATCTGAAATTTCCCCACGATGTCTGGTCTGGGTTCAACCAATTTTTGGCTATGTATAATTTCATTAATAAACAAATATTCATAATTACGATCCTTTTTGATTTTCCTAGATTCTCCGGGGGAATATGAAGAATCATAAACTCCCAAGAGAGTGTTGAGTTTTGGTAGCCCATTTTTTGTAACTGTAACTTGAGTGAATTCCACAATTTATAAATACACTTGCAACTCCAGAACATGTGAAGCAAATCCGCTATTTGATCTAAGCAATGTGGGCATTTAGGTGAATTCTTCAGATCAAATTTGTGAAGAGTGAGACGAGTATAATATGTGTTGTTGAAAATCATCAACTGCGTAAAAATCAATTTTTGCAGGGATACAGACTTTAATGTTGTACTGAATGCCTCCAATATCTTATTGTCATCTGACAATATCAATTTCTCCCTCCAGTAACTTGATAAAAGAATGTGCTTGTTGTACTTCCTCTCTTTTATCAGTTTATATGCTGCGGTTATATATTTTCTATCCTGCAACAGGGCTTTCCACAGATTACGAGAAGTGATTAAGTCCTCCTCTTTCATTTCAAAGTTATTAAAATAGTTTATTGCTAAGTCCTTCAACTGTCTTACTATGATTAAATAGGAAATAGGAAGTTCCATTTCTTTTAGAATATCATGTACTACTACCCCTAGAAAAAGATATAAATCAAGTACAGTTAATTCCTTAATTAAGGGGTATTTCTTTAAATCTATCAGTTGACTACCAATTGTTAAGTTAGGGTTCCCATGAAACGGTTGGAATACCATCATATATTTTAATAAGTTTAAGGAAGCAAAAAGAGTTTGAATTGCCGTTACATAACTCTCTATGTGTTCCATTAACTTATATTTACTCATTGTTCGATCATTTAGAAAGGGTAAAGCTTTAACATTGACCCCCACTTCACTTATATACTTATACGTTAGGAGCACCCATTTGGGTGTCCATTTTCTACTACTACTATCAAAGTATGACGTCTTTAAGATCCTATTGGCCTGAATCACTAAATAGTAAATTTCAAAATCCGGCAACTCCAACCCCCCCCTTATTTTTTGGAACCATCAATTTTTCATATGATATTCTCGTCTTCCTGGGTTCCCACAGAAATCTTCCCAATCCTATATGAAACCGTTTGAAAAATGTTTTCGTAATTCTGAATTGTGCAGCTCTAAAAATATATAACATTCTGGGAAGAACATTCATTCTTATAATTGCTGCTCTTGCCATCAGTGGTAACTTCAACTTATTCCATCTCTCTAGATCCAATGTTATTTGATCTGCAGTTGATTTTACATTGTTTATAAAAAAAATCCCTATTTTCAGTGGAGAATGTAATCCCCAGATATTTTATTCTTTCTTCCGTCATTACTTGTCCTATCAATGGTAGCATTGAAAAAGGTGTGGGTGTCTTTAACGGAAATATTTTAGATTTTTTAAAGTTTAGCTTGTAGTTGGAAATTCTCTCAAAGATTCTTATTGCAGCAAATATTTTTTCAGTATCGGAAACAGGTGTGGTACAATATATGTTTAAATCATCTGCGAAGGCAGCCAACCCAACCTTTATCCCTTACAAAACTGGAGAATTATAGAATACATTTTGCTTAAGGTGTAAAAATAAGGGCTCCAAGTACAGATTAAATAAGATGGGAGATAATGGGCAGCCCTGACGGGTACCATTTTTGATTTGTATCCTATTCGAGCATTCGTGATTTATAAATAAATTTGTATATGCATTATTGTATAGTACTCTTAACGTTGAAACAAATTCCTGGGGTATATTAAAATATGGTAATATGTCAAATAAATAAACCAAATTAACCCTATCAAATGCTTTCTGAGCATCAATTATTAGGGCATACAAATTCAGGTTTTTGTGTTTCGCATAAGAGATTAAGGTCTGAAGCGTTAAGGTATTGTCCGTGGTCTGTCTCCCATCCATAAACCCCGCCTGTTCCTCTGATATAATTAAGTTTATTACCTTTTTCAGTCTACTCGCCAGAATAGATGTCATGATTTTCATGTCGATATTCAAAAGAGATATGGGCCTGTAATTATCAGGATTTTGGGATCACCTTTCTCCTTCAATATGAGAACTGTCCTTGAAGCATTAAAATGAGGATCATTAATTCCATTCCACATAATATAATTAAAAGTCTGAGCCAATACATTGCTCAAACTCTCACTAAAGGATTTGTAAAATTCTGATGTCAAACCATCTGGCCCTGGGGCTTTATGAGGCTTTAATTTCTTGATTGTCTCTAACACCTCCTCGACTTCAACCGGTTTAATTAAATATCTATGGAAATCCTTATCAATATTAGGGAAAGTGATTTTCTGTAGAAAATCTTTTCTTTCTTTATCTTGCAAGAGTGTCTGCTGCTCTCCATAAATCTGATTAAAAATGTTTTCAAAGGTCTTCATGATATCTGCCTTGTCAGTATATGTAGTATTGTTATAGTGTATTTCAGAAATTAACCGTGTTGATTTCGTTTGGTTGATAATACGAGCTAAAGCTTTCGAAGGGGTTTGAATATGATTTGCATATTTTACTAAATTTCTTTGTTCATAAAGTGACAGTTTTCTATTATGAAGTAGAAACAGTTCTTTCCGACACCTAAATAACTCAGTTTCTGTCTGTTATAGTTCCTCATCAGATCTTGATCCAATACTTGAATTTTAGTTTCTAAATCTAATTGAGATTTATTTTGCAATTTTTTATAATAAGTAGCTTTTTGAATAAATAATCCTCTTAACTGCGTTTTAATTGTAGCCCATTCTATATCTATCGGGTGTCTATTTTGGGAAATATTGTATCGTAATTGTTTAAGAATCTCCTTAACTTCCATTAATATATCCTCCTTGGTTAATAAGTATGGATTCAAGGACCAATTATACCCTCGAAGCCTCTTAGCATTCATATTATTACTGGTTAAGGTTAAGGTTATCTTTGAATGGTCTGAGAGTTGTCTGGCTGACAGGTTGAGTAAAACGTAAAATTTTCTGCTTTCCCTTGTGAGTGTGTGTGTTTGAAAGGGTCAAACAGTTTGAAATCAGTTTTCAATTCATTCAATGCTACCATTGCCTGTTTATTGAATGCTTTAGAAGCACCCAACTTGTCTAATTTTGGATCTTGGTAAGAGTTCCAGTCACCACCCATCACTATATAGCAATTATTATATGACTGTAAAATGGAATAAATTGGAGTTATGAAATGATGTTGGTTAACATTGGGGGCATATATACAAACTAGTACTATAGGTTTATCGTACCATTTAGATGTGAGAAGTACCAAACACCATCTACCCTCCTGATCCGTTTTCATATCCAAAATATCTCCCTGAAAGTGATTCTTAATTATAATTGCCACTCCTGCACTGTTCGTAGTTCCTTCCTCCGTCACAATCTTCCTAACCCATTTCTTATCTTTCACTGACACCCACTGGTCATTAGTCATGTGTGTTTCTTGTAATAAAATACAACCTGCTGATGATTTAAGGAACAAGTGAAAGAACAGCTTTCTTTTTTTCATGTTCTGGAGTCCTTTGACATTCCAAGATTCGATTATCCACATTTAAAAATCCTTAGAAATGTACATCGATGTCTACTCTTTTAAGCAACATTAGAATAACATAAGTTGGCTTGTCAACAAATATTTGGAAGCAAAACTGCCATCCCATCCCTACCCAGTGCCTACCCACTATTCCTTCGGACCAGGATGAACATAGGTTTTTCACATTACTGGAAACCATCTGAGTAACTAACCTACTAATTCTATTATTTAACAATAAAACGCCATGCAAAAAACCTACTACAACTACTACTACGTCTACAAAGCCTAATTCTGACATTCCTTACTAAACACTACTATAAGTAACTACAGCTCTGATCATATTTAGGATATTCAAATGAACTAATTGCACCATAAAAATCTAATGTACTTCAATTCACTCTAACCTTATAAGCAGCAATAACGTAACATTTTGTTTTGTTGATCTAAACAGAATTAAATATTAGTTAAGATAGATAGGACATAATTATTTAACATTTCTCAACACCCTGCATTTACTGAATTAAATGAACTAATTATTTTAATCTACATTATTCCTCCCATGCCCGCTAACGTACTAGCATATTAATAATAAAAAATCAATGCAGTTCACAGTAAAACAAAAATGTCATTTTCACTTGTGATGAGCATTTATATCAGAGAGAGGAACAAAAGGGTTAAAAAGAAAGAGCATGAAAAGAGCACAGCAGAAAGGAGAACAAAAAAGGAAAATGCTTTGTATTACACATTTAAAAGCAACTACCTATATAATCTTTATTTATTAACTGCACAATGTTTTACCTGTTAATCTACTCATTGAGACAGAAAAAGAAAAAAAAAGAAAGTAAAAAAAAAAATAAGAAGCCACAGTACCTTTTTCTGCCATTATACATTAGTCTCCTTCTCTAATGCTCAATACATTACCACTGCATTTACCTGCAACATTCTAACTTCAACCAACATCTTACAGTCATTTTTTCTTCAAACTAAGTCCAAAAGGCTTCGTTTAACCTTTCCAGGAGATCCTCTTACTTCCCAAGTAATAAAACTGTAAAAACAGTCTAAGTCCTTTCCTTCACGCTCGCGACGGGGGACCGAATTCGCGAACGGACCTCCTGGTTGCGCCACAGTAAAAACGGTCCCTCTGCTTCCTCCAGTACATTTCCTGTTGCCTCGTGGATTACAAACGTTCAGTACAGCCATAAAACTTCGTTGGAACTTCGTGTTGCAGCTGGAATTGCGAAATAAGAAGATAAGAAGATGAATCATCAGGCCTGGAACAAGAAACAAAGCAGACAAAGGATTTTGAAGCCTCGGATCGTCGTAAATAGAGAATCCCATTATCTCTGATGTTGCAGAAAGCCAGATGGACTGTTTACATTTCTGAAGATGGCAGAGCCTTAAAAAGCTTCAAAAAAGTAGGTCTTGCTTCTTTTTTTGTGCTAACAGAGTATTTAATGCCCTCCACAGTAAAAATTAGGTTATTTGGATATTTCATTTGAAATCTGATATTTTTGTCAATCAGAAACTTACAATATGGAGCTAGCATTTGTCTAGATTGCCTAATTTGTGTTGGTAAATCCTGTGTTATAGAGATTTTATTGTTTTGCCACATTATAAATCCACCAGATTTTTTTATAGTTAACAGTATTTTGCTTACTTCTTGATAGTTCAATATTTTAACATAAACAGGTCTGGGTATATTTGTAGCTTGAGATTCTCTGTATGCTCTATGAGCCCTTTCTATTACCATCTGTTTAACTTCTTCAGAGTCCTTGAGCAGAATTTCGACTATTTGTGTGATAGAAGTAATCAGATCATTATACTGAATGGATTCAGGAATCCCTCTGATTATTATATTGTTGCGTCTAGATCTTGCTTCCAAGTCCAGAATTTTGCTTTGCATCGATTGAATGTCAGCCCCATGCGTCTCTGTTCTTTTAGTAAGCATTATTATGTTGTCTTCATTTGCAGCTATTCTAGTTTCTGCTTTCTCCATTCTTTCGAGAATCCGGTTACATGTGTCACTAAATGTAAGCGTTTGAGCTGTCAGCTCATTTAAAGCATCCTGTATGGGTAGCAATGCTGATTTTATTTCCTCCATTGTGACCTGTTGATCAGACTTTGATGCTATTCCTGTTTTTGCAGTCTCTTGTTGTTTAAAAGTTTTCTGTCTCTTATGGAAAGATTCTTTCTCTGGCGAATGCAAAACTGACAGCTTGGTTTTGGTAGTTGTAGTTTCCATATTTTTGTCCTCTTTAGACATTTTGAAACTCTGTAAGTAGATTTATTTCCCAAGGAAAAGTTACAGCAGTGAGATAAGTCAGTCCTTTGTTCAGTGTTCTGTTCAGAGTCAACCTGACAATCAGATCCAATCCTGCTGCTAGCAAATATTTTTTCCAATTTTCTTTCCTCAGAAACAAAAGTGACTTCTGGTAGATTAGTAATTGCTGTCAATTAGTATCTTAACTCTAAGTATAACTCCACAGGGTTTATTTTTTTCTCAGGTATTTGAAGAGCTGAAGTACTGCAGTGCTTATAGAACGGCAGCCATCTTTATTTTTTATGACCTGCATTTCTGATTTTCCAAAAGGACGTTTCTCTTGATATTGCTATACAGTTGTTTTAGTGTGGAAATGAAATGCATGAACTAATTTCTGTTTAATCCATTAAGAAAAGAGTTAGCTGGCAGTGTTTCTACTCAGTGTAACTGGGCACACAGTTCAGTGCCTGATACTAGGGACTTCAAATGTCACACACTGTGTAGACATCTGCAGCAGCTGGAAAGGCCACATAAGTACCTCATAGAGTATTACTGGCCTCAGATGCCCTACACTGACCATCTCGAAAAACTCCAGCTTTACTCTGTAGCATATTGCCTACTCCGAGGTGATCTCTGCCTAACATATAAAGCTATGTCAAACTCAGAGCTGTTGGACATGCTACATCTAAAGAAATCCCAAACCCTCCGAGCTACATGCTCTAGGGACCTAAACCTTGTCACCACAATAAACAGGACATGCTGGAGGGATGGATTCCTGTCCCAGAGACTTCCCATACTCTGGAACATGCTACCCATCTATGTCGAACAAAGTTCTTCTTTAGCATTCTTCAAGAAAAATCTTGATGAGTGGATGTGAAATAGGAAATACACCCTGGGGGTCACATCTGTGTCTCTGCTCGACAGTGGTACAGGAAAATAACTTTCTTGGGTGGCGTAAGCCAGGGAACCTTGTTGGCTAGGCTTACATAGGCCCTCAGGCCGATAGCCTAGTACCTAACTATGGTGCAGCTTCTGTTTGCTCAGCCATGCTTGCTTCTGCCTCAGGATTCATATCCACTGATGTCATTACTGGGGGAGTGGCTATCTGCTCACCATTGTAGTTTGAAGGTGCTGTGGAAAGGACCGCCTTCTCCTTGATTATTCTGATATCATCATCTAGTTGATCCATACACCCCCTCTGAATGTTAGCTGGCTTAACTTGCTTCTCAGGTTTCAGCCATGTGAAAATATGACCTTGCTTAGTCATTAACATCTCTCATGAGTTTACACCGCTTGACCGTTTCCAAACGGTCATCGAGTAGTTGTAACATGTCAAGCATTTTCCGATACCCCTCTGTCATACTAGAAAAGCAGTTCATTTGCACAAGCTCATCTTCAAGTTTTATAATTCTTTCAAGTTATTTTCAATGTCAGTAAAAATGCATTCATTAGGGACATATAATCTAGACTTAACTTCAAGTTGCTGCCAACGCTTTAGCAACTCGAGGTAAGTATTTGCATAAGTAGGCATCTTTAAAAATTTTTTAGACTTTTTTACTGACATTAAAAATAGCTTGAAAGAAGAAGTTATAAATCTTGAAGATGAGCTTGTGCAAATGAAGTGCTTTTCTAGTGTGATGGAGGAGTATCAGAAAATGCTTGACAGGTTACAACTACTTGATGACCGTTTGGAAACTGTCAAGAGGCGTAAACTCATGAGATGTTAATGACTTTAAGCAAGGTCATATTTTCTCATGGCCAGCTAACATTCAGAGGGGGTGTATGGATCAACTAGATGAGTTTGTGCTAGATGATGTCAGAATAATCAAGGAGAAGGCAGTCCTTTCAACAGCACCTTCAAACTACAGTGATGAGCAGATAGCCCCTCCTCCAGTGATGATGTCAGTGGATTTGGATCCTGAGGCAGAAGCAAGCATGATTGGGAAAACAGAAGCTGCACCAGTAACTGTAAAATACCAGAATCAGTTGGGACTGCTCAGTTTAGTTCAGTCAGGGTCCCAAATGCACTTCCAATTGAATTTACCTGAAAAGGTGACTGTTGTGAACAGAAGCAGGTCTAGGAGCCGTTCACAGCAAAGACAGACCCCAAATGGCATGAAGAGAAAAAAAATGACATCCCAGCACAGCAAAAGAAAACTGTGCGGTGTCAGTAGAGTTGAATAAAGGTATTTTAAACCTTTCAAACTATGTACTGACTGAATCACATCTGTCCTTGTTGGGAAAAGGACTGAAATTTATTCCCAGTGCCTGTGAAGACCTAGTAAGTGCTTTAACTGATTTGAAGTTGTTTGTGAGGACTTTAAACCTCACGTTACTGTTTAAGAATGCATCTCAAGCAAATGATTTGAGTTGTAAGAAACGTAGTACTTTTGTACATATTAGTAATTCTGTAATTACTGCCTTTCAAAATGTGTGAATATGAAATTAGGCAAATGTACGAGTTTTATTTGAAAAGAAAGCACTATAACTTAACATATAATGAATACAAAGCCCTGAAGGTCTTGGAAAGTACTAATGACATAATTATAAAACAGACAGACAAAGGGGGTGCCATAGTAATTATGAACCGTACTCAGTTTAAATTCTTTGAAATCACTATTAGAAGACATAAATACTTTTAGGAAGATAACCTTTATTGATATTAAAAAAAATTGTTGCAGATGTTACTATGGTAATATGACATGCAATTGAATGGTGATATTTCACTTGATATATTTAATTTTTTGACTGTGCCGTGTCCAAGGATACCACAGATATATGGGATACCAAAGATCCATAAATCACTGGTAGAGCCCCCACTGAGACCAATAGTCTCTGGTGGAGGTTGGATCACAGAACCAGCATCCGTTTATCTGCAGAGAATATTAAGTCAATATCTGTGCTTATGTCCTAGTGTAATTAAGGACACTAATTTTTTAAATAAGTTGAGATGTTGGTTTACTGGGAGAACTGATTATATATTTGTGACACTGGACATATAGTAATGCCAAATGAATTTGGGGTTGAGGCTGTATGTGAATTTCTCACTAGTGAGGCTGAAATGGCCACAGCAAGAGTGCAAAGTATTTGTGCTTTATTAGAAATTGTTTTAACTAAAAATGTTTTTATATTTGATAATGAGCCATTTCTACAGTTGTCCAGTGGCCATGGGCACACCTGTGGCCAGTACCTACGCGAATATAGTTCATCAATGGGAGAAAATGTATGTTTTTAATAATGAGACTGCATTATGTCAGAAAGTAGAACTGTATTTAAGATTTGTGGATTTTTTTGTGTGTGGAATGGCACAGTTGACTTACTGGACTAAGTTTATTTAAATAACACCACTGAATTTCTTGAATTTAAAATGAACCACTCTTATAGTGAAATAGTTTTTTTTAGATGTGCATTTAGAAAAAAAAATGGATGATATAGAGAAATATACATAAGAAAAATGTACATGTGAATAGATATGTACATAGGCAGAGTTTACATGCCCCCCATATTTTTCAAGGAATAGTCAAAGCACAAATGTGCAGAGTTAGGCTGAGTACAGATGATGCACATTTTAGTGAGCAAATGAATGAGATGGTAGGTGAGTTTGAGAGTAGTGTCTATAGCCATATGGAGGTATTACAAATAGTGGATGAAGTGAAACAGTAGAAGTAATGCTATGAAACCGATTTTTAAAGAAGGGGAAGTAGCCACAACTGATGCAAATGAAAAGAATGATAAAATTAGATATGTCACTACATATAGTTTAAAAACAGAGCAAATAATGAAAAATTATAAGAATTGGCCTATACTCATGGCAGCACCTGAACTACACACTATATTAGAGGCTAGACCCTTTTTTCATATAGAAATCTTGAGTTTAAAGAGCAGGTTATGCTGTAAATATTTTAAGGTTATGACAAAAGTAAGGTTGGGCAATAAACCTGGTACATATGGGTGTATGTGCTGTAGTTGCTGTGAAGACATTAATAAGCACAAGTGACAAATTTGTCCACCCAGTGTCCAATAAGCAGTTTAAATGTAACTGTGTTGCTACTTGTAATAGTGTTAATGTGGTCCATCTTGCTACCTGTGAAAAATGTGATTCATTTTACATAGGCAAGACCACAAGGAAATTAATTGTGTATAACAGAGCACAAGTCAGAAATAAGAATAATGCACTGTTTAAGCACATCATGCATAATGGTGTGAATCATATCTTTAAATTCCAGAGTGATAGCATACAAAAGGGACCTAGCGGTGGTGACTTTAATAATCTTTTAGAGAATAAAAAATATGAGTGGATTGTCAGGTTCCATGCTGATTTGGAGCCTGGTTTAAACAATGTAGTCATTATTAAACCTGTGCTTGTTAAAGTACAACAGCAAAATTTGTAATGTATACCTTTAAAGATGTTTTAGAAAATAATTGATGGTGTAGTGTGATTTGTTGGCTGTGGTCACATGTTACCTTTTGACTCTTATTTAAATGTACTGTAATGTGATATGTACTGTTTTAGCATTGAGGAAGGTTGTTTAACTGGAAGCTTTGCTGCTTTAAAGTTTGTTTTTCCTGACTGTGGATTTGTGTCTTCATATAGTGAACTTTCTGTTACCCATCCACTCATTGAGATTTCTCTTGGTGGGCCAGCGAGGTGCTGTGCTTGATTTGAATAGGAAGCCTATTCCAGAGTATGGGCAGTCTTTGGGAGACGAACCCGTCCCTCCGGCATGTTCTGTTGAATTTGGTAGTGAGGTTATGGTCTCTGGAGCATGTGGAGCGGGGGGATTGGGATTTGTTTAGGTGTAGCATTTTGAGTAGGCTGGGTCGGACATGGCTTTGTAAGTCGAGCAGCGATCATCTTTAAGTAAGACGATAAGAGACTGAGAACTGCTGAAGTTTCTTGAGTCTGTTTATGTAGGACATGTGTTTAAGGCCTAGGATCCTTTTTGTGAGATACTTTTGTGACCTCTTGAGCTGTTGTCGGTGTCTGGTCAGGTACATGCCAAAAGGGGAGATTCGATGATTGTTCTAATGAGGGATGAGTAGAGAGGGATGCTGACCTCTTTCTTTCTGGATGCAAACCCTTTGGTTATAAAATGTGCCACATAGGAGGACTTTCTGACCACAGTGGCAACATGGTAGTTGAAGGTGAGGTGGCTGTAGACCTGGGTGTCCAGATCTCTTATGGCCCCTTCAGTATTTACTTGGCTCCCATCACTGTGGTAATTCGAGGGAGTTGAGTTTTTTTCCAAAGGGAATGATGCATTTTTTGGCTTTACGCCTAAGGCCATGGTTCCGACACCAGTCATTGGTCTCAGAGAGGCCCTTTTACAGGATGTCTGCATCACCTGGGGAGTTGATAATGACTCCTAGCTTGCAGTCATCAGTGAACTTGGTCAGCCAGAGTCCCTCTGTGTTAGTCTGGACTTCTGAGAAATAGATGCCAAACAGGAGAGGGCCTAGGACCGAGCCTTGTGGGACTCTACTCATGACTGGTCAACAGTCTGACTTGGAGTCTACAACTTTCACTCTGTGGGTCCTGTCTGTGAGCCAATTTGCCCCCCACCTAGTTATATAAGGATTGATGCCTAGTTTGGTGAGTTTATCAATGATACCAGAGTGGGGAATGGTATAAAAAGGCCTTGGCTAGGTCAAGGTCTGCTGTATGCACTGCCATATCTTTATCCACAACATGGTGACTGCCTCAAAGAAGTCAACCAGTTTCAGCAGGCATGATCTCCCCTTGACAAAGCCAAACTGTGTGGGGTCAAGAGTTTGGAAATAGCCTACATCTTTGTTGAGAAGGTCCATGATGATACGCTCCATAGCTTTGCATACCAGACTCGTCAGGCTAATGGGGCAGTAGTTCCCAGGGTCCGTAGTTGCTCCCCCCTTTGTGGAGAGGGATGACTGTAACAGTGCACCATTTGGTAGGGCCGAAGCCTGAGGTAAGGCTGTGATTGAACAGGTCACACAGGTGTGGTGCCAGTTTGTTTTGTAGTTCATGTAGGATGCAGCTAGGAATATTATCAGGTCTCATGGATGCTGTATTCTTGGCTTTGGACAATGCAGCTTTTACCTGAGTCACAGAAATGGGGTGGGTACCAGGCTTTCTTCTGGTATTGTGATAGGGCTTTGGGGGGGGGGGGTAAAGTTTGCACTGAATCTTTCGGCCAATATGTTGGCTATATCTGTAGGCTCGATATAGGGGGTACCATTGTGCAATAACTTGGAGCAAATCTGGGTATTGCCTTGAAGGTTGTTGATATAGCTATAGAAGGCTTCGTGATTGTTTTTGGTGTCCGCTGCAATTCTACCTTCATAGCTGGCTTTAGAGGATTTTTTAAGGGATCTCAAAATTTTTTCAGTTTGGTAAGGGAGTTTTTCCAGTCTTGTGACTTCATATTTTTCTGCAACAGTTTCTTCTTTCTGTTGTAGAGTTTATTGATGGCTGGGGACCACTAGATTGGCTTCTTTTTTTTGGAGGAGTGTGTCTTGGTTCTGTTTATTATGGCAAGATCCATGCATTTTTGTACGTGCTCATACAGTGCATTGGTGTATGATTAGGCAGTTATGCAGCTGTTTTCCATTGGCATGGGTGCTGAGAAGTTAGCTACCTTTGTTTTTAGGAGCCCAAAGTCAGCTTTGGAGAAGTTTTTCAGGGTGGTCACTTTAGTGGGGGGGGGGGTGAAATGGAGATTTCCATGATCAGTTTGTGGTCAGATTTAACCAGGGAGGAGTTGACTATATGTGTGGAGCAATGGTCTCCCATGTTGGTGATAACCAGGTCGAGGATGTTGCTTCCTCTAGTGGGGGTCATAATGAGCTGGTCTAGGGCATTGGAATTGATAAATTCCAGGAAGCATTGAGCCTGTACATTGGTACTGGAATAGTTTTCCCAGTTGATGGAAGGGTAGTTGAAGTCGCCCAGTATGAGACTATTGGCCTGGACCTTGATAGATTCCAGGGTGCTTAGGAAGTTGGAGTGCGAGTCAAGGGACATGGTTTGGGTTCTGTAGCAGGCTATGACTTGCATCACCGTCTTACCCAGTGTTGTACCTGAAGTATCTCGGATGCATTATGCTGGGCTACCTGTCTGGAAGTGTGTGTATCCTTTATTAATATGGAGACACCACTGCCTTTGGAGCTTCCAGCCATATTCTGGGGCCAAAAGGTATGGAATTAGCCTGGGAGTGCAGGGGCACTTTCTACCTCTTTAAACCAGGTTTCCATTACATCACAGATGTTGACATTCTCCATTTTGAGGAAAGCTTCGAACTAGTGCATTTTGAGGTGTAGACTTCTAGCATTGAGTAGCATGATCCTCCTATTGCATTTGTTTGTTTCAGTTACGGTGGAATTGTGGTCTTTGTAACACTGCCTAAAAAGGCACAATAAGGGTGACAAGAGCCTTAGCCAGTAGCCGGAATCCCAGGTGTGCCAGATGCAGGCTGTCTCTGGCAAAGTGTTAAGGTCTGTTGATCATGCCATCCCAGGCAGACAGATGCTGGATCCCCTTAGAATGACACCAGAAACAGCCAGTTGTTGAAGTCAATCATTCTCTGCTCATATTGTAATATCATTCGGGGTGACTGTAGAAAACTGCTCAGGGCTAGAGTCATACCTGCCTAGGCCACATAATCCGAGAGTTACATCACATCTCTTTTCATGTAGTTCAGGGAGGTACGTCTTGGGTCATTCACACCCACATGGACAATGGCAGAGTCATATTTGTACTTGGGGAGAGACCTGAGTGCATGTGTTGTGGCGGGTCCTGGCACCTGATAGATAACTGACTGTCACCTTCTCCTTGCTCAACCTAGTGAGTGGGACATCTGTGTGCCTCACAATTGAGTCTCCCAATTGAGTCTCCTATGATTAGTACATTGGGCAAAGTGTTCTGCCCTAAGGGTTTAGGTTTAGGGGCGCACTTTGTTGGTTAGCTATGTGTTCTTAGGTTGGTGTTGTGGTGGTAGAGTGTGTTTCTATTTTGGGGGTCTCTGTGTAAATTTTTGAGATCCTCCACAAAGGTGGGTGTATGGTCTGTGTTTCTGTGTGATTTGTGATGGTTAGTGTTCTGGAGGGCTGTGTGTTCCATGTAGTGAATTGTGGGTGTTGACCTTCTCTTGACCAGCTAATTCGTTCTTGGCTGGAGAGTGCACTGCTTCCAATTTAGTGATATAAGTGCATCTGTCACATGTATGAGTGTTGGGAGGTAAGAGGAGAGGGTTGTCTGTGTCCATGAGACAGTTGCCACACTGTCTCAGAATGCCCAAGTGCACCAGGCTAGCAGGAAAAAGCACAGGAAATTGCCCTACAGTCATACCCGGAGGGGTGGTCATAATTAATAAGTACTGGTGCTGTTACTGTGTAGGAACAGCTAGTGCTGATAACACCCAAGTGTGCTATAATAAATGCTACTAAAGCCTGTTAAAAGTGCTAGTCAGTTAAGCTAAAAGAAGTGCTTGCAAGAAGTAAAGAAGCACGTTCAAAGGGAAAAATTGAAGATCAGACTTTCTGGCACTGGTAGTAGTTTACCTTAGCTGAGAGCCACTGCGCGGTGTGCCAACACAGGCTTTTAAAGCAGAAAGTTGAAAGGGATAGAAAAACTGCCAATAAACTACAATTTCTAGGTCAGAAACCACTCCTCTTATGGCAGAAAGGCTACCTGGTGCTTACCACTCCCACTGATAATCTAGAAGGCTTCCCTTCAATGTGGAAAAGGTATGGGGGACTCAGAAACTTACAAAATGGTCCTGGATGCAGCAAATCTGTATCTAGACTAGTTACAGGAAAGGCAGGAAACAAGCTTAGAACTTTTTTTTTGTTTTTTTTTTTTTGCAGAAAAGCAGTTAAAACAGCAGTAAAATCACACCACTTTAAATGCAGTGCAAGCTAGCGCACTTGTGTGTGTAGCAGTATTAAAGCAAATACATGGTTCAAGAGCTACTCCTTTGACAGGTCACTAAAATTGAAAGATTATTGATTTAATTCCTACCACCATACGAGTCATTCAGGGCTATTTCTGTGGTCAACTACTGTGTATCATTTTGCAAATTTTACTCCTAAAATAGAACTGGGATCCATTGTAAAATATGCAAGTAACTCCAACTTAGTGTGCTCTCAACTTTCTTTTTGAGCTTCAAAAACAACCCCAGCTTCCCTTCATCAAATTAGAAACATGGCTTACTAAACTGCAACCAGTTCAGAGCTATCAAAGGCAAAATGATGCTTTTTATTGCAAGCACACCCTTCAAACCAGCACCTCAAATGACAATTACAGCACATTATCACACTTTTCTTGAGCGAGTCAATTAAAGGTAGTTGTGGGTGTCGTACATCAAACACTTGCATTTTATCCTCATATCCATTCTGCCATGGCCAAAACCAACCAAAAATTAAAAATGCTATATAAAGTTAAACCTTACCTAACACTGTAGGCACAGTTATCCTTCAAATTCTTACTCCCAGGTCTGCTTTATACTACCTCACTATTAAAACAATCTACATAAAGCATCTTTAAGTAAACTGTAAAGACGCTGCAACAAACTGTTAAATTTGCCTCAAACTTACAACATTGCACCACCCTTCAACAAAATGAGCTCCAGCACTGAGCTATCTTTATCTGAAAACTGCACACAGCATCCTACATACCCCAGATAAGCACCCTACTATTAGTAATATCACTAAATGCATTCCTAACAGAGAACTCGGATCACATAAGCTACACTAAACATGTCAAGCAATCAATATGATGAGTCAGTATAAGCAGTGTATATATGGTTAAAGAATGATGGGTAGATGGATGCCTAGGTAAGTACTAGGCTAGCTGCCCTTGCAGGCCATTTTAAGCCTAGCCAATTTCCCTTTTGTTATCAAAATTAACCTATCCCTATTTTACTTAAAAATCGAATGTGTTTGTAACAATAACATCTATCTGTGAGCTAATGTATGTTCACCACCTCAAAGATGAATAACATTATTCAGTTCTGTTAGATTTAATTTTTCCAAGTGTTTTGAGTTTCTAATATCATGACAGGAATGGACCCCATTCTTAAGTAAGGTTATGATTAGGTTCATGAAATTAGTATTGTTTCAGTCTATTTGCCGAGAATGCTTCTCAGCAGTCTGTGTGCCTAGAATTGCCTACTTCTGTAATTCATATGGATTTACTGGTAGTATACTGAAATGATTGTAAATTCATTTTTATTAGTCTTGTTACTTCTACTACTATTGGAACTGTCTGGGTATCTTTTTTTCCACATTGCTCTTATTTCTCCCCATATATCTGGTATTTTATGAGTGTGAGTGTGTGTATTTCTCTGTCCATATAAGATACTGTAATCATTGGGTATAGCAATTTTCTTTGCTCAACACTTTTTTCTTTTTCCATGGACTTATTGATTTTTTAAATGTTGGTAATGGATGATCTCATGTGCTATAAACTTCTTCATTCTAAAATATATAACCCATACTGTTTAACTCTTCCCAAGCAACCCTATCTCACTCCCTTTTGTTTACTAAAGGCTTCAACCTTCTCTTACTCTAAAGCATCTGTAATGAAATTATAGACCTCTATGTATGCCTTGAATACTACAGCCCTGGCATAATACTAGCAAAAGAAACCTGTCTGAAACCCAAAATAAGAGATGATGAAATTCATCCCCGTAGATGTAATATGATCAGATCTGATAGAAAACACAAATGTGGGGGTAGCATGGCAGTTGTATCCTAAAAACTCACTAGAAATAACTAAATATACTCATAAATTCCCACAGTTCCATAACACTGAGGTCCTAGCCACCTCATTAAAAATCAACAAGTCCATTTGTATTGTAGGACTCTACATTCCCCCAGATAATGCAGCCAAACTCGAAGATATCCTATGCTGGATAAATAGCATCATAATGATGAGATACAAAGACTGATTGGCAACAAAGTGACCTAACATCACCCAACATAAACTTGTTTGGCTTTTCACAGCTGATAAACACCACCACCCGAGTACACAAAAAGTACACAAAAAATACAAAAAGAGAAACCACACTTGACTGAATCCTGGCAAATTAACCAGATGCCAAAACCTCCTGCTTGGATTTGATGAGGTCAGCAAATATGTATTGCAGTCCCACAACTGCAGATCTACACATGTAGTTAGTGAATGAGGAATATATCATCTTAATATACACTAATTTTTATACATCATTTGCTAAACTTGAAGCATTCTTCTTGTTTTTGTATCCAGTTGAGCCATTACTTTTTGAGGTCTGTCACCCCAAAACTGTAAGAATAGGAAGAGCAAGCTGATTTATTGGTTGGACTTTATTCTTAGATGTCAAGGCAGTTTTCAGAATTAGTTTTCTTCTGAACTTTTCTTTTTCAAGCTTTATTCTCATTTATTCATATTGTATTGCTTACCCTTCATCTATTCTCAAATATTTATACCCTCTCTCCTGCTTAAGTTCCTTTATATCACATTTCTGTCCCAGGTTGATATTTTCTTGGTGACGCAGCATTCCATTTTTAAATGTTACATTTGTCCATTTATCAAGACCAAATGTCATTCCTCTACCATCTGACAAAGTTTTAGCCATTTGTAGTTGTGCTTTCAGCTCCTCATCAGATGAACTATACAATTTTAAGTCATCCACAAAAAGTAGGTGAAATGCCATTAAAGACTGGTTGTTTGTGGGAGAGGAACTATATATGGTTACACTTCATAATATCGAATTACTGAAATCTAGAAATTCAGTAACCCGAGAACATGAAGTCTAAAACCAGAATGCTGAAAGTGCATAAGAGTGAATTCGAATATCTCAAATCCGTGCTTATGCATTTCCGGTGCATCGTGTGTAGTGTTATGGTACCTGAAATTGCAGGTGAGTGAGTGTGTTTTTGTAAGTTGTATGTGTGGATAAGGGTAGGGAGGTGTGAGTGTTGGAATTGTTGGTGTTTGTGTATGTGTGGTGTGTATTTGTGTGCGAGTGAGTGAAGGATGGCATGGTGAGTTTTTTTTTTTTTTTTTTTTCATGTTGTGTGCGACCTCAGAGTTGGTATATATAAGTAGGGGGGAGTATGATGTGAGGAAGTAACTGGCAGCTGACACTGAGGGAAGAAGTGTTACTTGATGCATTTTGAATAATGAATCCTAGAGGAAAGCTGTATTCAGGATATCCAGTAGATGATGGCAACCCAGCTGGATTAGACTTTTTGCAGATGATTTGATCGAAGATGGAGTGAGGACTGGAGACATTCCATCAACACTGCATTACAAGCCAGAAGTGAGCAGCTTCAGGGAAGGGGAGACTATCGATAGAGGAAGCAGGACATTCAATTTGGTGGTCCTGGCTGAGAGTTTAGTGAATTTGTAAAGGAGGATATTGCAGAAATCATTAGGTACATGTGTGTGCGCTACTTCTGAAGGTTGGAACACAGTGAAAGCAATAATGTCCAGTGAATGTCTAGCATAAGGACTATAGGAAAAGTGAAAAAAAGATGAAAAAAACAGAAGTTTGGAAAGGAGTTTAAGTAATTTGGTGTAGCTGCCTTGTAGGCTCAAACAGGAACATACATATAGAACAAATCCGTAAAAGCACCATTTACAAGAGGCAGCAGCTAATCTGAGATTTAGAACAAAACATAAATGCAGAGGCTCAAACTATTCAAAAGATTTTTTATTAAAATAACTTTAGGATCAGAGCTTTCATCTAAAACATTAGTAGATATATTCACTCTTTTTGATGGTTACATTGGTTTTTTTCTTTTTTTCTTAATACATAGCTGGTTTTGGCAGTTTTTCTTTGTTTAATCAAGGATTTAATCAACATGTACTAGTTGAAATGTGTGTTACACTCTGACTGTGTAGACAGATCTGGTTTCTATGAAGGAGCAAAAATGTGAAAGTATGGTGCTAGCTCCTAGAGAAGAACTAGGAGAACCTTTTGGTATTATCTCCCATTTTCCTAGAAGACTAGGTAAGATTTTCTGACTTATGAGGTTTTGTGCATCTTTTGAAACAAAGCAGACTTTCAGGTTTGGCCAGCAGACGCAGACTTTTGTAAAACTGCACGTATCGTAGCTTGGTGAAGAGAATAAGTTGGATCTGATTAAACCTTTTACAGGGACAGATTAACCAGAGCATATCAATGATATAGAGCCATGGAAGTCACCACAGCTTGATGGATATTGTTCAGATTTGTATAAAAGTTTTAAAAAGACCTGCATGTCTTTGTTACTGCAAGTGGATAATATGGAATTAAGGTAGAGAATTCACCCTCCTCTTTGGTATATAGCATACCATCTTTGGTTTAAAAGTAATGGAAGGGATGGTCATTCCCAAGAGCTGCACTATTTGATTACCCCACTGAAAGTAATACAAAAAGATGGAATACACTGCTGAAGCAGCCCTCTAATTGATCTCTAAAAAAATGATTGGGTTTTAAGAAAGAAAGCAGTTGCACACACTCCAAATGGTCATGTTAATTAATGAAGTTAACCAAGCAAGTGCATATCCAGTGACTGTATTGAGTCTAGATGACAAGTTAAACCTCTGGTATTCAGTGATGGAAGCTCCTGTGAGAAGTGCTTAGAAGATCTGGGACCAAGATAGAATTTGAGTGTATTGACTGGGTTAGAAGATGTTTGAAGGACCATTGTAGGGTCAGTAGAAGATTCATTCTTTTGAAATTAACCATTGTGTGAAGCAAGGATTTCCTTTATCTGCCTTATTTACGAGGTTCTATGAGGCTTATCTAAATGAATGTGGGTTAATGCTAAGACAGCTTATGCCTTTCTAAGAATGTTATAATGTGAAACTTTATTTTATTGATATATTATTATTGCTTTTAAAGTTTAAGAATTCAGGCCAGGAAGGAATTTGTTTTCTTATGTAGTTGCTTATGTGAAGTACAGGCAGAAAAACTTAAACATTTTAAAATTAAATGAAAGGCTTTGAGAAGAGTAGACATGAAATAAAGAAAATTACTGCATTTTTTCTGTGTATTTGTTTCATTGAATATTGTAGTCTGTGTCTCTCTCTCGTTTATTTTTCTATTTAATTGTTTCATAGAATACTGTCGTCTCAGTCTGTCTCTGCAGTTAATGGGGGCTATTGTGGTTCACTTCATTGACATTCAGTGTTAAACTCCTAGCCTAGAGGGCTTCTCTGATTTATAAGTGTTAGTCACATATCTTTGAATTTATTACTGCTCAATATCTGAGTAGTTTGGCTTCTGCTACATACCTACAATCAGCTGCATTACTAGCTGCGTTAAGTACAAACATGCAGTGTTAAAGATTGTACTGCATTTTATTGTTCTGTATATTTGTGTTTCATTGAATATTGTGGTCTCTCTCTCCTGTAGTGGTTTATTTTTCTATTTAATTGTTTCATAGAATACTGTGGTCTCTCTCTCTGTCTCTGCAGTTAGCAGGGGCTATTGTGTTTCACTTCATTGATATTCAGTTTTAAACTCTTACCTAGATGATTTCTTTATATTTATAAGTGTTAGTCACATATCTTTGAATTTATTACTGCTCAATATCTGAGGAGTTTGGTTTCTGCTATATACCTACACTCAACTGGATTACTACCAGAGTCAAGTACAAACTTGCAGTGTTAAAGATTGTACTGCATTTTATTTTTCTGTGTATTTAATTGTTTCATTGACTTGTGGTCTGTCTCTCTCATTTATTTTTCCATTTAATTCTTTCATAGAATACTGTGGTCTCTCTGTGCAGTTAGCAAGGACTGTTGTGTTTCACTTCATTGATATTCAGTGTTAAACTCTTAGACTAGAGGGTTTCTCTGTATTTATAAGGGTTAGTCACATACCATTGAATGTATTACTGCTCAATATCTGAGTTGTTTGGCTTCTGCTACATACCTGCAATCAACTGCATTCCTAGCTGAGTTAAGACCAACTTGCAGTGTTAGATTTTACTGCATTTTATTTTTCTGTGTATTTGTTTCATTGAATATTGTCTGTGTCTCTCTCTAGTTTATTTTTCTATTTAATTGTTTCATAGAATACTGTTGTCTCTGCAGTTAGTGGGAGCTATTGTCTTTCACTTCATTGATATTCAGTGTTAAACACTTAGCCTAGAGGGTTTCTCTGATTTATAAGTGTTAGTCACTTATCTTTGAATTTATTACTGCTCAATATGAGTTATTTAGCTTCTTCTACATACAATCAATTGCATTACCAGCTGAGTTAAGTACAAACTTGCAGTGTTAAAGATTGTACTGCATTTTATTTTTCTGTGTATTTAATTGTTTCATTGAATATTGTGGTCTCTCTCTCTCTCTAGTTATTTATTTTCCTATTTAATTGTTTCATAGAATACTGGGGTCTCTCTCTGTTTTTGCCATTAGTGGGGGCTGTTGTGTTTCACTTCATTGATATTCAACCATTGAACTCTTAGCCTACAGGGTTTCTTTATATTTATAAGCGTTAGTAACATATATTTGAATTTATTACTGCTCAATATCGGAGTTGTTTGGCTACTGCTATATACCTACAATCAACTGCATTACTAGCTAAGTTAAGTACAAACTTGCAGTGTTCAAGATTGTACTGCATTTTATTTTTCTGTGTATTTAATTATTTCATTGAACATTGTGGTCTGTGTCTGTCTCTCTGTCTTTGAAATTAGTGGGGCTATTGTGTTTCACTTCATTGATATTCAGTGTTAAACTATTAGCCTAGAGGGTTTCTCTGCATTTATAAGTGGTAGTCACATATCTTTGTATTTATTACTGCTCAATATCGGAGTTGTTTGGCTACTGCTATATACCTACAATCAACTGCATTATTACCAGAGTTAAGTACAAACTTGCAGTGTTAAAGGTTGTACTGAATTTTATTTTTCTGTTTAATTGTTTCATTGAATATTGTGGTCGGTCTCTCTCTCTCGTTATTTTTCTATTTAATTGCTTCATTGAATACTGTGGTGTCTCTGCAGTTAGTGGGGGCTATTGTGTTTCACCTCATTGATATTCAGTGTTAAACTCAGCCTAGAGTGTTTCTCTGTATTTAAGAGTTAGTCACATATCTTTGAATTTAATATTACTCAATATCTGACTTGTTTGGTTTCTGCTACATACCTACAATCAACTGCATTCCTACCTGAGTTAAGTACAAACTTGCAGTGTTCGATTGTACTGCATTTTATTTTTCTGTGTATTTAATTGTTTCATTGAATATTGTGGCCTGTCTCTCTCTGTATTTATTTATTTTTCTGTTTGTTTCATAGAAGGTTGTACTGCATTTTATTTTTGTATTTAATTGTTTCATAGAATACTGTGGTCTCTCTGTCTCTGCAGTTAGTGGGGGCTATTGTTTCACTTCATTGATATTCAATGTTGAACTCTTCGCCTAAAGGGTTTCTCTGTATTTATAAGTGTTAGTCACATATCTTTGAATTTATTACTGCTCAATATCTGAGTTTGGCTTCTGCTACATACCTGCAATCAACTGCATTACTAGCTGAATTACGTACAAACATGCAGTGTTAAAGACTACTACATTTTATTTTTCTGTGTATCTAATTGTTTCATTGAATATTGTGGTCTGTCTGTCATTATTTTTCTTTTTAATTGTTTCATAGAATACTGTAGTCTCTGTCTGTCTCTGCAGTTAGTGGAGTCTGAGTTTCACTTCAATAATATTGAGTGTTAAACTCTTGGCCTAATAAGTTTTTCTGTATTTGTAAGTGTTAGTCACATATGTTTGAATGTGTTACTGCTCAATATCTGAGTGGTTTGGCTTGTGCTACATACCTACAATCAACTACATTCCTTACAAACTTGCAGTTTTAAAGTTTGTACTGCATTTTATTTTTCAGTGTATTTAATTGTTTCATTGAATATTGTGGTCTGTCTCTCTCTAGTTATTTTTCTATTTAATTGTTTCATAGAATACTGTGCTCTCTCTCTGCAGTTAGTGCGGGCAATTTTATTTCACTTCATTGATAGTCCGTGCTAAACTCTTTGCCTAGAGGATTTCTCTGTATTTATAAGTGTTGGTCACATATCTTTGAATTTATTACTGGTCAGTATCGGAGTTGTTTGGCTTCTGCTACATACCTATAATCAACTGCATTAGTAGCTTAGTACAAACGTGCAGTGTTAGATTGTACTGCATTTTATTTTTCTGTGTATTTGTTTCATTGAATATTGTGGTCTGTCTCTAGTTATTTATTTTTCTATTTAATTGTTTCATAGAATACTATGATCTCTCCCTGTTTCTGCACTTGGTGGGGACTATTGTGTTTCACTTCATTGATATTCTGTGTCGAACTCTTAGCCTAGAGGATTTCTCTGTATTTATAAGTTAGTCACATATCTGTGAATTTATTACTGCTCAATATCTGATTTTGGCTTCTGCTGCATACCTACAGTCAACTGCATTACTAGCTAAGTACACACTTGCAGTGTGAAAGGCTGTACTGCATTATATTTTTCTGTGTATTTAATTGTTTCATTGAATATTGTGGTCTGTCTCTCTCTAGTTATTTTTCTATTTAATTGTTTCATAGAATACTGTGGTATCTCACTGTCTCTGTAGTTAATCCAGGTGATTTTTTTTCATTTCATTGATATTTAGTGTTAAACTATTCGCCTAGAGGGTTTCTCTGTATTTATAAGTGTTAGTCACATATCTTTGAATTTATTACTGGTCAATATCTGAGTTGCTTGGCTTCTGCTACATACCTACAATCAACTGCATTAGTAGCTGAGTTAAGTACAAACTTGCAGTGTTAAGATTGTACTGCATTTTATTTTTCTGTATATATGTTTCATTGAATATTGTGGTCTGTGTCCCTCTGTAGTTTATTTTTCTGTTTAATTGTTTCATAGAATACTGTGGTCTCTCTGTCTCTGCAGTTAGTGGGGGCTATTGTGTTTCACTTCATTGATATTAACTGTTAAAATCTTAGCCTAGAGGATTTCTCTGTATTTATAAGTGTTAGTCACATATCTTTGAATTTATTACTGCTCAGTGTCTGAGTTGTTTGGCTTGTGCTACATATTTACAACCAACTGCATTATTAGCTGAGTTAAGTACAAACTTGTTAAAGATTGTACTGCATTTTTTTTTCTGTATATTGAATTTTCATTGAATATTGTCTGTCTCTCTAGTGGTTTATTTTTCTATTTAATTGTTTTATAGAAGATTGTACTGCATTTTATTTTTCTGTGTATTTGTTTCATTGAAAATGGTGGTCTGTCTCTCTCTCTAGTTATTTATTTTTCTGTCTAATTGTTTCATAGAATACTGCGGTTTCTCTCTGTCTCTCCAGTTTTAATGGGGGCTATTGTGTTTCACTTCATTGATATTTAGTGTTAAACTCTTAGCCTAGAGGATTTCTCAGAATTTATTAGTGTTAGTCACATAACTTTGAATTTATTACTGCTCAATATCCGAGTTATTTGGCTTCTGCTATATACCTACAATCAACTGTATTACTACCTGAGTTAAGTACAAACTTGCAGTGTTAAAGGTTGTACTGCATTTTATTTTCCTGTGTATCTAATTGTTTCATTGAATATTGTGGTCTGTGTCTCTGTAGTTTATTTTTCTATTTAATTGTTTCATAAAATACTGTGGTCTCTCTCTCTCTTTGCAGTTAGTGGGGGCTGTTGTGTTTCACTTCATTGATATTCAGTGTTAAACTCTTAGCTTAGAGGGTTTCTCTGATTTATAAGTGTTAGTCACATCTTTGAATTTATTACTGCTCAGTATCTGAGTTTGGATTCTGCTACATATCTACAATCAACTGCATTAGTAGCTGAGTTAAGTACAAACTTGCAGTGTTAAGATTGTACTGCATTTTATTTTTCTGTATATATGTTTCATTGAATATTGTGGTCTGTGTCCCTCTGTAGTTTATTTTTCTGTTTAATTGTTTCATAGAATACTGTGGTCTCTCTGTCTCTGCAGTTAGTGGGGGCTATTGTGTTTCACTTCATTGATATTAACTGTTAAAATCTTAGCCTAGAGGATTTCTCTGTATTTATAAGTGTTAGTCACATATCTTTGAATTTATTACTGCTCAGTGTCTGAGTTGTTTGGCTTGTGCTACATATTTACAACCAACTGCATTATTAGCTGAGTTAAGTACAAACTTGTTAAAGATTGTACTGCATTTTTTTTTTCTGTATATTGAATTGTTTCATTGAATATTGTCGGTCTCTCTAGTGGTTTATTTTTCTATTTAATTGTTTTATAGAAGATTGTACTGCATTTTATTTTTCTGTGTATTTGTTTCATTGAAAATAGTGGTCTGTCTCTCTCTCTAGTTATTTATTTTTCTGTCTAATTGTTTCATAGAATACTGCGGTTTCTCTCTGTCTCTCCAGTTTTAATGGGGGCTATTGTGTTTCACTTCATTGATATTTAGTGTTAAACTCTTAGCCTAGAGGATTTCTCAGAATTTATTAGTGTTAGTCACATAACTTTGAATTTATTACTGCTCAATATCCGAGTTATTTGGCTTCTGCTATATACCTACAATCAACTGTATTACTACCTGAGTTAAGTACAAACTTGCAGTGTTAAAGGTTGTACTGCATTTTATTTTCCTGTGTATCTAATTGTTTCATTGAATATTGTGGTCTGTGTCTCTGTAGTTTATTTTTCTATTTAATTGTTTCATAAAATACTGTGGTCTCTCTCTCTCTTTGCAGTTAGTGGGGGCTGTTGTGTTTCACTTCATTGATATTCAGTGTTAAACTCTTAGCTTAGAGGGTTTCTCTGATTTATAAGTGTTAGTCACATCTTTGAATTTATTACTGCTCAGTATCTGAGTTTGGATTCTGCTACATATCTACAATCAACTGCATTGTTAGCTGAGTTAAGTACAAACTTGCAGTGTTAACGATTGTACTGCATTTTATTTTTCTGTGCATTTAATTGTTTCATTGAATATTGTTGTCTGTCTCTCTCTAGTGGTTTATTTTTCTATTTAATTGTTTCATAGAAGATTGTACTGCATTTTATTTTTCTGTGTATTTAATTTTCATTGAATATTGTGGTCTGTCTCTCTGTTTATTTTTGTATTTAATTGTCATAAAATACTGTGGTCTCTCTCTGTTTCTGCAGTTAGTGGGGGATATTGTTTTTCACTTCATTGATATTCATCATTAAACTCTTAGCCTAGATGGTTTCTCTGTAATTATAAGGATTAGGCATGTATCTTTGAATTTATTGCTCAGTATCCGACTTGTTTGGTTTCTACTACATACCTACAATCAACTGCATTCCTAGCTGAGTTAAGTACAAACTTGCAGTGTTAGTTTGTACTGCATTTTATTTTTCTGTGTATTTGTTTCATTGAAAAATGGTGGTCTGTGTCTCTCTCTAGTTATTTATTTTTCTGTCTAATTGTTTCATAGAATACTGCGGTCTCTGTCTCTCCAGTTTTAATGGGGGCTGTTGTGTTTCACTTCATTGATATTTAGTGTTAAACTCTTAGCCTAGAGGATTTCTCAGAATTTATTAGTGTTAGTCACATAACTTTGAATTTATTGCTGTTCAATATCCGAGTTTGGTTTCTGCTATATACCTACAATCAACTGCATTACTACCTGTGTTAAGTACAAACTTGCAGTGTTAAAGGTTGTACTGCATTTTATTTTCCTGTGTATCTAATTGTTTCATTGAATATTGTGGTCTGTGTCTGTAGTTTATTTTTCTATTTAATTGTTTCATAAAATACTGTGGTCATTGATATTCAGTGTTAAACTCTTAGCTTAGAGGGTTTCTCTGATTTATAAGTGTTAGTCACATATGTTTGAATTTATTACTGCTCAGTATCTGAGTTGTTTGGATTCTGCTACATATCTACAATCAACTGCATTGTTAGCTGAGTTAAGTATAAACTTGCAGTGTTAAAGATTGTACTGCATTTTATTTTTCTGTGTATTTAATTGTTTCATTGAACATTGTGGTCTCTCTCTCTCTATTTTTCTATTTAATTATTTCATAGAATACTGTGGTCTCTCTCTGTCTCTGCAGTTAGTGGGGGCTTTTGTGTTTCTCTTCATTTATATTCAGTGTTTAACTCTTCGCCTAGAGGGTTTTTCTGTATTTATAAGTTGTTGTTTCGGCTTTTCCTAGTTTGGGGTCGCCACAGTGGAACTCCAGTCCTCTGATTGGCAGTAGATTTTTTATGGATGCCAAGGCACTCCCATTCTACGCATGTCTTTCGAAAGCCACTCGACCGCGGGGGGGACATGCAGACTCCACACAGAAGGCGCTCCAGTCGAGAAACAAATGGGAGAACCTCTTGCTGTGAAGCAACAATGCTACCACTGCACCACCGTGGCTTGTTTCTCTGTATTTATAAGTGTTAGTCACATATCTTTGAATTTATTACTGCTCAGTATCTGAGGAGTTTGGCTTCTGCTACATGACTACAATCAACTGCATTACTAGCTGAGTCGAGTACAAACTTGCAGTGTTAAAGATTTTACTGCATTTTATTTTTCTGTGTATTTGTTTCATTGAATATTGTGGCCTGTCTCTCTCTCTCTTATTTATTTTTCCATTTAATTGTTTCATAAAATACTGTAGTCTCTTTGTCTCTGCAGTTAGTTGGGGTCTTTGTTTCACTTCATTGATATTCAGTGTTCAACTCGTAGCCTAGAGTGTTTCTCTGTATTTATAAGGGTTAGTCACATAATTGAATTTATTACTGCTCAATATCTGAGTTGTTTGGCTTCTGCTACATACCTACAAGCAACTGCTTTACTAGCTGAGTTAAGTATAAACTTGCAGTGTTAAAGATTGTACTGCATTTTATTTTTCTGAGTATTTCTTTCATTGAATATTGTGGCCTGTCTCTCTATGTAGTTATTTTTTCTATTTAATTGTTTCATAGAAGATTGTACTGCATTTTATTTTTCTGTGTATTTAATTGTTTCATTGAACATTGTGGGTCTCTCTCTAGATTTTTATTTTTCCATTTAATTATTTCATTGAATACTGTGGTCTCTGTCTATCTCTGCAGTTTGTGGGGGCTGTTGTTTCACTTAGCCTAGAGGGATTCTCTGTATGTATAAGTGTTAGTCACATATCTTTGAATTTATTACTGCTCAATATCTGAGTTGTTTGACTTCTGCTACATGCCTACAATCAACTGCATTACTAGCTGAGTTAAGTAGAAATGTGCAGTGTTAAATATTGCACTGCTGTTTATTTTCCTGTGTATTGTTTCATTGAATAATGTGAACTGTGTCTCTCTCTAGTTATTTATTTTTCTATTTAATTGTTTCATAGAATAGTGTGGTCTCTCTCTCTGCAGTCAGTTGGGGCTATTGTTTCACTTCATTGATATTTAGTGTTAAACTCAGCCTAGAGGGTTTCTTTGTATTTATAAGTGTTATTCACTTATCTTTGAATTACTGCTCAATGTTTGATTTGTTTGGCTTCTGCTACATACTTGCAATCAACTGCATTACTAGCTAAGTACAAACTTGCAGTGTTAAAGATTGTACTGCATTTTATTTTTCTGTGTATTTAATTGTTTCATTGAACATTGTGGTTTGTCTCTCTATCTCTGTCTTTGAAATTAGTGGGGCTATTGTGTTTCACTTTATTGATATTCAGTGTTAAACTCTTAGCCTAGAGGGTTTCTCTGTATTTATAAGTGATAGTCACATATCTTTGAATTTATTACTGCTCAATATCTGAGTTTTGGCATCTACTACATGACTACAATCAACTGCATTACTAGCTGAGTTAAGTACAAACTTGCAGTGTTAAAGATTGTACTGCATTTTATTTTTCTGCGTATTTAATTGTTTCCTTGAATATTGTGGTCTCTCTCTAGGTATTTTTTTTTCTATTTAATTATTTCATAGAAGATTGTACTGCATTTTATTTTTCTGTGTATTTAATTGTTTCATTGAATATTGTGGTCTGTGTCTCTGTAGTTAATTATTTTTGTGTTTAATTTCATAGAATACGGTGATCTCTCTGTTTCTGCTGTTAGTGGTGGCTATTGTGTTTCACTTCATTGATTTTGTGTTAAACTCTTAGCATAGAGGGTTTCTCTGTATTTATAAATGTTAGTCACATCTTTGAATTTATTACTGCTCAATATCTGAGTTTGGCTTCTGTTACATGACTCCAATCAACTGCATTACTAGCTGAGTTAACTACAAACTTGCAGTGTTAAAGATTGTACAGAATTTTATTTTTGTGCATCTAATTGTTTCATTGAATATTATTGTCTGTGCCTCTCTAGTTTATTTTTCTATTTAATTGTTTCATAGAATACTGTGGTGTCTCTGTCTCTGTAGTTAGTGGGGACTATTGTTTCACTTCATTGATATTCAGCATTAAACTCTTAGCCTAGAGGATTTCTGAGTATTTAAGTGTTAGTCACATATCTTTTAATTTATTACTGCTCAATATCTGAGTTTTTGGCTTCTGCTACATACCTACAGTCAACTGCAGTACTAACTTGTGGTGTTAAAGGTTGTACTGCATTTTGTTCTGTGTATTTAATTGTTTCATTGAATACTGTGGTCTCTCTCTTTCTCTCTCTAGTTAATTATTTTTGTGTTTAATTTCAGAGAATACTGTGATCTCGCTGTTTCTGCTGTTAGTGGTGGCTATTGTTTCACTTCATTGATTTTTAGTGTTAAACTATTAGCCTAGAGGGTTTCTCTGTATTTATAAATGTTAGTCGCATATCTTTGAATTTTACTGCTCCATATCTGAGTTTTTGGCTTCTGCTGCATACCTACAATCAACTGCATTATTAGCTGAATTAAGTACAAACTTGCAGTGTTAAATATTGTGCTGCATTTTATTTTTCTGTGTATTTGTTTTATTGAATATTGTGGTCTGTGTTTCTCTCTGGTTTATTTTTCTGTTTCATAGAATGCTGTGGTCTTTGTCTCTGTGGTTAGTGGGGGCTGTTGTGTTTCACTTCATTGATATTCAATGTTGAACTCTTAGCCTAGAGGGTTTCTCTGTATTTATAAGTGTTAGTCAAATGAAAAACAAACTGAAAATATGCCTCTTTACAAGTGAAGATTCACAGTTAAATATACGAAAAGCACTTGCATGGTGTTGCAATAAATTCCAAAAGCTGCCAAGTGGTGAATCCCAAAGAAAACTTTGTTTTATTAACACAAATACAGGCTTAAGCACTTTCAGCCATGAAAATGGCCTTCATCAGAAACACCCATAATCCCAATGGTAAACACTTAAATACCCATCAGTAACAAAAATTACTATTCAATTAACCAATTAATATATTTTTTATACAAGTAACATAAACTAAAAACACTACTATAAGACACCTATAAAAACTGCAATTTTACTTTTATTATATTTTGCTTTTCTACGTAAAACAACTTTATAATTCACCCCACTAAGACCAGGTTTGTTATAAGCATTGAGCAGAATCTGCCATTTAAGCTCTTTGTATTCAAGCTCTGCTTCTTTGTCCCCATAAAAATCAGGAGAAACATAGTCTATTACTCTAAAGAAAAAATTTGAACACTTGGGACTTTTTAATGTATGTTTAAACAATGCATTATTGTAATTTATTTTTTATTCCATAATAATGTTCATAAATTCTCCTCAGTGATCTGTTGGTTTTTCCTATGTAGAAGGAATTACATGCGAGGCACTTTGCCATGTATGCCTCAAATTCTGAACTGCATGTAAACCTACCTGGCATTGTAATGTTTTTTTCATAGGTACTTCTACATAGTGTCCCTGTGCTATAAATCTGCAGTCTTTGCAGTCTAAACACTTACACATACCCTTAACTCTACTATTACTGGGTGCATGTTTATTTTCTAGAATCTTTGAAATTTTTTAGCCCTTTTATTAATGTATATGGGTTCTTCTCCCACTGCAGCCTTAACTTCTTTATTTGCTGCTAAAATTCTCCAATTATTAATTCTTTTGATAGCTTCACTGTCCACTGTGAAGATTAAGGGCATGGCCACTTGCCAGTTCTTATCCTGCTTTGCCAATCCTTCTCCAGTTACTTTTCTTGCACCTTCCAATAAATTACTAACTATGTTACTGGGATATCCCCTGTGCTTAAACCTCTCATGTAATTCTCCCACAGATCTGTCTGTTTTGCTGGCATCACTTGTGAGTCTCGCTACCCCTTCACTATATTATGTTTGATGTACGTAGGATGCATGCTAATGTAATGAAGTAAGCTATTACTAGCCACATTCTTTTAACTTATAACTGTACTTAAGGTCTGTTGTCCTTGTTCCTTGATGATGTCTAAATCTAAACTAATCCTGAATAAATTATATTCCAGTGAAAATTTTAAAAAACTTGTGCTGTCATTCATTTCTTTAACAAAATCCTTTAAAATACCTTCTGTGCCCCTCCACACACAAAAAATCATCAATAAATCTGTAATAACATAAAAGATTATTGTACCCTCTATGTGTTCTCTAGTTTTTCCATCTCTTTCAACGTTTTGGTTTAAAAGCCTGCGTTTGGGCTTGTTTCCCACCTTTCCAGTAACTAGTCTAGTCCAGATAAAGATTTCCTGTATCCAGGACTGTATTTAATCTTCTGATCCCTCTAAGCCTTTCTGTGTTGGAGGGAAGCCTTCTAGCTTATCAGTTGGGGTGGTAAGCACTAGGTAGCCTATCTTCCACAAGAGTGGTTTCTGGCCCAGAAATTGTAATTTATTGGCTTTTTGGCAGTTCTTCCATCTCTTTCAACTTTCTGGTTTAAAAGCCCGCATTTGCACTTGTTTCCCACCTTTCCTGTAACTAGTCTAGTCCAGATACAGACCTGCTGTATCCAGGACTGTTTGTAAGCTTCTGAGCCCCCCAAGCCTTTCCGTGTTGGAGGGAAGCACTCTAGTTTATCAGTCGGAGTGGTAAGCACTAGGTAGCCTATCTACCACAAGATCCAGGTACAGATTCTTAGTTTTAGCACTTGAATTTGCTTATTCGTGCTCAGCACTTGTTCAGAACTTTTTGTTGGCACTAAATAAGCTACAAATTATTACAGCACTCAACCTTCCTCTTTACCTAGAGGAAAACAGTTTTTGTACTTACTTTCCTCACTTGCTTAGAGAAAAACAGCTCTTATACTCGCTTGTCTAGAGGAAAGTAGTTTTTTATTCAGGCATGTCCAAGGGTCAGCTCCCAGTGTTTTCTCCTGTCTATCTGATGAATCTGGACATCTTGAGGCAATGTAGCAATTGCTTCATGTACACAGACAACCCTCTCATCCTACCACCCAACACCACAACCTGTGAGAGATGCACTTATTTAGCCAAACTGGAGGTAAAGCTCTCTCCAACCAAGACTGAACTTGACAGTCAAGAGGTGAAGGTAAACACTTGCACCACACCACACTCCTCACATAGTCCCACTAAACCTATACCACCAAAATCCACACATAGAAACACAAAAACATTCGCAGAGGCTCTCAGTAATAATCTGCTCAAGCAACAGAGACCTCCAAAGCAGAAACGCAAGCAACCTCCACCCCCCCCAACAGAACCCAAATGAGACATAGCCCACAGACTCAATGTGCCAATAAACCACAGCTCATAAGACAAACCAACGTACCCAACACACTACTCATAGGTGACATTCTAGTCAGGCACACTGATGTCCCACTCAACAGGCTAAACAAGGAGAAGGTTACTGTCAGCTGCCTGTTGGGTGCCAGGATCTGCCACATAACCCACGCACTCAGGTCACTCCACAACAAGTACAAATATGACTCTGTCATTGTCCATGTTGGTGTGAACGACCTGAGATGTACCTCCATGAACTACATGAAAAGAGACACTGAAGAGCTCTCCGATCTTGTAGCCCAGGCACGTATGACCCTAGCCCTGAGTAGCATCCTGCCATTGCCCAGAATGATACCACAGTACAAGGACAAAATGATTGACTTCAATAATTGGCTAAGCTTCTGTTGTCATTCTAAGGGGATCCAGTATCTGTCTGCCTGGGAAGACATGGTCGACAGACCACGATGCTTTGCCAGAGATGGCCTGCACCTGTCGCCCCTGGGATTCTGGATACTGGCTAAGGCTCTTGCTGCCCCTATAATGCCTTTTTTAGGCAAGGTTCAAATGACAAATTCACCACTGGAACAGGCAAGCAAAAACTGTGGGTAATGCTACTCAATGCTAGAAGTCTAAATCTCAAAATGCACTCACTCCAGGCACTCTTTAAAATGGAGAACATCGATATCTGTGCAGTGACTGAGACCTGATTCAAGAATCTAGAGCACCCCTGCCTTACCAGGCTATAACTCATACCACACTTTTTGGCCATCTAACCTGGACAAGGACATCAAAGGCGGAGGTGTGTCCATATTCATTAAGGATATCCACACCTCCAGGCTAGTTGCACAGCATAATGCATCCAAGGTTATCCAAGTGCAACTACCTCTGGGCAAAACTGCAATCCAAATTGTAGCTTGCTACAGATCCCCCACCATGCCCCAGGATTCCCACTCTTCTTTTCTTGATATACTGGAAAATATTAGGGTTCAAGCAAACACCCTAATGGGCAAAAACTACTCATGTACCAGCTCCTTTGCTCAACGCTTTCTGAAATTTATAAATTCAAATGCTCTGGATCAACTTATCCCCCCACCAGGGGCAACAATATCCTAGACCTAGTCATTACCAACATGAGTGATCGGTGTTCCACACCTGAAGTCAACTCCTTGTTGGTCAGATCCGACCATTAGCTAATCACCCTAGATATCCGCATCATACCCCCACCCACCATTAAGGAAACCATGGTAAAAATTTTCTTCAAAGCCAACTTCATGCTTCTTAAGACAGAAGTGGCGAACTTCACGACAACCATGCAGATGGACAGTACAGTTACGACTCCTGAATCCTACACAAATGCACTATAAACACTTACATGAATCAATGGATCATGCTATCCCAGACAGAACCAAGATGCTAGCCTCAAAAAAAAATAAAAAAATAAAAAGCCAATCTGGTGGTCCCCTTCCATAAACACTCTACAACAGAAGGAAGAAATTGTTGCAAAAGAGAGTAAAATCCCATGAGTGGAGGAGCTCCCTGGTCAGCCTCAGTAAGAAGCTGAGATCCCTTATACGATCCTCCAAAGCTAGCTATGAAAACAAAATCACCACTGATTTTAAGGGCAACCACAAAGCATTCTATAGCTATGTCAAGAATCTCAATGGCAACTCCCAGATTTGCTCTGAGTTACAGCACAACGGCACAAAAATTACAGAACCGACTGATATTGCCAACATCCTGGCAGATAGGTTCAGTGCTAACTTTACCCCCCTCTCACCCCCTAAATGGCCCATATCTTTACAGGAAGAATGCAGAGTCCCTGTAATCACGTCTATGCAGGTAAAAGCTGCACTCTGTAAAACCAAAAACAGAGCATCCATGGGACTGGACAACATCCCAGGCTGCATTTTGCATGAACTTCAGAACGAACTGGCTCCCCACCTAAGCACCATGTTAAATCAGTCTCACTTCAGGCTTTGTGCCCACTGAATGGCACACAGAAACAGTTATCCCACTCCACAAAGGGGGAGACACCACTGATCCTGGGAACTATCGCCCTATTAGCCTGACGAGCCTGGTCTGCAAGGCCATGGAACGTATTATCATGGAACTTGTAAACAAAGACATTGGTAATCTCCAAACTCTGGACCCTTCCCAGTTCAGGTTTGTGAAAGGCAAATCATGCCTTCTGAACCTGATTGACTTCTTTGAGGCAGTCACCAAAGCCATAGACGAGGGTAAGGTGGTTCACACGGCCTATCTTGACCTCACCAAGGCTTTCGACACCATCCCCCATTCTGGAATTATAGCTAAACTCACTAAACTAGGTATAAATCCCTACATTACAAGATGGGTTGCCAACTGGCTCACTGACAGAACCCACACTGTAAAAATTGCAGACTCCAAATCTGACTTCAAGCCAGTGACAAGTGGAGTACCACAGGGTTCAGTCCTGGGACCTCTCCTGTTTGGTATCTACTTCTCTGAAGTACAGGCTAACAAAGAAGGCCTCTGGCTGACAAAGTTCACAGATGACTGCAAACTAGGAGCCATAGTCTAGTCTCAAAATGATGTGGACATCCTACAGAAGGGCCTCACTGAGACAGATGCCTGGTATCAGAGGCATGGTCTCAAGCTCAATGCCAAAAAGTGCATTGTCATCCCCTTTGGTAAAAACTCTGTTCCCATGAACTACCACATAAACAGCAGTCTAACGTCGAATGTGTGATGAGACCTTGGTACCCAAGTGGACAGTAGTCTCTCCTTTGATAATCGCATTGCCACAGTAGTCAGGAAATCCTTCTATGTGGCACACCTCATCACAAAAGGGTTCTCATCCAGAAAAAAGGAGGTCATTGTTCCCCTCTACTCGGCACTCATTTGACCCATTATAGAATACAACGCCCCTTTTGGAATGTACCTCACAAGACATCTGCAGCAGTTGGAATGGCCACAGAAGTACCTCACCAAGAGGATTACTGGCCTCAAACAGATGCCCTACACTGACCGTCTCACAAAACTCCAGCTTTAGTCTGTAGCATATCGCCTACTCCAAGGAGATCTCTGCCTAAGATATAAAGCTATGTTAAACTCAGAGCTGTTGGACATACTACACCTAAAGAAACCCCAATCCCTCCAAGCTACATGCTCTTGGGACCTAAACCTTGTCACCACAATAAACAGGACATGCTGGAAGGATAGATTCCTGTCCCAGAGACTTCCTATACTCTGGAACAAGCTACCCATCTATGTCAAGCAAAGTTCCTCATTAGCACTCAAGAAAAATCTTTGAGTGGATGAGAAATAGAAAATACACCCCGGGGATCACTTCTGTGGCTCTGCTCGACAGGGGCACAGGAAATGTAACTTTCTTGGGTGGCGTCAGCCTGGGAACCTTGTTGACTAGACTTACTTAGGCCCTTGGGCCAGTAGCCTAGTACCTACCTATGAACACCTGATATCAAGTATCGGGTGGTGGTTTGCAACTAAATGCTGAAGTCAAGCAGCAAGAAAATACCTGCAGGGGTTCATGAAGCAAGTACATAGTGGGGCAGGGCATTTCTCTATCTATCTAGTTATCTGTCTGTATGACTGTCTCTCACTCTCCATCCATCCATCCATCCACCCACCCTGTATTTATAGCAGAGCATACAGTATTGAAAATTGAGAACAGTCACCAAGGCCATAGATGAAGGGAAGGTAGTCCACATAGCCTATCTGGACCTCACAAAGGCATTTGACACAATACCCCACTCGGGCATCATAGATAAGCTATCTAGTGTAAATATAAACCTCTATGTCACAAGATGGGTCGCAAACTGGCTCAAAGACAGAACCCTCAGAGTTGCTGGAGCTATGTCAGACTCTAAACCGGTCACAAGTGGCGTCCCACAAGGTTCTGTCCTGGGACCTCTCTTGTTCGGTATTTATTTTTCTCAGGTACAGGCCAACGTGGGAGGACTATGACTCACCAAGTTCACAGACGATTGCAAACTGGGAGCCATAATCGACTCTCCAGCTGACACAAACATCCTTCAAAATGGTCTCAGAGACGGATAACTGGTGCCAGAGCCATGGTCTAAAGCTAAATGCCAAAAAGTGTATAGTCATACCCTTTGGCAAAAACAATGTGCCCACAAATTACCACATAGGTGGTAACCCATTAAGTACAGAGAAAGTAATTAGGGATCTGGGGACCCAAGTTGATAGCAATCTCTCCTTTGACAACCACATTGCCAAAGTGGTTAGAAAGACCTTCTCCATAGCCCACCTCATCATGAAAGGATTCACATCTAGATCAAGAGAGGTAATCGTGCCCCTTTATTCATCCCTCATCAGGCCCATCATAGAATACAATGCCCCCTTTGGGATGTACCTTACCCGACACCTGCAGCAATTAGAAAGACCCCAAATGTACCTCACCAGGAGGATCAAGGGACTCAAACAGATGCCATATGCTGCTCGGTTAAAAAAACTCCAGCTCTACTCAGTTGCATACCGCCTACTTCGAGGCGATCTATGCCCGACACATAAAGCTATGTCCAACCCAGAATTTAATGGACATGCTCCACCTCAGTAAATCTAAATCCCTTAGAGCCACACGCTCGAGGGACTTGAACCTCAGCACAGAAATAAATAGAACATGCTGGAGGAACAGATTCATAACCCAGAGGCTCCCTTCGCTCTGGAATAGAATTCCAATTCATGTTAGGCAGAGCACCTCACTGACTCTCTTCAAGAAGAATCTTGATGAGTGGATGGGGGATCGTAGGTTTGTCCCGGGGATTACTTCCGTGTCACTATTAGACAGAGGCACAGTAAACTAAACTTTAAAAAGGGCACAGTATACTCAAATCAAGGGGTGGCGTAAGCCAAACACAATTGGGCTAGGCTTATAAATGCCCAAGGGCAGATAGCCTAGTATGAACCTATATACTTATAGCTGTAAATGCAATGCTGCAATGAATTTCAAACAAAACAAATAACACAAGAAAAATGTACAATATTGACACACATGCGCACACACATATATATAGTTTATATATGTGTATATATATATATATATATATATATATATATATATATATATATTACTTATTTACATTTGTTGACTGGGCTAGTCTAAAGCACAGACAGAAAAACATTATTATACAATATTAATATAAAAAAGCTATTATCAAGTACAGATAACAGTATTGGAATATTTGTGAAAGAAAAAAAGAAAAACAAAAATATTGTGTTCTGAGGTATTTAGAAGGGAATGAACTAAGAACAAATACAGACGAATAAACAGTATTTGACAGAGAAAAAACAGAGTAATACATTTTAAAAAAGTTATAACAAGTTTTTTTTTTTTTTTTTTTTTTTTTTTTGTTGTTAGTACAGGTAGGAAACAGTACAGCAAAAAGGACATTGAAAAATTTGAGCAATATAGTACACTGGAGAAGTGAAGTAAAAGGGAGAGCAGGCATGAGTAAAGTGGAAAATCAGTCAGGGTTCGTGCAGGGGCAAAGTGTTTGAGTTTTAAAATGTTCTTTGAGATGTTTTTTAAAAAGATGTGTGGAAGAGAGAGTAGAAAGTTCACTTGGAAGCTGGTTCCAGGCTTTACCGTTAGTGAAAAGTGAGTCTCCAGCTTTGTTTTTAGATTTAATAGTGGAAACTAGAAGCTTATCGGCTGAGCGAAGAGTTGTAAGGTTTTTGTAAGTGGTAGTCAGATTAGTGAGGATTGGGGTATTAGGGTGGAAAAGTATCTTTTGGGTTATAGTAAGTTGATGATAAAGTAGTTGGTGCTGCAGTTCTAACCATCCCAGTTGTTTGAGGTTGAGACAGTGGCGGGTTCTAAAAGGGTTGCCAGTAGCAAATCTTGCTATGTTATAGCTAGTGGCAAGTTTAAGGTTGTTTTTAGAAAGGTTAGTATAAATGGCAGAAGCATAAAACAGGGTAGAGATCAGATGAGTCTGGGCTATAGTGGTTCTGGCTGTTGGTGTAAGGAAAGGTTTGATTCTATACAGGGAACCTTGTTTTTTGTTGACAGATTCTATGGCAGTGGTGATGTGATCATCATAGCTAAGGTTGTTGTCTATGGTTATGCCCAGGAGACGGGTTGTGGTATCAGGGGATATGGTGGTTCCATTGTTAGAGGTTATAGTGAAGAGAAATTGTGGTGATTTTAGAGTAGGAGTAGAGAGTAATAATTTTGTTTTTATATATATATATATATATATATATATATATATATATATATATATATATATATTAGTGTAGAAAAAATATCTGATGGTGTAGAGACTAAATTTTTTTGCATCTTGAGTTAATTTGTTGGTTTGTTAATTTTGGAGATGAAGTGGTTGTAGGTGTAGTAGATTGAGGAGGGGTGTTGGGATGGGAGTGTCAGTCTTAAGGTCAAGCTTTTCAAAAGAAAGGAGAGGAGAAGTTTATAGTGTTGGGAGTTTTGTTAGGTTAGTCCATGCTATTTAGCAATGACTGAAGCAAGTACAAGTAGCCATTTTCTCTAGAAAGGATAACTGAATTTACTGAAGACAAATATTTATTACATAGTTCAGTAGAGTGTGAATCCCATAATTCAGGTGCCAGAATGGTAAAGGTATGTTCAGTGGTTGAGAGAGAGTTCGTAGACTACTGTTAGCTTATGACCAGAGCAGGCAAGTTGCATCTTTGATAGCCAGCCTGTAGCTAAGTTAGGGGGAGGAGTGTAGTCACTGTAAATGGTTTTATGAACAAGGTGCATTCATTATTTTATAGTTTCATATGTAAGTACTGGGGCTAGTTGCCCTTGCAGACCATTTTAAGCTAAGCCAGTTTCCCTCTCTCTGCTTGAATTAACATACCATTTGATTAGAGACTGGCTTTACCCATCGCATGGTTGATATAACTTTTACCCCTAATGAGGAATAATTGGGATCAAACTATAGATAATCTGAATGGACCCATGTATGGGATAAAGCAGTTAGTAGCTGTCTGTCCATTGATAGTACAAGAGATACGGAAGTTAAACCTACTTTTACTTATAAAAGAAAAAGTAATTTTAAGAACATCTTGGAAAATAGACCCATTAGTAATATGGACAACTTCCCTATAAATTCAAGGTGTGGACGATGCAACCAATATAGTTAGTTACACTGCGTGCAGTTATGAAGGTTGGTTACAGGATAACATTAGAATATATGCCAGGAGTGGTAGATTTAATTTCCTTTCAGAAAGGATGATTTACTTTGCAACCTGCACAAAATGCCATGGTTTCTATATTGAAAAAATGAATAATGCTTTTAATAAGCATATTTATCAACATCTTTATCTTCTTCTTCTTCTTTAGGCTTTTCCCGGTTAGGGGTTGCCACAGCGGATCACCTGTCCGCTCATGATTGGCAGTGGAGTTTTACAGTGTCGAGTTGCCAGCCCGGTGCCCAAACTTCCACAGAAGGCGCACACACATACACCAAGGGCCAATTAAGAGTGTCCAATCCTCCTGCAGCATGTCTTTGGGATGTGGGAGGAAACCCACGCGACCACAGGGAGGACATGCAGACTCCGCACAGAAGGCACCCCAGCAGAGGATCGAACCGGAGAACCTCTTGCTGTGAGGCGACAATGCTAACCACTGCACCACCTTGGCCACCCATTTATCAACATCTTTATAGTATTCAAAAAAATGGTAAAAGTGCCTTAGCTAGGCACTCGTTGGTATGTGCAGGATTTGAGAAGTTTAATTTTTTTGTGGTAGAACAAATAATTATTTCAGCATAATGGGACTGGAAGAATAGATTACTACAAAAAGAGATGTTTTGGCACTTAAGGTTCAATGCAACAGTACCACCTGGCTTAAACAAGATGATATTAATAGTCAGTGAACTAAAACATAGATTAGTGAAAGTTTGCTCCTTACACTTTTTGGTGTTAACACTTTAAATGTTTTTCTGGATCTCTAAACATTTGAAGTTTTTTGAAGTATGTTGAGGAATGTTATGTATTTTAAAGCATTTACGAACATGTGTTTATGGGCAAGCTTAATGATTGCTTGATTTTAGGGGTGTGTTTGTTATGTTCAGTGTATGGATATATAAAAATGCTCAGCTGTTTTATCTGTGTGGTTCTGATGAGGTCATGTTTTTCTAGACAAAAGCGCTAAACCATACAAGTTTTTTAAGTGTGCTATCTGAATTTCATTTTACACCAATAAAAGTATTTGCAGGAGAATGTGTCCTGATCCTTTGGAGCTCCTGGTTTGGCTTATTTTACTAATACAGTTTAGCTACAAGCCATTGCTCATTCCCATGGCAGGACATAAATATCGGAACTTTATTATAACAAGTTGTATGCAGACAGTTTCTTAAGAAATGACCTTAAAATGAATGTTGGTGACTTAGATGGGCTTTGCCTAGCTCATAAAGGTAAGTGCATCTTTTTTTCCTTGTTGATGGTAAAGAAGATGTTAGAATTTCCTTTTACTGGTGAAAGACATTGGATTTGAAACTCATCTGAATTATTTCCTTTTAGTGTGCAACTGCTTGTTGTTTCATGTTTTATTGGTAAAATGTGGAATAAAAGAGGTAAATGTAACCTCTAGACACTGATGACTTCCTGAAGGAGATTGTTCTGCCCTGCTTTATTGTAAGTTTGCTAGTTTACTTTCCCATGTTACCCTCCCCCCGGACTAAGAAGACTCTGGAAAAGTTCACCACTTCAGTCTGCACTGCTAATATATTTTTTTCCTGTCTTCTGTTTTGTTGAGTTAAACTTATTTTCTCTCTCTTTCTCCTCTTAGATACATTTGCTATCCATTATCTTAGAATTGGGATGCAATTGAGTCCTTTTGACACAACTGTCAATGGTGTCTTACAGTTTCACAGGTAGCAAATGGAATTAATGTGGGTATTTAAATTGGCTATTTGTAAAATCAGACAGGTAATGCTGTCTGTAGGATGTTGGTAAGGTTAAGTTTTCTTTTTTTTTTTTTTAATTAAGTGAATCCTTAAAACCCAGAAGTATACAAATCAGGTTGCTAAACCTAATTTGCAAAAATGAGTAACTAATAGACAAGCAAATGATGAGTCCTTTCCAGTCATCATTTAAATGCATTTCACTTTTTTATTTTAGTTGTTTGGGATGCTTTACTTGTATTGCATCAGTTCATTATTTGGACACTTTGGTTTATTTTCTCTTGCAGCCCCATATTCTGAACCTTACCTAATTAAGAACTATGGAAAGAGCTTATTTTACAGTGTTGATCTCATGGTGGCTTCCCTAAAGCAGTTGTAATCTGGCAAGAAGTGGGAAGCAGTTGTAACTTGGTGAGAAGTGGGGGGGGAGAACTCAAGGAAGTGACAATGGAGCAGATTTTTACAACCAGTGAAGACTTTGATGTAATCAGTGACCTGTCACTGAAGTTAAATGAGAACTTGCATGTTTGTTCTGTACCAAAACAAAACAGCCTGAGAGAGCATCACAGCAATCATGGGTAACAGTAGATCTGAAGTAGGATGTTCATTTGTCAGCAACCTGTGGGTTACGGATCCGATATCGGATCCGAGCCGGCAACTTGTTTCAAGCTAATGGATCCGAGCTCCTAGCTCCTCCCTTCACCCATAATCCCCTGCTAACCCTCCATGACCCCAGATCTAGTTTTCCGCGGTTGTGGATGGCTGGATCCTTGTTGAGCTCGTCAGATAAGTGAAGAAAAAGTTACCTTTTTCCAAGTACTTTTTGTCAGGAATTTCTTTTTAGTTTAAATTAATACTTTTGAAGTGTGTCTGAGTTAGGTTCCTTATTTTTTAATTAGTACCCACCCTTCGCTGGTCGCTAGTGTGTGTGTTGCGTGTCTTTTGGGGCCTGTGTGTGTGTGTAGTTGCTTTTCTTTTTTAGTTTTTTTTAAAAAAAAAAAAAAAAAAAAAAAAAAGGGAATGGCTGAGGCCCCAAAAGCCATATTTTCTAAATGTACCGAGTGTGGCCATAAGCTCTCCCCGGCTGATGGCCACACTCGTTCGGTGCGTTCGGTGCCTTGGGGTTGACCACCTCACCTCGGGCTGTACCATCTGTGCAGCGTTCAACCCCAGGGCACTGAAAGAGCGGAGGTCGAAGCTGGTCCTGGCGGGACTTTTACCCCCGGATTCGGCTTCAGCCTCCGCTACCTCTGCTGCTCCCGTGGCTCCACCACAGCCTGTGGTAGCTGCCACTCCTGCCCCCCTGCCTCCGTCCGGGACTCAAACTCCCGCTAAAGTGTCGGAGGACAGGGAGGCCAGGAGGGAGAAATGGAGGGAGAAGCACCACAAGCGGCGGGCCGAGACCTCCGTTTCGGCCCTGCCAGCTAAGCGGGCTTCTCCCTCCACTGCTTCTAGGTCTCCTCCTCGGCTCTGATCCCCTTGTTTCTCCCCGGGGCCCGAGGAGGAGGAGACCCGATCTCCGTTGAGGTCATCGAGGCGGCATTCCAGGCCTGCCTCGGTGGCCTCCTCAAGATCTACCTTCAGTTTATCAGATGCAGACTTGGACCGGATGATGCAAAGATTTATCCAGGCCCAGCTGCAGATGGGAGTGCTCTTGCCTCCCCCCCCCCCCTCACGGGGGGAGCTCGACACCTTTTTTCCACCCAATTGCTCCTTCTACGACCCGCTACCTGGGTTCGGAGCCGAGCAGCCTTGGAGCCGGGGGTGGGTTGGTGCCGACAGTACTTGGTACTTCGGATCCGACCTCTCGGAGCCGTGGTCCGAGCTTCAGATCCGGGGGATTGTGTGCCTTCGGCTCCATCCAGGTCAGAGCACACTGGTCCCTCGGATCCGACGGTCTCTGCGCCGGCTCCGAACCCTTCATCGGATCCGAGTGGGAGCCGACTTTCGGATCCATTGGAGAGTGGCTCTCCCTCGGTCTTCGATGTTGTGGAGAGGGCTCTGTTGAGAGCATCCGGACCCCCGGTCCTTGCATCGACTCTTCCCTGCACTCCCTCTCTGCTGGGCCAGGCTTCCATCACCCGGCCAAAGGGACAGCCTGCTTCGATGTCACAGATGGTTCCATTAGAACAAGATGTTGCTGGCGAGGCCTCCTCGAACAGTCCCCCCGAGGAAGCTCCCCACAAGCATAAGTGCAAAAGGAGGCACGTGGACTCCCCTGAGTCCTTAACCGAGGACACGGACTTGGAGGAAGGGGAAGGCTCCCCAAGATCGCCCCCTGAGGATGTCTCCTTTGGAGACATCATGGAGATGCTGAGAATCAGAGGTGGGTGGTCTGCCCCTAAGTCTTCCTCTGACGAGTCCGTGTTTCTGGGGGCATTCGAGGCAGGCCCGTCTACCTCTTGGGTGTCCCCTCCAGCCGACCCCCAGGTGGACCTCATTACCACCAGGGCGTGGAAGGATCCGGACACCGTGGAGCCAATACCGAAGCGACCGGATAGGATTCTTAGCCCCCCCTCAGACCGATCACATTGGAGTAAGGGCCCCCCTGTAGATGCCATGTTGACGGCGGCAGCCACAAAGAGGGAATTGGCTCAGGAGAGTCCCTCAGTCCATCCACCGAGCAGAGAGTCCCGTTTGATGGATCGCTTAGGGAAGCGAGTCTTTAGTTCAGCGACCTTCTCAGTAAGGTCTCTGAACTATATGGCACATGTCATCTGGATGCAGCGGGATCTTATCAAAGAATACGCTGCATCCCCCCATGAGTCCATGTCAGAGGAGGATAAACAATTGTACTCCACCTGAATGGCCACTCTGAGATCTATTTCAAACACCTCTATGCGGCTGTTGTCCCACGCCACAGAGGGAGCCGCTAGGGCTAGCGGAGCAGGCCTAGTCATGAGACATCAGGCCTGGCTCCGTCATTGCGACTTTACGGAGCCCTTTAAAGTGTCCTTCGCGAACGCCCCTTTTGATGGTTCTGCCCTATTTGGCAAAACAGTTCGCGAGACACTTGTCCAGAGCGAGAAGGATGGGAAGATGTTGTCTGCCGTCGGAGTCCGCTTCTCTGCTCCCCAGCCGTCCTTTTCAAGGAACCAAAAGGGTCAGAAGAAGATGTGGTTCCGGAAATCACAACATTCCCAACCAGCTCCGGACAACCAGTCCTACCGTGGCAGAGGTGGACAGGGAGGACGTCGCCCCAGGGGCAGAGGGGCTCAGAGAAACTTTGGGTCCAGAGAACCTTTCTCTGAGTGGCCCGCGCAGCAGCCCTGAGGGGTTGCCCGGCTGCTCCACTCTGGAGGCAGTCGGGGGGGGGGGGGGTTTCGAAACACCTAGCGGCCTGGGAGTCCATCACAACAGACCGCTGGGTGCTTCGCATCATATCCAGAGGGTACAAAATACCAATACTTCATGTCCCCCAATCCAAGAACCTCCCCGATGTACCACCCGCTCAGAGGGAGGCCGCGGAAATAAAGCAGCTGCTAAGAAAGAGCCATCCAGCCCGTCCCCCAAGACCAGCTCCGATTAGGGTTCTACTCCAGGTTCTTTTTGGTGCCAAAAAAGACGGGGAACCTGAGACCCATCCTAGACCTTTCCCGCTTGAACCTGTCAGTAACCTAGGAAAAATTCCGAATGGTCACTCTTCAATCTATCCTCCCCCTTTTGAGGGAAAACGATTGGATGTGCTCTATAGACCTCAAGGATGCATATTACCACATCTTAATGGACAAACGATCCAGGAGGTTCCTTCGCTTCCGGCTGGGGGCCAGTCACTACCAGTTCAGGGTCCTTCCCTTTGGCCTCACCTCAGCCCCCAGAGTGTTCACCAAAGTGTTAGCAGTGATTGCGGCCCACCTGAGACTCCAGGAAATTCAGGTCTTTCCGTACCTGGACGACTGGCTCCTGACCGTACCAACAAGGCATCTACTTTGTTCGGCCAGAGACTTCTTTCTCCATCTAGCCCCACAACTAGGCATTACTATCAATGTCGGCAAATCTCTACTGGCTCCGACGCAGATCATAGAATTCATAGGTGCCAGAATAGACACCAGAGATGTGCGAGCCTTCCTAACTTCCGAGAGAATCAGGAACCTACAACTTCATGTGCGGGCTATCCTTCATTCAGAGGCTTCACCAGCGGAATTGGTCCTGAGGGCACTAGGCTCCATGGCGGCAGCGATTACACTCCTTCCATGCGCCCGTTTGAACATGCGAGTACTGCAATGGACTCTGTTAGTGCAATGGTCCTTCTTATCCCTTCCTCTCCACCATCCCATTGCTATCAGCAAGGCTTGCAGGAGGGCGCTACTATGGTGGCTCCAAGCATCGAACTTCCATACGGGCCGTCCCTTCTGCACCTCTCCCCCTATCGCCACGGTGACCACGGACGCCTCCCGCCTCGGGTGGGGGGGGGCATTATTCAGGCAGGACAGTCCAAGGCATGTGGAACGATACAGAGACCTCCCTGCATATCAACGTTCTGGAGATGAGAGCTGTGCTGTTGGCGTTGCAAGCACTTCAGAGATTCCTCCCCGCAGGAACGATTACAATTCAGTCGGACAACATGTCAGTGGTCTGGTATATCAACAAACGGGGGAACCAGATCTTATCCTCTTTGCCGCGAAGCCATGAGAGTGTGGGAATGGGCGATCTCCACCAACCGCTTTCTGATTGCAACGCACATTCCGGGGAGGACCAACATCCTAGCGGACAAGCTCAGCCGCACCCTTCTTACCCCGTACGAGTGGTCTCTCAATCCTCTAGTAGCGAAGCAGATATTCACAACATGGGGTCAACCCTGCTGCGATCTTTTTGCATCTCCATCAAACACCAAATGCGACAATTTCTTCGCTCTAATCCCCCCTCCAGGGGAAACTCCAAGAGACGCTCTGGTGCATGCTTGGCCACCCGGTCTACTCTATGCCTATCCTCCTCTGCCAATGATGATACAACTCTTACAGAAAGCCTCGCGGTTGGGGAGCAAGATGATTCTCATTGCCCCATTCTGGCCTCGACAAATTTGGTTCCCTTACCTGTGGTCTCACCTTGTGAATCACCCTTGGATTCTAGATCCCATTCCGGATCTCATCTCCCATCCGTTGAACTTGCCAACTCCAAACCTGGACAATCTGAAACTGACAGCTTGGTTGCTCCAGTTCCACTCCTAGTTAGGACTCCCAGTATCTCTTCACCAGTCAAAGCCATCCTCGTGGCAGCGCATAAGCCCTCCACCAGGAAAGTGTATCACAGTAAATGGAAACGTTTTTCCATCTGGGCAGAGCACCGCGATCTAGATCCCTTTACGGCTCCTCTTCCATCCATTTTAGACTTCCTAACTGAACTCTTTCAGGAAGGCGCTAGTTCAACTGTCAAAGTGCAATTGGCAGCCATATCTCATTATCATGTGGGACATGATACAGGGCCCTTGATGTCAGCCAAATTGTGTAAAACCTTTCTCAAGGGTACCTTTTTACTTAGACCCCCTGTAAAAGAAGCCGTACCCCCCTGGGATCTTACTTTAGTTCTTCAAGCCTTGACTGCTCCACCCTTTGAACTCGCTGCTTCAGTGGATCTCAAATTCTTGTCATGGAAAACAGCATTCCTTGTAGCCATTACTTCAGTGAAAAGAGTGTCGGAACTTCAGGCTCTTTCTGTGAAGCCTCCATACCTGATTTTTCATCCAGATAGTGTACCTCAGGATCAATCCCTCCTTTCTTCCCAAGATAGCATCAGAAACCAACATAAATCAATCCATAAATTTACCGGTTTTCTTCCCTAAATATCAAAATAAGGGAGAGTACAAGCTGCACTCATTGGATGTTCATAGGCAGCTTTGTTTTTATACTCATAGGACAGCTGGCCATAGACAATCTGACCAGCTGTTCGTTTCCTTTGCCAAATTTAACTTGGGGAAAGCTATCTCTAAAGTATCTTTATCTCGCTGGATTTCCCAATGTATCCTACTGGCTTATCAAGCCTCGGGTAGACCCGCACCAGAAGGAGTTCGTGCTCATTCCACCCGCTCCATTTCTACTTCTGCGGCTTTCAAGTCTAGAGTTCCTTTGGATGATATTTGTTCTGCAGCCACTTGGGCTTCATCTCATACCTTTATCAACCACTACAAGCTAGACCTGCTTTCTAGAGGGAGAGCATCCTTTGGCTCTGTGGTGCTTCGTAATATCCTTCCATGATGGCCACCCAGGGTGCAGGTAGCTGGTGACTCTGTCCCACAGGTTGCTGACAAATGAACATCCTACTTCAGATTTAGAAGTTATGTACTCACCATAACGTTCCATCTGAGTAGGTAGTTCATTTGTCTGCAACCATCCCCCCCCTCCTTCCCCCTGACCTTCTTCGGATCTACTAGTTAGATATCCTTTTGTTGGATATATATTGAGAGGCAAACTCGATCTGAGGTCATGGAGGGTTAGCAGGGGATTATGGGTGAAGGGAGGAGCTAGGAGCTCGGATCCATTAGCTTGAAACAAGTTGCCGGCTCGGATCCGATATCGGATCCGTAATCCACAGGTTGCAGACAAATGAACTACCTACTCAGATGGAACGTTATGGTGAGTACATAACGTCTAATTCTCTTCTATAATTTCTATAAAATAAGTTAAACGTTATTACCAGTGACTTAATCTGCTTAACATATCACGCCAAACCATTTCAGAAAAATTCCCAACCTAGTGTGCTTTTTTTGTGGCACTGAAAAGAAAGAGAGAAGTCATGAAAATGCAACAGAGTGGTATATGTGCCTGGAGATGCTCTGGAGCTGGAAGATGAAGAATAGTCTTAAGTTACAGAATTGTTGCTGTATATGGAGCTTGCACCCCTATTACCTCTTTGGTTTGCCAAAGTCCCAGAAAATGCCGGGATACATGAGGAAGTAAGTTTCCATGTTTATGCAAGTTAGATTTGAAAAATCCCATATGTAACTCTCTACTTTTACCTCCAGATTTATGGACAAAGTAAGAAATAAGAGAAAAAGCTCCAAATTAGGGACACTTTTTGAATGCTGGTACTATTAACTTACAACTTCTCAAAATAAATTTCAGTTTTGAGAGGGATAGAGCAAAGGTCTGATAAAAAAAAAAATGCAGGTGTCCTAAAATCTTTACAGTTGTGAGGTATGCAGGACAATACAGATATTTAAGTCAACCAGGAGCAATCCAGAAATTAAAACAGATGTCCTTGTTGTATTTTAATACTATTGGGTTATCTTATCAAATACCTCGGACATCTGGCTGGGGTACCAAAGCCAAAACCATTCATAGAACTGTATGTCTAATGTATGACCTACGCTGGTGTACTTAAGGGTACATTAGCATGAGATCCTTGGTTTATCTTGTCGCCAGTCTGAAAGCGTGTCTTGTACTTGGGGGTCTGTTCTATGCATGATTGTTGGTATCCTCCTTGCCTTTGCTTACACAGATAAAGTGCCCCATCGAGGAAACTTCCTAACATGGTCGCTGCTGGCTATGTAACCTTCACTGTCTTTGACTCACTGTGATTTTTTTTTTGTATTCATTCAATTTCAAAGTTAATACAGTTGTATTAAGTCATATTTTACCTTAATTTTGTTCCATTTGATCTGTTCTTGGGGTGTTTCTCAGTTTTGTTAGTTGTATAATCTCAATTTAGATATTAGAATTTTTACATGGTTTGGTTATACATCCTGTTGGTGACTCTAGACATCTGTTGGGAATGCTGGAGAGTTCTTTGGCTTAGCAGAAGCTAAACAGTGTACTTCCTAACAATTTCAGGCTGTCCATCTGAGTTTCTGGAGTACTGGAATATAATATTAATAAAATAGCAAAAAGCACCTGGCCCCATTGTGTAGAGAGACAATGCTCTGACTACACCCCAGATAGCCTGTGTTTGATAAGTGGCACAGATGCTAGGGGGACCAAGTAGGGGAGAATTGAAGTGAGTAGCTGATGTTGGCTTTCCCATCTTGGGGGGAAGGAGGCACCTCAGTTTGTCGCATTGTTGATATCTACATGAGCGCAGCTGTATCTATCACCCTTAGCAGGGAGCCTAGCATACTTGCAGTGCTGAACATTGCACCACTTAGCCAGATGACTCTACATGTGCAAAAGTGTATGTGTACATCATGAAAGGTAACATTTATGGAGCATGCAGGCCCGAGATAGGAGCATGGCTGGTAAGCCTGGCACTCACTCCGAAGGAGGAACAGATGAGTCATTTGAGTGCAGGAGGGGGGACCATTATGCTGATCCTATGAACGAACAAAAAAAATATAGAAATACAGAAACTAAAAAAAAAACATTTTGTTGATGGCTACAGCCCTTGGGCCTTGGAAAATACCTTCATTCAGGTTATAGAGGCCTAATATATATCAGAGCATTTCAATTACTCTATTAAACAATAAAGAGAAGACCACAAACAGATCATAGCAAATGGCCCCACTCCATAATTCACGCTCCCAATGAATGCAAAATGTATATGAAAACCAGTTTGACAGCCTGTTTTAATAAACTAATCTCAATGTTGCCCCTAAGATTTATGGGAACAGTATATAGCACTGTACATTTTAAGTGGTCACTACTACCTGAGTGCTCTGCATTTATATATTGAGCTAGGGTTACCACCTGTCCCACTTTGTGAGGGACAGTCCCTCTTTGGGCAGTTGTGTCCTGCAAAAAAATTGAAAAAATGGCAAATGTCCTGAGATTTTAGGACAAACATTTTCAAATATTTTCTTTAATAGCATAAAACAGTTATTTTGCATTTGAAACACCTATATGTTATAAGAAACAGAATAAGCAACTAAAATGCTACAACTTTTATTTAGGCAAAAAAAGTGAAGTTATGTCCTTTGTACTGGCCGTAGGTATGTTTTGCCCTGCAAAATCTGACGTTTCTACAAAAAATGTCCCACTTTGGGCATTTGAAAAGGTGGCAACCCTATGTTGAGCAGCAAGATGATAGGGAGAATTTTGCTAGACCTCCCTAACCTAAGCCATGTCCGCATTCTGACCTTAAATTTCTGTATTGTCTTACCAATGTACCATTTATTGTGATTACAGTCCTTTAGCTGTTGCCCATCTACAAACAGAATTAATGAAGTATTGATACTCATTTATATTAACTTTCATTTCCACAACACATTTGCAAATCAAATAGTTGACATTTATGTCTGGCATTTCTTTGTATAAGTAATGGCAAAAACCTCATAGTAATTAAACTTTATAAACTCCTAGCATTCCTGTATGAAAATAATAACTTTGTTGGGTAAAATGGCTTTCAGCTTGTCATCATTTGAAAGTACTCTGCCCATGTGTAGTACTAGGTCAGTTAGAATGAAAATTAACAGGCTTCAGCAGTAAACAAAACCATATTAACTGTGTCAGGCAGTATATCTTCATTTTTAACTTGCCACTTTTATTTGAAAGTACTACACTTTCCTTGGGATGCAGTAAACTCACCTACATGGAGTTTACATGTGTGCGAGGTGAGCAGCACCGATAATTACATATGCATGCCAGGCACCATGTTTAAACGTAAACAAACTTGGTTTCATGGCTAACAAACAGTGTTGCGGCCAGGAAACTGTGTAAAGCAACACAGGTAGCAGTAGAGACGTAGACCTGTTTACCTATGGGCAATCTAGGTCTGTATGTTGCTTGGAATGCCACAATGATTACCAGAGTTAATAATGTAGCAATGTATATGGTCCAAATGGGTCTACTACACATGATTGACATTTCAAAAAACCGAGACCATATGATCGACTTTTGAAATGTCGATCATGTAAAAAAAAAAAAAAACAAGCACCGTGCACCCCCGTGGGGGGGTTACACCCCCACCCCGCCCCAGAACTTAAATATACCAACTCCGAGATCGCACTTCAGTGCGGAAGATGGAAATCTTTCCATTCTGTACTGTATGGTGATGCCCATTCTGCATGGTTGATATTTCAGAAGTCGATCATATGGTCTCAGCCATATGGTCTTCGACTTAGTGAAATGTCGACCGTGTGAAGGGGACCCATCCAAATACATTGAAGAGCGGTGTATACAGTGCAGACTATTGTGGAATCCCATTTCAGGCATACTGAGCAAAAGTTGTAAATTATCTAATGGTACAGGAGTACCATTCAAAATAAATAGTTAGGTGAAGCATGTGCATTGAATAGGGGCACACCACTGAAATGTAGGAATGAACGCTGAAAGGAGACAAGTGAAACATAATGTACAGCAGATGAGGGCATGCAAATGACAGTTGTAGCAGGGGCACTAATCACATAACATGATATTGTACAGACTGCACAGTGAAAATGTATATTATACAACTGTCACACAAGGTGACATAATGGAGAAGATGTCTTTGTGATTGAGATATAAGCATCCTGACATGAGCAATGGAAAGGACATCTATCAGGGATGTTACACTGCATATTGTGAAGCTGTGCAAAATGAGTTGCTTGAATATGACTAATGTCAGCAGAGGTCCCCATCAAGTGGGATACATAGATACAGGCTCATAGACAACAGTAGCCAGAAGCATGCACAGTCATGGACAACATCAGAGTAATACCAACAGTATTCCCATGTCTCTGACAATGATATATGTGCTTGTAAGTAATCCTAGATAGTTCTGCATGAACGCACTTGTACAAAACTATTATGAGATGTCAGCAATCTGTCAGGGTAATCAAGCATCCCATCCTGACACTGTAACGTCTACTGGAGGTGTTAGGAGAGAGACTGCTAAATCTGTATGTGACATTATGATCAATCCAGGCTAGTTGACAGGTGTGCATGGCATATATATGGCACAGAACATACTGTCACAAATGTAACCCATGCCATCAATGTCAAACAGCTATGTATGTATGTACTGTGTGCATTACTGGAACTGGTATCACACATGCATCTGTTATAACACCCTGATGTGCATTCTGCATCATCAGGCAGTAATGTTTATGCAACAAGAAGAATAACTAGATATGGCCAGTAAGATGTGTGGGAGATTACAGTGGCAAAGGTGGTACATGTGAGCTATACATCCCTGGAAGAATTATAGGGAGGTACATGAAGAAGGGTGCATTGTACTCCGTTATTGGTGTGATGAAGGCTATGTACTATGGAAGTATTATGACCTTTGTTGTGGATGTCCTGCATATACTCAGGAGCTGTGTTATGTACAAGGGAGTAGTCACCACTGTGTGCACATGCCAGTGGATGTTCCACATACCATATATTTCATTACACAGATCACATAACACTTGGTCTGCTCATAGGGGTGTGATGTCTACATTATCATTGGGTTGTGCATTTGTTTTTATAATGTACCTCTCTGGACTATATGAAGAAACACATGAATGAACTATCAGATTGTGTCCCAGGCAGGTATGATCCTAGCCCTAAACAGCATTCTACCTTCACCCAGGATGATGCCACAATATAAACAGAATTGATGAACTTCAACAATTGGCTTAGTTTCTGGTGTCAATCCAGGGCGATCCAGTATATCTCTGCCTGAGCCTACATGGTTGTCACACCATGCTGCTTTGCCAGTGATAGTCTAAACCTGTTCCCTTTAGACTGTGGATACTGGCAAAGGCACTTGCCTCCCCCATAGTGCCTTTGTTAGGCAATGTGAAATCAAAAAAAGTTCTGACATAACATTCTTTGGAGGCAAACCCAGAGTTCTGCTGCTTAATGCTAGCAGTCTAAATATGAAGCTGCATCAGCAGAAATAGCTAACCTGCTAGTTGACAGATTTGGCACAAACTTCAACACCCTATTCCCACGGGGCCATACTAGCACCAGTCCCCTGCCTAGTATCAGACATCAGGTCATATCTGTGCTCTCCAAGGCTAAAACCTCAATGATACCAGATAAGAATCCAGGCTGCTTACCAAGCAATCTAAAACAGGATCTAGTGTACCAAATTAGCATAGTCTTTAACCACAGCCTTAGAACTGCATTTGTTCCAGCAGAGTGGACAGCAGCAGCAGTAATCCCTTTGCATAAAGGGAGGCCATCAGCCAATGCTAGGAACTATAGATCTGTGAATCTAACCAGTCTCATCTGCAAGGCCATGGAAAGAAACATCATGGACCTTATCAACAGTGCCATAGGTGACCTTCAAACTCTAGACCCAGCCTAATTTGACTTCAAGGGTAGGTCATGCTTACTAAGCCCACAGCAGACTTGAGGTAAGGCACCAACGCCCTGGATGAAGGTAAGAGAGTCCATGCCACCTATCTTGATCGGGCCAAGGGTTTTGACACAGTCCCCCCACTCAGTTATCTTTGAGAAACTTTCCCAGCTGGAGATTAACCCTTACATCACTAGATGGTTAGCCAATTGGCTCATCGACAGAACACATACTGTTAAAGCTGATGACTCAACCTCTATCAATAGAGCCATCACCAGTGGCATACCACAAGGACTATACTGTTTGAAATCTATTTCTTGTGAAGTCCATGCTAAAGTATCCAGCCTTTGGCTTTTGCTGATTGCAAATTGGGTGCAATCACTGAGTCTACCAATTATGTAAACATATTACAGGAGGAACTACTACAGAGAGATGGTTGGTGCCAAAGCCAAATGGCTTGAAAATAAAAAAGTGCCATTACTTTTGCGCTTGGCAAAGTGGAATCCCCTGCTAATTACAGCATTGACAACAAACACCAAGCTCAAACTCAGCGGTGCAAGGCCCAGGACCCAGGTAGATGGCAATCTGAACATCAACCAAGTTTCCTCAGTTCTAAGGTAAACCTTCTACATCATGCACCTCTTAAGTGAGGCCATAGTATCCAGGTCTGAGGATGTTATAACAGAAGTGTACTTGACCCTCATCAGAACACTAATAGACTACAATGCTGCCTTTTGCATGTACCTCACTAGATACTTGCAGCTGGACCGACCACAGGGGTTTCTCAACAAGTAAATACAGGGCCTACAAACCATGCCATGATGTACTGTACATAGACTGAAAGCCCTGTCACTGTACTCTGCATCATATAGGATGAGGTGACTTGTGCCTGGCCTACAAGCCAGTCTGTGAACTTTCCCTGATGTAAATGCTGCACATCCGCAAATCTAATGGCACAAAAGTCACTCACTCTAGGGGTCTTATTTTAGCCTGTGACATTAGCAGAACATGCTTGAGAGACCGCTATAGCTGATTACATCAGCAGTGTCTGATAAAAGGAAAACGGTAATAGTGTCTGACATGCTGGTGTAAAATGCTCTCCAAATGTCAAGCAAGTGCGCGCACACACACACCAGTTGACTACAGTAAGAACAGAACCCCCTAACTAAGTACACAAACTAGAGATGTCTGTATTTAACGCAAGTGCCACAGCACGAGTCTGACATGGAGAGCGTCTGGCAACACTTTATAAATAATGACATCAGCAGTGTCTGGTGTGAGGAAGATGGAAATAGCAGTATCCCACAAGCTGATGTAAAATCTTTCAAATATCAAGCAAGTGCACAAAATCCCCCCCACACACTTACCAGTTGACTGCAGTGGTAACAGAAACCCTACCTAAGTATTGATGCAAGTGCCACAGCACAAGTCTGACTTTTGACTTTGAGAGTGTTGGACAACACTTTATAAGTGATGACATCAGCAGTGTCTGGTGACAGGAAGATGCTAATAGCAGGATCCCACATGCTGGTGTAAAATGTTCTCTGTAATGTCAAGCAAATGCACAAACACACACACCATTTGACTGCAGTGAGAACAGAACCCTTACCTACCTAATTACAGGGACTAGAGAACTCAGTACTTTATGCAGTCACCACAGCTCAAGTCTGACTTTTACATGGCTGTAGGACAATTTGTGGTGGATGACATCACCATTGGATGTTTGAGAGAAGATGTTGGGAGGCCTGAATGAAATGGATGTGTAGGCATGTCCAACTGTCAAAATGTTGGTACTTCATGGAATTGTAGTGGTGATTGCAGGATACTCAATTATGTTTTTTTGACTAGACAGATATACACACAAACACATGCACACACCAGTTGGCTGCAGTGAGAACAGAACCCCTACCTATATAGGGTACACAGACTAGAGAATGCCGTACTTTATGCAAGCACCACAGTGCAGCCACTGCTGTCTTTTGCAAGGCTACAGGACAATTTATAGCGGGTGACCTCAGTATTGGATGCTTGAGAGAAGATGTTGGGAAGTGCATCTTAAATGGATAGCTAGCCATGTACAACTGTCAGGATATTAAAGTGTTGTATGCTACCAGACTGAGTGCAATGTGTAGTATTTGATGTTTCCAATGTGTAGGTGTACTTTGAGACAGCTTTACAAACTATATGCAGACAGCTGTCCACATTACTACAACTATTGTAAAATCTGAATGTGTGTTATCATTATAAAGATTTGCATGGTATATAAGAAACATTTACTATTTTTGTAGTGAAGTTGATATATTTGTGAACAAGAGCTGAGAAGACTGACTGCAGTGCATGGGGGAGGTAACAGATGGTTGCAGTGTAAATACATTTTTTCCTTAAAAATTTGCCTTCCCCTTGTTTGCAATAAGCATAGGTAATACATGGTAATCTGAACTTTCATTAGCACACCACCAAGCAGCTGGTTTGTGCGATCAAAGGCAAAGTGTGTGAGAATGTGAGAGGCACATTTCTACTGCTTTCTCTGTGCATAGTTAAGAGCTGAGCAAGCACAACCCTCATTGATAAGATTATGAGAGTTCTGAGTGCTGAGTGTATGATACACACCTGCTGCTTAGCTGACTCTGGCAGCAGATGTAAATACATCGACACATTTCTTTTGGAGCCCAGATGATATAGGGTTTGAATCCAGGTGTATGTAATAATTTTACATATGTATTTATAGTGTAATGAAATAATTCTGTAATCTACATACACTGTGTTACCTTAGTCCAGCATGCTTAAGCAGCATTGAGCAGAGGTAACCATATGAAGGAAGAGACGTTTACCATTATTTGGCATTGATGCACAATGAAGAACTCCACGCAAACACAGAGCCCCATAGCTTTTTTTTTTTTTTTTACTTGTGTGTTGTGTGTGATTCTATTTTTATTTTTTGACCACATTAAAGGTGTTAAAATGGGGTAGATAAGAAAGTGGTGAAATGGAGGCAAGCAGGGGGAAGAACAAAGGGAAAGCAATATAAGAATACGCAAGAGGGAGGTAGGAAATTACTATAACTATCCACTTCAACAGTGTAAAATGAAAATGTCTTCAGAATATTAGCTAAATTTGGACCATCACCTCAACAAAGAGGAGTGACAGCAATGCAGTCATGTTGTATAGCCAAGTAGACTAAATCAAGTGTGCCAAGAAGATGTGTGCGAAGTGTAGACCTATGTATGGGATGATATTTTTTTGTGGGACAGCTGCCCATTTTATTTTTTTACTTCAGTAGGAGAGGATGATTGGGTAAGGGAAGTAGATATTTCTGGATCAAGTAGGTGAGGAACCAGATGCAAACAAACAGGACAGACAAGATAGAAGGACGGTGAGGAACATGGCAGGTAGGGGGACACCATGTTTAAGGGTTAAGGAGGGGCAATAAATGCCCATGCCTATCAAACATGGGGACAGTGAGAATCTAGTTCTCACCCACAGGTTTGTCATCGTCACCTTATTCTGCTGGCTGTTGGAATGTTTGACATCTGTGCTCCCTCCATCCAGCATAGGTGTGCACTAGTGGTCTGTGCATAACCCTACGCTCCAACCCTGGCGTCTCCTAGCAGGTGATAAAATCCCCACCTCTGCCAGTACTCCCAGAGGGCACCACAGCATCAGCTGCCACAGTATTGCTATCTGAGGGTGCAGGTACTGTAGAGGCAGTACGTACTGCCAAATGTGCTAGACATCAGTGCTTGAGTTGATGGAGTGGGAGCAGGCAAAGCCACTGAGGTTGGCATGCCTCCCTGTGCTGTAAAGCATTTTGTGATCTGTCAGAGATGGATAATATGAAAACATTTTGATGACACGCACAAAAAAAAAGAGATAAGGATGGGATGAGAGAGAAAAAAGATAAAATTAGTACCATCATATGTGACATACAATGCATTATAAAAACAATAAAAGTATTTTATCTAAACATTTACATTTAAGTATACTTAACTGCAAACTATAATTAAGGATTGCTGAAAGTAATCCTTGCAATGTGCATATATTGCACATATGCTTGGCCCAATTATACAGATCTAAGTTAACACTAGGGCATTTATGCCACTTGTTTAGAAATTAATTTATGTAGTATTTTTAAAGGATTGTACTATTTTATATTTATTTGTAGTATTTGAACTTGCAACGTCTGACTACAGTCTTACACTTGACTCCTACAGCTGGTTGGTGCTACAGACTGGAACATGCATGCTTGCTTACTTGTACCATTAGGATATGCATGGCTTACTTTGCTACAACTGTATAGAGAAGAGATTTTTAATTAAAAAGCTGCAATAATACTCCTATGCTGCATAAATACCTCTTGCTACCCTCAGTTTCTCTAGGTGCTCAGCATGGGCCTGTCTGTTCGCAGTAATCTCTGCATTAGTTGTGTAATGAAGAGAGCAGAAGCACATTTTGCATACCAGTCTTGCCTATATGTAGATTTGTATCTGCTATAAATTCTCTTAGTATACTTACATAGCTGTGGCATGTTACCAATTTGTATCTGCTATAAATTCTCTTAGTATACTTACATAGCTGTGGCATGTTACCAGTCCTGAACTCAGCTACCCACTGGTTGAGTGTACCTTTTCAAATCATTAAAGTGATTCCTACACTGTTCACCAGTGTGTGGAACACCAGTTGCACTGAAGACAGCCTGGCCCAGACTATTCCAAGTCTCAGACTTATGCTGGGAGTTGGTATAGTTCCCCTGCAAAAGCCTTCAGATGTGGAGCTTTACAAAAAGTCCAATAAAGATTCTGGACTCCTGAACACCCCACCTTTGTGTTGTAAATTTGGCACCTTCCCTTCTACTGGAAGTCGTGTGTAACCAGAGAGAACAGCAATAGCTAATGATGATTTCCCACCAATGCCTGTGATAACAGTTTACTGGTAGTGCGCAAATCTGAACAAACAATGCCAACCTCATTTGCACTACGTTAAGTGGAGAGCAACAGTGCCAAGCAGAGAGAGAGCAGTTTTTGAAATTAAAAGGTTAATCTGAAACTTGGAGTTAGTTTAAGGGTTGCCTGCTGCTGGAACTGTTAGGTGATTTAACTTTGCAGACTTTACTGGGGGCATAAATTTCATGACCTCACAAATTATTGGTTTGGCTTTGTCCACTGCTAAAATTGATTTTTACAATGTGGGATTCAAAATCTATGCATAGGAGAGAGAACATTTTTGTCCACAGCTGTGATTTTCCGTCTTTGCTACAGAAGTGCTTCAAATGCATAGTCATGAATTATATATAAATACACATGACAGATTGAGGGGTTAACCATGTATGTGTATCTGTGTGGCCTGACAAGGTCCTAGTTTATACATTTCATGTGTGTGTGTTATTGAAACCTGAAGGCCATCCAAGGCCAGGTAGCACAATTATAATTACAGAAACATAGTTTATATACTCTGTCATATATATAATTCATATGAGCTCCACTGCTGTGCATACTTATTATTTATAATTGTTTAACTTTTTTATGTGACATTTAATATAAAGTGAAGTGGAACAACAGTAAAAATGTTTGGTATTTCCTGTATTAGAACCCAAGATCATATTTATTGCAGCCCTACACTTAAATCTGCTGCCACAGGAATAATTAAATAACATTTAGATATTTCCCTGTTCATTATTAACTTATTTGTGTTAACTGCAGTGCAGTGCCACTTAGCGTGTTTCCAGGGTTCCCAACACAATTGATGCAATGTATCTGTTTTGAAATTGTCTACTGTTTGCTTCCTTTCTGCATGCATTTTAGATCTGCAGGTGTTGGTGAAGCTTGCTAACTGTTGTGCAATTTACTGAGTCGGGTTGTGTGATGGAAAGAAAAAAATGCAACAATGTATCCTTTTTGAAGTCATGAATGTCCGCATCCTGTCTGCAGGTGTTCTGTCTGCTTGGTGTGTGGGCATTACTCCAAATGTATGTGATGGTAAGGGTCACACAAACAAAGCAAGCCAAGCTAAACTCATTTTAGCCTTATGAGTAGTGTTTATTAGGTGCCATCCTTAAAAGACAAAAGTGTGACTTCAACCCTGATCTACATATAGTATGTGCTGTGTGGAGCAACCTACAGATGTGCTACACACACAACAGATTCATAGGTGTAGTAGATATATTTGTTATCAAAGAAGTACTTTACATAACATTTATTGTGTTTATCGCTTTCCCGTGTTTGTGCTAAGCAGCACTAAGTGCAAGTACTGGCATTTAAAAAAGAAAATGTGTAAAATAAACTACACTACAAAATGTAAATTAATACACATGAAAGATTGTTACACAAGTCTGGATTTGAAATCTCACACCAATGAACCTTCAAAACATAGGGTGTTTTATCTTATCCCTCTTTGTCACAGAAACAGCTTTGCGTCAGAGAATGAAAATCATTGTGCATATAAGCAAGTCCAACATCATCCCCAGTGTTAAGACATATGACACTTAAACACTTCTGAGTTGTTTGTACATGTATTAATTTCAGATGTAGTGCAATGACTTATCACACAACCATTTGAGTATTGTTTACAGAAATACAACTCTCATCTCTGTGCATGCCGCTCATTCTTCTCTTATCTGATCAGTTATCTGAGACATGCAGTTTGTAAGGCATTTTGTATCATTGTCCTTAAAATGTTTGAGAATATTAAATAGCAATGATATGTAGTTTTCAACAAACTGAGGGAGGTTTGAATATTACTTAACAGAAACTGAGAAATGTGTGCTCCTTACTTACATTTAAAACCTTGATACAGTTACATCTGCACTTTGTACGTGTAACTTGGCTGACATACCCACTTGAGACAAGGGAGTCTGATTTGCTGTTGTTTTCCTTCTCCCTACCAGTAATCATTCACAGTTGCAATCTATTATCAACAAACGTTGAGGGAGAGCCTGCTCTATGTTTATATCTGCTACACAGAGCCAAGAATTTGGGATTCAGCAAATGTCCTTCATGGATGCATCTGCAGTCATAACAAGTGGGTTGTCCTGTCGTCAGGCAGCCCTGCAGTCGGCCGGATTCCAAAGTCCGGGTCCGGCTTCGGCTGATGTCGCACTCCACCCGACGTCATCTCTGTTGGTCTTCGGGTATAAAAGCATCAGCCGACGCCATTTTCCTCAGTCTTTCTTGCCGCGTGGCGCCCGAAGCAGAAGCTGTTCGCAAGTGCCGGTCGGTCGGATCCAGAGATTACTTCTACCGAATACTACTTCGAAGACTTCTAAAGCTAAGTACCCCATTGGGGACTCTTTCTTGCCTCAGCCGATGTCAGAAAAAGTTAACAATTGTTTAACCTGTGGGAAACAAATACCTCATAAAGATTTCCACTCTTACTGTCTGCCTTGTTTAGGCCCAGGCCACGACGTAGCAGCCTGTTCGGCCTGTGCCTCTTTCAACCGACGAACGCTTAGGCGTCGGTCGGAGTTTGCAGAACAGTTTTTCGGTACTGATTTTGCGTACATTATGCCGTCGGATCCTCCGACTACCCAATCTTCCAAAAAACGCAAAGATAAAGACCGACACTCGCGGTCCGCGGTTTCGGCCGAAACCACGGCAAAGCAAACCGCGAGTGTCTCGGTTTCGGCCGAAACCGAGAAAACTGCTCAAAGCACAGCTGAACCTATTCTTACAACTGAGGCCCCTGCTACAATTCTTGAATCGACCTCAGAAATTTTACCCACTACGGTGGTTGACTTATCAGACACCATCCCCTTGGATGTCTCTACCCCAGCACGTGGTGCTGCTAGGCGTCCAGCAGCCATGTCCATTAAGGCCTTCGCCAGGGCTAAAGCAGCCAAGACTACTAAATCAGTGCCTGTTAAACCCCCCTCATCCAGGCCCTCTTCTAGTTCTCAAATGCTTTCCTTGGCAGAAGATTTAATTTCTTTAATTAGAGGATCTCAATCTCACCCACACAGGGCCTCTCAGCCCCCAGAGAAGAGACCTAGGGCAGAGCCCCCTGAGCCAGTGTCTTCTGATGATTCTGCTGATGAATCAGACATAACTGACCAGCCTGAGGCTCCCTTCTCCAATTTTGAAGATTCTGATGCTGAAGAATCCATTCCAGCTGCTTCCCCACCAGAAGAATTCTCCTTTGGGGAAACCTTGCATGCCATGCGAGAACAGTTCCAATGGCAGCAACAGGATTTTTCAGACTCCAGGAAAAGACTTAGGACCTTTCTGCACCTCCCACAGCACAGGCCCTTAGCTATACCTCCTGTTCTCTCTGTGGTGGATGATGCTTTCAATGATGTTTGCTCCGCTCCAGATTCTTTACCCCCAGCCCCTGCCAAACCAGACAGATTTTACAGGGTGCCAGATACTCATCACCACCTTTACAAGGCCCCACTTGCAGACCCAGAAACTATATCCCAGGGTCCCAAGGCAGTAGCCGACCACAGCTAAAACCCTATTCCTTCTGAAAGGGAGGCTAGGTCACTAGGCAGGTGGGGTAAAAGGTCTACACTTCAGCTACTCTCTCAGCTAGAGCTTTAAACTGTCATTTTCACATGATACAATACCAAGAGTTTATGCTTGATCAGTTAACTAAAAAACTAACTACTGATGAATCTCTTGATAAGAAATATGTATTAGAGATGGTAAATAACATACAACAGGTTAGCAACCATTCCTTAAAATGTGGCTATGATGCACTGGAGGCTTCATTTAGATCAGCCATGACAGGCACAGTGATAAGAAGGCATGCATGGCTAAAGGAACAAGCTTTACCGGATCATGTTAAAGCTAAGTTGCTAGATCCTCCTATGGACAAGACAAGTTTGTTTGGTACACCTGCCCAGCAGGTTATGAAGAAAATGGAAGAAAAGGCAAAATCTGTTCAAACTGTTAAAGATTTCTTGCAGGTTCAACCCCAAGGTTTAGCAGGAACTGGCCTGCCAAAAATTGGTCCTTTCCTGACTCCACAAAATTTCAAAGGGGCAGGAATAGACGTTCCAGAGGCAGAAACCAATCCAGAGGAGGTGCCTACAGAGGACGACAGTGGCAAGGTAACAACAGAGGCACAGACACAGCCACTGCCACTACATCAGCACAACCACAGTGACTTAATCCTAAATCCGCCTACCAGGGAACAAATAGCAGCTCCTCTAGGCGGAAAGTTAACCTTATTTTCAAAGAACTGGCACTACATAACAAAAGACAAGTGGATTTTACAAACCATAGATCAAGGTTACGGTTTCACTTCCACACTTTACCAGTCAAAGAGGAATGCCAAATCTACCTCCAAATCAAAAACAGAGGCTCTACGCCAGATAATGGAGTTAGCAAACATGAGAGCTGTGGAAAGAGTGCCAACAGCAGAACAAGGAAAGGGTTCTACTCCAGACTATTCCTAGTTCCAAGAAAGGAAAAAGTTGGAGACCAATTCTCGACCTGTCCACCTTAAATACATACATCATTGTCCCAAAATTCAAAATGCTGACCCTACAGCAACTTCTTCCCATGCTGGGCAAGGAGTCTTGGCTGGTAACTCTAGATCTCAAGGAGGCATACCTGCACGTCCCCATTCGACCAATCTGCAGAAGATACCTCAGATTTCTTGCAGGATCAGAGCACTATCAATTCTCAGCATTGCCCTTTGGCTTATCTACTGCCCAGAGTATTCACAAAATGCCTGGCATCAGTAATCGCCATTGCAGACTACAGGAATTCAAATTTACCCATACCTGGACGACTGCCTGCTACAAGGGGACAACAAAAGCAAGCTGACAACAGATTTACAAAGGGTCATTTACTTGCTACAAGGACTGGGATACACAGTCAATTTACAAAAGTCAAGGCTGATACCATCCCAAACAAGGACATTCTTGGGCTGAATTGGACACAGTACAACAAATGGCATTCCTGACTACAGAAAAACAAAAAGAGCTTCCTCTTTACTTCTTGGCACTAACAAAACTGAACAAGTTAACAGCAAGAAAATTTCTACAGGCCTTGGGCTTCATGGCATCATGCATAATCTTGGTCCCATTTGCCAGACTACATATGAGGAAACTACAGTGGTACCTAAAGAATTTATGGTCCCAACACAGACACAGTCTAGAAACAGAAATCCCACTAATTCCATGCTTAAAACAGGAGTTCCTATGGTGGGCTCAGGCATGCCAGTCAAACCCAGGCCTGCCCTTCCGCAGATGTCAACCAAGCCAGACCATCACAACAGACGCTTCAGACCTAGGATGGGGGGGGGGCCACATGCTGGACAGATGCGTGCAAGGATTGTGGACACAGGATCAACTTCACCTGCACATCAATCTAAAAGAAATGCTGGCAGTAAAACTGGCAATCCAAAAGTTCAAACCATTCCTCAAAGAGGGCCAGTTGATGATAAGGACAGACAACACCACAGTCATGTGGTACATCAACAAACAGGGAGGCACTCATTCATACCCCTATGCAGAATGACCTTGGAGCTGTGGACCCTGGCACTCAGCTACAACATTCAGTTACAGGCAATATTTGTACCGGGAAAGACAATACTCTAGCAGACATACTAAGCAGAACCACTTGGATGCCCACGAATGGAAGCTGCACCCGGACATCTTCAAGACCATCTCAAAGAAATGGGGAATGCCACAGATAGACCTATTCGCATCACCTCTCAATCACCAGCTCAAATTCTGCGCAAGGACATTCCACCCACTAGCATGGAAAGTGGACTCACTCTCCTTCAACTGGAAAGGCCTAACAGCATATGCATTCCCACCTCTTCCTTTGATACACAAGGTACTACTAAAAATCAAGGAAGAACGTCCAAGGATAATCCTGATAGCCCCAAACTGGCCAAGACAACACTGGTACCCACTACTGAAGAGCATGTCTCGGAACAACATGTGGCCAATAGCCCGCATGCCTTTGATGTTAACTCAGAACAACTACAGCATCATACATCCAAACCTAAAAACGCTGCAATTGACTGCATGGAACATCACATAGCAGCAGCTAATCCAGAACTTTCCCAAAGAGTTAAAGACATTATTCTTGAAGCACGCAGACCTTCAACAAGAAAGAACTATGCTGGAAAATGGAAAAGGTTTGTCATTTGGAATACCGAAAGAGGAAAAGATGTGTCAAACATAGATATGCCTAACATTCTGGAGTATCTGGCCGAACTTCTTCATTCAGGCCTGTCCTACTCCTCCATCAAGATACATGCATCAGCTATTTCAGCAGAATACAGCTTTGATCCACCTGTTTTTTCGCACCCTTTGCTCAGGCAGTTCCTCAGAGGAATCAAGAATGTAAAACCTCCAAGGAAACCACCATTACCAGCTTGGGACTTAAACTTTGTGCTAGAAAAGTTGACACTAGCACCCTTTGAACCAGCAGCAACAGCAGACCTACAACACCTGTCATGGAAAACTGCTTTCCTACTGGCAATTACTTCAGCAAGGAGGGTTTCAGAACTACAGGCCTTAATGGCAGTGCAACCCTTCCTAATCTTCCACCAGGATAGAGTGTCCTTGAGGACTAATCCTACATTTATGCCTAAGGTGGTATCCAGAGTATCTTTAAACCAGGCAATCCACCTACCTACCTTCTTTCCCAACCCACAAAACAGAGGGAAAGAATACTGCATACCTTGGATGTACATAGACAGCTACGCTACTACTTGGACAGAACAAAAATAGCAGAAAGACTGACCAACTTTTGTAGCCTATGCAACAGGAAGGGAAGGAAAAGCTATTTCCAAACAGACAATCTCCAAATGGATAGGAAATTGCATACGATACTGTTACTCCTTCCATGGAAAACCAATTCCACAGAACATAAGACCTCATTCTACAAGGGCAACAGCCACTACCACAGCCTTCTTACGAGGAGTGGCAACCAAAGACATTATTGAGGCGGCTACTTGGACCTCCGTGCATACATTTGCCAAGCATTATAATTTGCCTCTTTATTCCAGATCCCGAGCAGGGTTTGCCACTGCTGTACTGCAAGGGATCCTAAACACACCATAATCTACCTTTATCCTCCTCCCTAGTTGGCTATGGTATTCTACCCACTTGTTATGACTGCAGATGCATCCATGAAGGACATAGTACAGTTTTGTACCTACCATAAATGTAGATGTCCGAACTGGATAGCATCTGCAGTCAGGATTACCCTCCCTCCTTCCCCTCTGTGGTACTCCTAGGGTGTTTACCCTCCTAATAGCTAGCTGTTGGGGGGGAGTCTTTTATGGTGTATTTGTTTGTATATATGTACATATATGCTTATTGTTGTGTTTACCTCTATCTATTTGGAAACATTGGCATCTATCCAAATTTTACCCTGCAAGAGGGCTACTGGCATCTGGGGCAAGAAACACTGAGGAAAATGGCGTCGGCTGATGCTTTTATACCCGAAGACCAACAGAGATGACGTCGGGTGGAGTGCGACATCAGCCGAAGCCGGACCCGGACTTTGGAATCCGGCCGACTGCAGGGCTGCCTGACGACAGGACAACCCACTTGTTATGACTGCAGATGCTATCCAGTTCGGACATCTACATTTATGGTAGGTACAAAACTGTACTTTCTAATGAGTTCATACCTTATCTGCATCTTCATCATTCTCACAGGCCTGAATCTACACTATAAAGAGGGAACTGTGTAGCTAGGGAACTTGAAGATGTAGAGACTTGTTTATGTGGATAACACTGAAGAAGATTATTACTTTGGATTTATCTGCACAGAACACTACTGATCTTGATAAGGTATGATTGCATTTTCCAGTTAGATACTGGATATTCTCCTATGTCACTTAGAAAAATATTTTATACATGCATTAGCTAAAACTACTTTTATCTGTATGCACATTTTAGAAATTTACTAATGGCATAGGTATTTCCTTAGGGCATTTTACTTTCTCAGATGCACAGCCTTCTTAACTTTTATCACTGTTAATGTTGCAACTGTTTCTCTTTACGGTCTTCTATTGTGATTTCAGTGAAATGTAAATGTCAAGGCTGACTCTGATGCTAGGAGTACACAGCCATTACATGGATAGGTAAAGGTTGTGAGCATAGCCTGGCATCAATGTTACTGTATGTATGTGCATAGGATGAAGGTTTTAGACCCTTCTGTGCTGAGTGAGTGTGCTATGCATTGCCTCTTAGCCAATGCAAGGGCATGGTGAGCATGTCTACGTCTGCCTACACCCACAGCAGCTGGTGGCTCCCCCTCTGACTCCTCACCTCTATGTGGCTGTTCCCCCCCCTCTGACTCCCCATCTGCATGTGGCTGTGGTGACCTTGCCAGTGATGGTGGGATGTGTACCCCTTCCCCTTGTTGATCCTGCTGAAGCTGTTTTTTTAGGATGACATTGTGAAGCATGGCACAAACAGTGAAGATTTCAGTACATGTACATAGATTGTACTGCAGGGCTCCCCCGATGTATCTAGGCACCGAAACTAAGACTTCAGCAGCCCAAGCACACACACACTGACATTTCTTGTTTGAGACTGTGCATCAGTATAGTATTCCTGAGTTGGGGTATGTGCATTTCTGATGGGCGTCATCAGCCACAGTTCCAGTGCATAACCTGCATCCCCCAGTAAATGACCCTGTGGAATGTCACCTGTAGTAAACATCTCATGCAGTTGGGAGTTTTGCTAGATATGCGAGTTGTGGTAACTCCCTGGGTTGCTAGCACACACATTTAAGATGATTCCCTTAGTGTTACACATGACATGGCAGTTAATGGAGTGGAAGCCCTTTCTATTTATGTGCACCTTTCTCTGTTCTCTGGGTGATGCTTTGATTTCTATATGTGTACAGTCTGTGGGACTCAGTACTTCAGGGTAGTGTGTGCTACAGGATAGAACTCCTGCATATGTGGCCCTGTCCTCAGGTGTACGGGGAAAATATGTGTAGTCACTGGCATTTTGGAGCATAACATTCAGGAACTGATGGAGGATCCTGGATGCTGATGCCTGTGACACCCCCAGCATGTCCCCTTTTGGTCTCTGAAAGCTTCCTGTAGCCAAAATTCTAAGTACTACACATTATTTTGTCTCCACTGGTATTGGTTCCCCTTGGTCTGCATTGAGGATGATGGAGGTTGCACAGTTCCTGTAGAGTGTGTCTATCCACCCTGTAGAGCTTTCATCCCATGCAGATTGTGATGAGTTAAATGGGTTCTAAATAAACTTCTTTTTAGCCATGGTCTATTAGCAGCAGTGCCAGCACATTCTTCAGCCTGTTGCACATACACATGAATTAAAGCAACATCAGCTCCTAATATTCTTTATGGGTTCTCTTTTATGTGGCTGTATTCCAATTTTGGAATTCACAGGGAAAACCAGCACTGAGTCTACACAGTTGCTTTATAGCTTGTTGAATAGCTCCTCCATTTTGGTTTGATTGATTAGCATAGAATTCAGCTGCTTATGCTGTAATTAGCATAGCATAGTGTTTGCCATTTCTGTGCTGTTTCTACAGGGTCTATATTAGAACGAAATTTCACAATTTCGAATGTTCTAATATTGACCCCTGTTCGGTGAATGCTGAAAATAGCGAAACGACAGAAAACCGATTTTTTTTCCTAGGGAAAGAATTTGGTTGTCCATTTCTGTCATTTCGCTATTTTCAGCGCTGTGGTGGAAAGTTACGGGTCGGATTCAAGTAAGTGCATGATTGGGTGTGGGTTAGGTGAGTTAGGGTGCGGGTTAGGTATGTGTGCGATTGTGTGAACGTGAGGGTTAGGACTGGTTAGGGCGCGGGTGAGGTGACTGTGTGATAGTGACGGACCCTAGGGTTAGGATTTGGGTTAAGGCAATTGGATAGTTAGTGGTGTTTGTACAGTTTAGTGTAGGGTTAGCTATAATATTTTAGGTGTATGTGTGTGTGTGTGGATTGCTGTTTGTTTGGTGTGCTTGTGTTGTGTGTGTGTTTCGGAACAGCAAATTTTTTTCCCTAGGAAAAAATTTGCTGTTCTGCATGTTCAATGTTGTCAGCGTTCGCTGAATAGGGGTCGATATTAGAAAATTTGAAACTGTGAAATTTCGATGTTCTAATATAGACCCGTTTCTGCACACTGTAGAGCTGCTTACTGAATCTAAAATGGTGAGTTATCGTGTGAGCATCATGCGACAATGCGCACATGGTTTTAGCAGACTTTGTGAGCTTTACTGAATCTGCCCTTGTTTTTACACTAACAATTTACCGTCATAGTCCTATTACTTATGAAATACTAACTTGCATGTGTGTGGGTCTAGTTCAGATGAGCGAAAGCCCATAAGAACAAATCTGACATGACTGAGATGAATTGAATGAAACTGCACTAGAATGTAAGTTTAAAAACCCGAATTACACATAATCGAAAATAAGCTATTTATGTGTAAGGTAGTGCAATCTCAGAGTTGGAATATTTAATTTGCGGGGGGTGCAAGGGGGCATGCCCCCCACAAAAAATGAAGGAATAAAAATATTTGCAGTCTTTCTTTCTTGTGGTTAGATTGGCATGCAAGGTATGTTTCCAATACTATGTTCATGTACTATTTCTTTAAGTTTGTAAAGAGTTATGGGAAGTGTCAGTTGTGGGATGTTGCGATTGTAGTGTAAGGTAAATTATTTTATTATGCAAGTATACTGAAAGGTTTGCACTTTGTTTTTAATAAGAAGATTGGTTGATGTATTGGCAGTAGATCTCCTGGGAGCAGTTTTTGGTTATGTGCGATTCGGGTTTTTAAATTTTCGTTCTTGTGCAGTTTTGTTGAATACATCTCATTCATGTCTGATTCATTCTTATGGATTTTTGCTCATCTAAATTAGACCAGATTCACTTCATAATCTCAAAATACTGAAATATCGAATTATAGTATCTCGGGACCATGAAGTCGAAAATCCAAATAACCGAGATCACAAAACTGAAAATCCCGAAACCACAAAACCGTGAAAAAACACAGCACACACTACACAACACATACAAACACACACACCTCCTGACACTGTACAAAAAACAATACAACACACGCGCACAACTAAACACAGACCTATTCTTACTATATGCACTCCCCACACCCCCCTTACTAATATATATCAAGTCCGAGGTTGCACTACACTCCATATCAGACAACCCAGCACCACACATTCCGCACACCCCTCCGCACAAGCACACATCACAGACATACAAATACCACCACTCTCATCACTAACACACACACACACACACTCTGACCTACCTACCCTAACCCACACATAAAACATCCCAACACACTCACAAAGACACAATCCCTCCCCAAAACTCTAAAATAAACACTCACCTAATGCACTATCCGTATTGTGGGTTCGACATTGACAGATTTGACATTTCCGGGTTTGCGATTTCCGTCCATTCTACTTTATAGGCTCGAGATTCTGAAATCCCATATTTCAGGATTACGAGCTTATAAAGTGTTTCCAGTAGACCATATAGATAGATAAACATTTTCAAAGTAGGCCAGAATCAAGTTGGAATGCATGAGTGCACATGATATGCCGATGGCCACTTGTAAGTAATTTCCATCTAACATAAAAAAAATATATATATTATGATGACAAAAATGCAAAAAATTCAAACTGAAATTGGTGATATAGTGCAATACAGTGAATTCTCATTGTTTGTTTGAAGTATACAGTGTTACCACATCAGTCACTGTCCATGTAAAGTTCGTAATTTGGTTTATCAATTCACTAACCATTTGAATTACCAAGACTTGCAATGCTAACTCCTGAATGTGGTGATTAAATGATCAAAAATCCTGATTTACATATACTAAGTCCAAGATTGCCATTTCAAAGAATATTCCCCTTTCTCTGACGTATGGCATTCTTGGATGTGGTATATATAAGTTGAGGGCTTGCTCTCCACATTGTAGGGTGCAGAGGGGGCTTGCCCTTCCTTTAAAAACAGGTTTAAAGGCAAAAAGTGATGTTCGATATTCACTTCTGTTTTTCAGTAGGGTGGGGGGTGGCATTTCAAAACTGGATATTGCATGTCTTGACGTTTTGGTAGGGAACCTAACAATTCACCAGTGTCTCTAACATAAAAATTGTACCTCATATGCAGTGAAGTCTCTTACAGACACAGTGGGGGTTCTGGGCGAAGGGTTATTCATAATTTTATATACTTTGGGCAATGCATAAATATAAGGTTATGCAAGGTGCTTTAGATGCAGTGTTTGGATTTGTTCCTAAATTGTTACCCAAGTCATAACCCCTGCCCCAAATGCCCAAAAGTAGTTCATTATACTGAATGCTATGGGATCGCTCCAAATAATCAGTCATCAATTTTCAGTAAGTTCTAACATTTCCTGATATCTAACACTGCTGAATAAACCTGTTACCTCTTATCAGCTGGTCTTGAGACAGTCATCTTTATGTGCCTTGAACTCCTTTAGTGCAATGCTGGTCTGTCAGATTGTGATTCCATTTCTGGCCCCTGAATTCTTTTAATGCTACTTTTGAATTCTGTGATAAAACCTTTTCAAACATAATCAGAGCATAATATGTCTGTCTGACATGTCTTACATACCTTTTTGATGCCCAAGATGTTCTTCGTGTTTCACTGTTGCAGTCATTACATTTGGGTAATCCTCTGGTAGGTTGCCCTCAGTCGGCCTGAATAACAAAGTCTTGGGTCCTGCATCAGTTACTGTCTCCTCTTCCATGACGTCAGGTCATCAGGGGTATAAAACATGCAGCCGACACCATTTTAATCAGTCTTTCTTGCCACTCTGTGCCCGAAGCAGTTCGCAAGTGCCGGTCGGCCGACTCCTGAAATTTTCATTTTCGAGTTTCAGAACCGAAGTCTTCAAACTAAACCTAAGTGCCCTGTTGGGGAAACATTTTCTTGCTCCTTACCGATGTCGGTAAAAGTTAATTGTATTACTTGTGGGAAGCAAATACCTCATAAGGATTTTCATTTGTACTGTATTCCTTGCCTAGGCCCTGATCAGAACGTGACTTGCTGTCGGTTTTGTGCTAAATTTAACCAATGCACTATTAAGCGTCAGTATATTTTTGCTTCGAAATATTTTGGTTCAGGATTTAACTATCCAGAAATGTCATTGGTTAGCAGTCAGACTACCGTAGCTCACAAAAAACGCAAGGAAAAAGACAGAGACAGACCGTCGAGGTCCAAAACTGATGACAAAACTTCTCCTAAGCCAGTCGCCGGTATGTCGGTACTCAGTGAGGCGCTTTCGCAGCCCCTGATGCCCGCTACTTTTGAGTCGCAGGCCTCTACCGAGACCCATTCGGAGTCCGGTATGCAGCGAGATTCTGCAAGTATTGAACTTCTATGTCTAAAAAAACGACGCATGAGCCACGTGCTCAGGCCCCTATGCCTAAAAAACAAATGATCAAAATGGCTGAGGATTTAATTACCTTGATCAGGGTTTCCCAACCCCCCCCCCCCTGCTAAGAGGCCTAGGAAAGGCACTGATTATGAATCTTCAGATCAGGTTTCCATTTCTTCTGATTCCTCTTCTGATCAGTAATTTTCTATTCCACCTTATTAGGACTCTGATGCAGAGCAATCCATCCCTTCTGCTTCTCCTCCTGAGGATTTGTCTTTTGAAGAGACTTTGCATACTTTAAGGGAACATTTTCACTGGGAGAGTCAGGACTTCTCAGAATCTAAAAAGAGGCTTAGGGATTTTCTTCTTCTTCCTCAGCATAGGCCTTTGGCAATACCTCCTGTATTAGACATTGTTGATGATGTGTTCTCAGAATCAAGCATGGCTTCTGATTTCCTGCTTCCGTCTCCTAGTAAGCAAGACGGATATTAGAGGGTTCCTGATTCCCACAAATTTCTTTTAAAAAATCCTGCTGCTGACCCTGAAACTATTTCTCAGGGTCCCAAGGGTGTTAAGGCTTCTACAGCCAAAAATCCTACCCCTTCTGATAGAGATTCCAGGGCGCTGGATAGATGGGGAAAGAAGGTTTATAAGTCTGCAACCTTGGCAATCAGGGCTTTAAACTGCCAGTTTCATATGCTTAAATATCAACAGCATGTTATGGGCTTACTGAAACAGAAAATAATGTTGATTTCTGGTTGTGTGGAAAATAGAGTTACAGGATTTATTGCATTCAGCAGAACAGGTTGGAAAGCATACTTTGCAGTGTGGTTTTGATTCCTTGGAGGCCTCTTGCAGGGCCGCTGTAACTGGATCTGTGATAAGAAGGCATGCCTGGCTCAAGGAGCAAAATCTGCCTGATCATGTTAAAGCTAAATTGTTGGATGCCCCTTTACAGCAGGACAGTCTGTTTGGTAATAAGGCAGAAGAGGTTTTAAAGAAAATGGAAGACAAAGCTAAATCGATGCAAACTGTAAAAGATTTCTTGCAAGTACAGCCACCCAGGTTCAGTAGACACTGGCTTACTAAGAATTGGTCCTTTCCTGTGTCCAACAGAGCCACTTAGGGCAAACCCAGATGCTCCAAAGGCTCTAGATATTAATCACAATGATCTTAAAGGTCAAAGCAATGGGGTGCCTCCAAATCAGGAGGTGGTAAAGCACAACCCTACAGTAAACAGTCTCAATGACTTTCCTCTGCCATCTCCAAGCACTTATCTTTTGGCTGCCCCCTTGGGGGGGGGGACTAGCACTTGATGCTCAAAATTGACCTTTAATTACCCAGGACAAGTGGGTATTAAACATAGTATCCCAAGGGTACAGATTTCATTTCCAAACCTTGCCAATTCCAAGTGGATGGCCAGATCTGCCACCAAACCAGTGGGCAGAGGCCCAGAAACAAGTAATGTCACTCATGGATATGGGGGCTATTCAACCAGTGCCAGAAAAGGAAAAAGGACAAGGATTTTATTCAAGACTTTTCCTGGTACCCAGAAAAGACAAATCATGGTGTCCAATTTTGGACTTATCAATTCTAAATATGTGCCTGGACATTCCAACATTCAAAATGCTGACTTTACAACAGCTACTGCCTATGCTAGGCAAGAATGCCTGGTTTGTAACTCTAGACTTGAGGCATACCTGCATATCCCAATAAGGGAATCTTGTAGAAGATACCTCTGCTTCAAAACAGGCTTTTTGCATTACCAATTCTCTGCACTGCCCTTTGGCTTATCTACTGCACCCAGGGTCTTTACAAAGTGCCTGGCACCAGGTTTTGCAGACAAAGAAACATTCAGATTTATCCTTACCTGGATGATTGTCTCATTCAGGCAGAGGACAAGGACACTCTTCTTCAGCATCTGGCATTTGTAAAAAGGATTCTGGCATGCCTAGGGTACACCATAAACAAAAAGAAATCACAACTGGTACCCTCTCAAATAATTGCATTCCTGGGTGCAAGCTTGAATACAGCTGCCCAGATGGCTTACCTCACACCAGACAGACAAATTCAATTGACAACATACTTCAAGCAAGTGGCAACAAAACCCCAGCTATCTGCAAAACAAATTCTGCAGGCTTTGGGGTTCATGGCATCCTGCATTCTACTAATTCCATATGCGAGACTGCATATGAGGAAACTTCAGTGGTATCTAAAAAGCTTATGGAGTCAACATTGTCACAATGTGGAAACAATGATTCCTCTCATTCCCTGCCTGCAACAGGAGTTTCTTTGGTGGGCAGAGACATGTCACCAGAACAAGGGACGGTCATTCACTCTACCCCCTGCCACCCAAACCCTAACTACAGACGCATCAGACTATGCTTGGGGGGGCTCGTCTGGCAGGGAGATGCATTCAGGGCAAATGGAGCCCAAACCAAATGCACCTACATATCAACCAGGAAAAAATGCTAGCTGTTCAGAATGCTCTGACAGCCTTCAAGGACTTCCTTCATCCAGGACAACTACTGATAAAGACGGACAACACCACAGTTATGTGGTACATAAGCAGGGGGGTACCCACTCCTACCCCCTTTGCAGACTAGCCATGGCCTTGTGGAACACAGCCTTCACTTACCAAATACATCTTCAAGCTCAATTCCTGCCAGGAAAGCAAAATACTCTGGCAGATGATCTAAGCAGAAAGATTATGGACCCGCACAAATGGAAACTGGATCCACAAATCTTCAGCATGTTAACACAAAAATGGGGGAGCCCAGACATAGATCTATTTGTCTCTCCCCAAAACTATCAGTTGGACAAATTGTGCACAATAACTCATCACAAAAAAGCATGGAAAGTCGATGCTCTATCCTTCAGCTGGAAAAAACCATCAGTCTATGCCTTTCCCCCTCTGCCTCTACACTCCAAGGTCTTACTAAAAGTCAGACAGGAAAAAACAAAAATGATTCTAATTGCTCCGGACTGGCCTCGCCAACACTGGTACCTGCTTCTAAGGAATATGTCGCACCTTCCTCTGTGGTACTTGCCTCAAACACCTCACCTATTTTCTCAGCTGAACTATCAAATTCTGTACACTCCGCTGCAAACTCAGTCTTGCAGCATGGCTAATCAACTAATTTCACCAACCACATCTCTGACTAAACCTGTGATGCATGTCATTTTGGAAGCCAGAAGGCCTAGTACTAGAAAATCTTATGCTGATAAATGGAAGAGATTCTGTGCTTGGAACCAAGCTCAAGGAATAGACACAGCAAAGCCCAATATTCCTCAGATTTTGCAATACTTAACTGAGATGCTTGACAAGGGCCTATCTTTTTCTTCTATAAAATACATGCCTCTGCCATCTCAGCTCATTACAACACAGAGCCTCCCTTCTTTTCTCACCCCCTGCTAAAACAGTACCTTAGAGGGGTCAAAAATTTAAGGCCTCCCAGAAGAGCTCCAACTCCTGCATGGGACCTCAACTTTGTGCTGGAAAAACTCATCATACCTCCTTTTGAACCAGCAGCTACTGCGGATATAAAATTTCTTTCTTGGAAGACCGCCTTTCTTTTGGCAGTCAATTCAGCTAGAAGGGTTTCAGAACTACAGGCTCTCATGGCAGTGGAGCCTTTTATTATATTTTACCCGGATAAGGTGGCCCCCGGACCAATCCTTCTTTTATGTCTAAGGTGGTATCCAGTGTGGCTCTTAACCAGACCATTCACCTGCCAACTTTTTTCCCAAATCCGCAGAACAAGGGTGAGTGGATTCTGCATTCATTGGATGTACACAGACAACTAAGATTCTACTTAAACAGGACAAAATCTCTAAGAAAGTCTGAGCAACTACTGGTGGCATTTCTTGCAGGATCAGAGGGGAAGGCTATATCAAAGCAGACTATTTCTAAATGGATAAGCCATTGCATTCATTTCTGCTACTTGCACCATGGTAAACCTGTGCCCAAGGGGATCAGATCCCATTCCACCAGGGCTGCCTCTACTTCAGCAGCTTTTCTCATAGGGGTCCCTACCAGAGACATTCTAGAAGCTGCTACTTGGAGCTCAGTTCATACGTTCACAAAGCATTACCATTTACCTCTCTCTTCTAAATCCAGGGCAGGCTTCGCCACTGCAGTCCTGCAGGGCCTTATAACTGCTCCTAATGCTGTTTAGTTCCATCCTCCCATCCATAGCTTTGGGATTCTACCCAAATGTAATGACTGCAACAGTGAAACACTAAGAACATAGTACAGTTGTGTACACGTACCATAAATGTAGATATTGGAGTGTATTCACTGATGCAGTCCAGATTACCCACCCGCCAGCCCCCTTTCTATACCTTTTCTTTCCTTTACTTTCCTTTACTATGCTCAAAAGCCTTTGTGGTGTATTTACTTTTAGTTGAAGGTAAATTTTGTGTGTTCTAAAGTGCATTTATATATTTATGGTTATATATACATATTTTTGCTCCCCATTTGGAGGGCACCTGACATCTGGGGCAAGAAAAACTGATTAAAATGGCATTGGCTGCATGTTTTATACCCCCTAATGACCTGACATCATGGAAGAGAAGACAGCAACCGATGCAGGACCCAAGATTTTGTTATTCAGGCCGACTGAGGGCAAACCTGCCAGCAGATTACCCAAATGTAATGACTGCAACAGTGAATATACTTGAACATCTACATTTATGGTAAGTGTACACAACTGTACTTTCTTCCACCATCAGTATACATGTGTCTGTAATCTTAGTGCATTAATACTCCCTTGTACTTAGCTGAACTCTGGCTGAAAATGGGCTTGTCATTCAGATTTTGAAGGCGATCACACATTCAATCCACCACTAAGGACTCCTTTTTCTCCATAGCATGTGAACTTCTTGTGTGAGTGGTTTATTTATTCTTCCTTGATACTTTTTGCTTTGGTAGAAGTTCATCTTCTGGAAGACTTTATTTCCTGCCTGTGTAATTGCCAGCTAGACAAGAGAGCTTTTGGCTCTCATCTGTAGGGACCTTTACTTGGTGTTTCACAAGGTTCAGCTGATTTTTCAAAGTAGGTCATACTTGTCTAAACAGGTTTCAGAGGTGGCCCTTATTCATTCCATCTGTCTTGATCATTTATTTCCAAGACCAAATCAAAGGGAGAAGGGGGTCTTTCACAATAAATGTGTGCATCCCTATCTTAAGTTTCACCTAAGACTGCTGTATTAATCTTATTTACCTCAGCCAGGGAGAGTTCAGCACTTGCCAATCAAATGCCTTCTAAATTGATTGCTAATTGTATTATCTTCTTAACTGGGTGACCAGTTACTCGCTGACCATTGCACTCAGACCACACCAAGGGTGTAGTTTCTGCCAGTGCTTGTTTTAGGAACATGGACCGTGTGGACACCTCTGTCCCAAGCACTTGATATTTAATACACACCTTCACCAAATATTATTTTTTTGTCTCACCACCCCATTAACCAAACTTCTTTAAACACTTCAGTGCAACAGGATTCAAGATTGTAAGCTTGTCTCTGTGATTTCTATAGCCACTACCTCCTGGGGAGGACTATCGTCAACTCCTGTTACCCACTTCACTACTCGGCAAAGTAAGTGGAGGAGGCAGATATGTAAATTCTCAACATGGAAACAAGCCCATTGTGGAGATCAGTGACCTGCAGAAAGGTGATTGAGGCACAAATAGCAGAGCTGTTTGGGTAAAAGCAGCTCAGTGAAAAATGCAAATGATGAGGAAATGAGGTACTCTTTACAAATGAGTCCCAGTAATTATGCAAATGGTAGCATCAAACATGGAGAAGCAATTCAGAGGCTGACAAAGCAAGTGTGCTGTAGCATTCACATATTTAGAGTGCAAGGAATTGCTAGTGTACAGGTTACTACAATGGTTGTCATAGCAGCAGCTGTAGCAGACCACCATGTGATCAACATCAGATCACTGCTGCAGTATCATATGCTATTTGGATTATCTTCTGCCAAGGATGTTACCACTGGACAGCTTTCAAAGCTTCAGGTCAACTTTCACATTCCCTAACCACTATGGGATTTGAGGAGAGATGCATAAAAGAAGTGTTTAGGACACCCAAAATGTCAGAGCTTTCTTGAAACCAAACTATGATCCCTAAGTGGACTTTGAGCTACATACATTCGACTAACAATCCTTCAAGGAGGGATAGATAAGTACACTGAAGGAGAAACCTTCCATAGTTTAATTTTTCTGAGGAAAAACCGATTTCTGAGAATTTATTTTATACTAAGTAATTTAGTTTTTATGGACTGTCATGCCTTGTAAGGGGAGTTTTACCTTGTGAATGCTTGTGTAAAAAACTGTGTAAGAATTTTTTTACTATTTCTTTTCTATATATTTGTGAGAATTGGTCTGTTGGGAGGTAGGACATTGTACTTTTGGGTACTGCCATTTGATTTTCCACCTCAAAATTATTTTCTTTTGAGGTTTACTGGCTCTGAGGCTCCTCTACCCATCTTTCAGGCTTCCTTCTCAACTACACCAATGAACATTTACTGTGTTCTTCCATTCTTACTCCTTCCCTTGCAGTAGAAATTCTTGGACTGCTCATCAATGTCCCTTGGTCCATCTGGTGTTGCTCCTTGGGAAGCCACTAAGGACTAGAAGCTGGACAGGTCCTCTGTTTGTAGGGTTGTCCTTTCTTTTTCCATGGAGTCTTCAAGGAAAAGAAAACAAAAAAATAAGAATGTTACTTCTGTTTCTTTAACTGTGGACAGGGAAGGTATGTTGGGATTTGCTGATTACTTGTTTTAATGCTTTAAATCGTGTTTCTTCGCTGACTAAATAGAAAAATAAAACATTTCTGTCATATTCTGACACTAAATTCCAGTTAGAAGAGCACTAAATGTTTTTTTTTTCTTCAGCCTCAAGCTGAGGTTTCTGTTTCTGAGGAAAGTGCTCCATCTGATTTCCCTCCAAAACCACTATATTTTTCTGAGACTATAGCTAAAATGAAGAGAAATTTAAGTGGGAACAGAATTAAGTCCTTATTCCCAGCAAAACTGTTATGATTTGTTAGATTGGGTTTTCTACAGCCTGCAGCTGTCTGTATTGATTTGTTAACTTTAGAGGATGTTTTCTTAACAGCTTTCAGCATGACTGACAGTCAACCTCCTGTGCCTAAAAAGACATGTAGGTTAAGGGGCACTCATGGGAATGGGCATGAGTGAGGTTGTGTAGTGTGTCTTGTCCAGCTCCTATCTCCGTAATCATTCAAAGTTCTGATTGATGCGGCAAGTGGGAGAGTTGGAGTATAGGATAAGATGTATGAAAGCTGGTAGATTAGGAAGAGAAAAAAAATTGGGAAATGAGCCTACACAACATGAAAGACTGGAATAATATGGTGTGGACCATGTGTGCAGTGTCTAAAAATCTAAGTGACATTAAAGCAGCCTTGGTGTCAGTTGACTGACTTGTTGAAAGTAATGGCTGGTGATGTTCAACAAATTAAACAGATTTCCACCTCCCAAGAAGTGAAATTTACAAACATTGAGCCTGTAATGGAGCAGCAACATGTGCAACTCAGGAATCTGTGACCAAATTCCATTGCAGATGCTACACAAATCTAAGAACTGCAACTACATTTACAATTGACGCAAGATAAAATTGGATGACTTAGAAAACAAAGTCCATCTCAGCCATCTTGGGATTTGGTCTGCCGCAGGAAGTGGAGGGGCCACTTGAAGAAACTTTGTAAGAAAGGAACTAGCACTCTTGTGAAATGCAGCACCCCCAATAACTGACAGGGCTCTAGGATTATATCTAAGAACAGGAGTAACAACTATCCTAAGCACTTAATTATAAAATGCCTAAACTGCAATGACAGGCAATTTTAAATATGACCAGGAAAAGAGGTGAATGGCAGGCCATTTGGTCAAAATTACTCCAGACTACAGTGCTTCCCTCTACTTCAAATGGAAACAGTTGGTGTCCTTTTTAAAGCAATTTTATGATTTGGGTTACAAAATTAACCTGTGTTTCCTGGCTACTCTTTCTTTGAATAAAGACTCATTCTGCCAATTTTAGCTCTTTTCAGGAAGCAGACCAATATCAAGCATTGAGGCCATATGTATAAGTGATCTTATGCAGGAGTGGTGCAAGGCAGCAAGAATCATGACACATCTGCCATGACATTACAAAAAAAAAAAAAAAAACAGAAAAAGGTAAGGGGCAATGTTAAGGCCCTGACTCCTGGCTCAGTTTGATAGCAAATTAAAGGAGAAATGTGCTTGTAGACACACAGGTTAAATGCTCTAACAGATTTCAGCCCTTGGCAACAAATCTATCTAACATCGAGGAAGGAGATGTAGAAGAAGCATAATTTTCAAACCCTGAGATCCCAGTTGAGGAGTTGTTTGATGGTGTAGTCTTAGGGTGATGTTGATGATGCTGATATGTCTGGAATAAATAAATGGGCCCAATGCAAAGATGGAATTTGATTGTGAGACTGAAACATAGTATATTTAAATATTTTGTTCCATGTGGGAGGTGATGTTACTACACCAAGGTATTTAGTTAAAGTCCCAAAGACTTCTGCAGTTTTTACAGTTCATATGGGTTAAGGTGTTGTATATTAGAACATAGGCTCCTTTCTGGGGGGTGATGCATAATTTGTCATGCTGAGCTTTCTTGCTGTATGAGTTACTATGGATTGTATGGTAATAGTATATCTCGTATTCTCTCTTTACTGGCTGATGGATGAAGGGGGTGAGGAGTGGGCTAAGTAACATATGTACTAAGGATCTAGATTCTCATCTTGTTGTCCACGTGCAGGTTGGGGTGTATTTTGTTCTGTCAAGTATCAGCTAACTGTAATTTTTTTATACTAGAGTTATAGATGTAGTATTTTGTAGTGTTCTATCTATATGGTCTGGGTGAATTCTAACAGAGCTGTAAACTCTAATCAGTGAAGTGTGGTTTATGGCCATCAGTGTTGTACACGAGTTTAGCCTTGCAACATGAAATGTTAAGGGCATGACATCACCTGTAAAAATGAAAGCAATATTAAACTGGCTGCACAAAGAAAAAGCACAGCCCTACTGCAGGAGACATAAATTAAGAGAAACAGTGCTCTTTATGTTTTTGCCTACTGGAAGAGGCATAAATTTTTATTTTGTGCTGCCTCGGCTAAAAGTAGAGGGGGGAATTCTTCTTCTTGAGGAACTTAGTTGGGTAGTATTGAATAGTTGGACTCATGGATAGTGGTGGCAGATTATTGTAAAAATTAATACTCAAAATGGGATTTTAATTTTAGCTACATTTTCTGACCTCTGCGAGGAGAATCCAATGGTGTTTGAAGAATTCAAGGAGATAAGACCATCTGGCAACCAGATAGTAAGTTAATAACTGGGGAAGACTTTAATGTGGTGGTTGATCCTCTGACTAACTGTATTCCTAGAGGGACATGCAGATTACCTAGAAACGCTCAGGCACTTGAGTGTCTTATTACTGAACTTTCTTTGGTTGATGTGTGGTGAGCACTGTATCCCATGTATTGGGATTATACCTATTTTGCTTTAGGGTAGCCAGATAGCTGGACTATTGGTTGGTGAGTGCTAAGGTGCTACAGGAGGTGCAAATGACAAACATCTAGCCCAGTATTTTGTCTGACCATCTTATGGTCAACCTTACATATACTCAGAAATTAGGGAGTATGGGATGTAGGCAGTGGAGGTTTGACACATTGCTATTACAAAGAGAGGATTCCAGAACTGTTTTTGGCTAGGTGATGGGTTTTTTTTGGTTACAAAATCAGCTGCATAATTTTAACACTTTTGCATTTTGAGAACTATTCAAACAGCAGTGCAGAAAGTTAACGAGGATTAAGCCATCAAAGAGAATGAATAAGTGGAATGAGGAAATAGGAGGACTGCAGTCAGCATATCAATTATTGGAGGCCAGATATAAAGGTACCAGGTGTAAAAATGAGGCGATATGTCAGTTGAGTGGGCTAAAACAGAGAATTAAACAATTAGTTTTCCCATATTCAAGAGAAATGGGAGATGTATAGGTTATTTAATCGGGCCTATGGCATTAAATCCAACAAGTTAATTGTGCGGAAGTGTAAGACTCATCTCACAAGGTCTCATTGCCTCTGTTAGACAGGAGGGGATCATGTAAAACAGCCTGGGTAAAAAATAACCAGATCTTAAGAAATGAGTATGCTTTGACTATTAGGGCCTATGTGTTTGGGTAGCAGGATTGATGCTCCTTTGTGAGTGAACTTTTGTCACTGGGAACAGTAAAAGTAAACAGGCAGCCACTGGGGTATGCCCATGGAGGAGCAGGAAGTAGTAAAGGCCATTAACATTTTATCAGGAAGGCTCCAAGGATTGATGGATTTGGTATAGATTTTTGTAAGGTATTCAGCACAAAGTTAAGTAAGCTCTCAAAAAACCTTCCAAGACACCAGAGACCTCCAAAACACAAGACTGCTACAACTAGCACAGTTCCCACAGCACCCACGACACATAGCAACACAAGTCAAGTGTCTCAACTTCCAAACCCCTAAGGTGTAACACTCGAATATCAAAATTTCTAGTCATTGGAGACTCAGTAGTGAGATGCACGGATGTCCCACTCAGGTTGGACAAGGAGAAAGTCACAGTCGGCTGCCTGTCTGGTGCCAGGATTCATCAGATTATGCATGCACCAGGTCTCTCAGCAGCAAGTACCATTATGACTGCCATAGTTCATGTTGGAGTGAATGACCTGAGACCTACCTCACTGGACTATATGAAGAAAGACATGATTGAGCTGTCGGAGTACGTGTTCCAGTCAGGTATGTCCCTAGCCTTAAGCAATATACTACCCTCACCTAGAATTATGCCACATTGGCCCAGTTTTTGGTGTCATTTAAAGGGATCCACTTCCTGTCAGCCTGGGAAGCCATGGTTGACAAACCTCTCTGCTTTGCCAGAGACTGTTTGCATCTGGCACTTCTAGGCTTTCGTTGCTGGCAAAGGTTCTTACCTCCTCCTCCACCAGAGTACCTTTTTTAGGCAAAGTCTCAAAAACAAACTTACCGATGTGAAGTTTGCCAGTCATAACAAAATAAAGGCCATGCTGCTAAATAAGAGCTTAATCCAAAAACTGCACAGCCCAGAAGCACTTCTATCACTGGAAGATGTAGATGTCTGTGCAGTCACAGAAACCTGGTTCAAGGCCTCAGAGTACCCTGGCCTTGCAAAGATACAATGCCTTTCACACATTCAGACCACAAAATGAATGTGTGAGAACCAAAGGAGGCAGTGATTCTATCAATATTAGAGATAAGTTCATCTCCTGTCTAGTTAGACTGGACAAATCCATGGAGTTATTCCAAGTTCAGGTTATGGTGTGTAAGACCCCCATTCAAGTCATAGCCAGCTGTAGATCCCCCTTCATGGGTCATGGCGCACATGAAACATACTTGACTTAACTGGAGACAATCCAAATATTACCGAACACTCTGGTTATGGGGGATTTCAATTATCCCACCATCAACTGGGAAACCTATTGTAGCCCAAACCCACTAGCACAAAAGTTCCTTAACTTTAACTCAAATGACCTGGAACAAATTGTTCATATCCCAACAAGAGGAACAAACATGCTGGATCTGGTCCTCACTATCATGTCAAAAGGATGAATTACCGCAACTGTCGGACCCTCATTAGTTAAATCTGACCAAAATCGGTCACCTTCGAGATGACACTAACACCAGAACTCACAAAGGGCAAAATCAGACTAAAAAACTTCACCAAGGCAAGCTACACCCTCCTAGGTTAAGGTATAAATGCATTCTGAGCCCCACCGCCAGCTTGAAGTGGTAACTACACATAAACTTGCACTAAAGCCCTGTACAATCACTTGCATAAGTGTATAGACTCTGCTGTACCAGAAGGAATGAAAGCCAGAGCCCCAAGTAAAAACAAGCCACCATGGTGGACATGCAGTATCATCAAACCTTTCAATAAATGCAAAAAGTTGATGTACATGAAAACAAAGGTGGGACCCCAGCAATGGAAAAGCACCCTCCTCAGCCTCAGCAAGCAAATAGAACAACTTGTCAAGTCCTGTAAGGGACTCTGAAAAAAAATAGCAAGCACAGCCAAGGATAACCATAGGGCCTTTTATAGCTACATATGTAGCCTAAAAGGTAAGACCCAAGCATGTGCAGAACTAGTGATCAATGGTATCACACACTGAACCCACAGAGATAGGAAACCTGCTACTAGATAGCTTTGGTGAAAATTTCACCTCCCTGTTGCCTTCACATCTATCACAAACATTGCCCCCCCCCCACCTATCTGAAGTACAGGTCATCAAAATCTTGTCCAAGGCAAGACAAAAGCCTCTGTGGGACCAGATGGCATATAAAGGCGGTCTTCTAATCAGGCTAAAACATAAACTAGCATCAGCATTAAGCACCTTTTTCAATCATAGTCTAACCACAGCCTTTGTTCCGGCAGTATGGAGAACAGCGACAGTTACTCCCCTCCACAAAGGTGCCTAGCAACAGACCCATAAGCCTGACCAGCCTCATCTGTAAGGCCATGGAACATATCATTATGGATGTCCTAAATAAAGACACAACTGATCTCCAAACCCTGGATCCCACCCAATATGGCTTCAAGGGCAGATCCTGACTGTTAAATCTTGTGGATTTTTTTGAAACTGTAACCAGGGCCATTGATGAGGGGAAAATCTGTGCATGCAGCGTACATAGACTTGGTAAAGGCCTTGGACACAATCCCACACTCGGGCATTACCGATAAACTTAGTAAACTGAATGTAAACCCCTTCATTGAAAGATGGGTTGATTGGCTCACAAACCGACACACAGTATCAAAGTGGGCGACTCCACATCAACCAGCAGACTTGTTACCAGGTGAGTGCACAGGTGTCAGTGCTGGGCCCCTTACTGTTTGGTATATATTTCTCAGACTTTCCGGTCAAAACTAAGGAGTTGTGGCTGACCAAGTTTGCAGACGACTGCAAACTGGGTGCAATTATTGAATCTCCAAATGTAAGTATACTCCTGGAGGGTCTTATGCAGACCAAAGACTGGTGTCTTAAGTCATGGTATCAAACTGAATGCAAAGAAATGCATCATCATTCCCTTAGGCAGAAACAATGTCCCTTCACACTGTCAAATCAACAACAATACCCTAAGTACCCATAAAGTGGTAAGGGACTTGGGTTCACAAGTTGACTGCAACCTTAACTTCAGCCACCATGTGTCTACTGTATCAAGGAAGGCTTTCTAAGTAGCACACTTGATTAGTAAAGACATCACCTTGAGAGTAAAAGAGGTTATAACTCCTTACTCAGCAGTAATCCAGCCCATAATTGAGTATAATGCCCTGCTTGGCATATACCATACAAAACACCTGAAACAATTGGAGAGACCTCAGAGGTTTCTAACAAAGAAGATCAAGAGACTCTGGCATGTGCTGTACACAGACTAAAGTTACTGTCACTTTACTCTGTATCATATAGACTTCTTAGGGGAGACTTATTTCTGGCTTACAGAGCAATCTCAGACTCTAACCTAATGAACTTGGTACATATCCGTAAATCAAATGTGATTTGGGCCACCCATTTCAGGGACCTAAATATGGCCTGCAACTTAAATAGGACATGCTAGAGTGACAGATTTATTTCTCAGTGACTGCCGCGTCTTTGGAATAGGCTACCTATTTATGTGAAACAGAGCACCTCTTTGACACTGTTCAAAAGGAACTTGGACTAGTGGATGGGGTACCATAAATTCTTACAGGGAATAGTGCCCACAACCCTCCTGGACATGGTCATCTTGGGTATTAACTAACATTTCTATGGCATTACGTTGGGATGAAACAGGCTTGAAATGACCTCTGGGTCAATAGCCTAGTAATCTATGATCCTTTTGTGTTCTAATTGGTAAGCAATTAGAATTAATTGTTTTCCAGAAGGATTCCTTACGGTGAAGGTCAGAAGTTGCCTAAGCCTGGCAAGGATGCAACTAATGCAAAGAGCTACAGGGCAATATCCCTAATTAATACAGACCTTAAAATGTTTACTAAAATTTTGGCCTTGAAAGTAGAGAGAGTGTTAGGGCTGCTAATAAGTTAGGTTTATAAAAGGGAAGGGATGAGGACCAGATGCACTCAGGTTGTGGTTAAATGTGCAGAGTATGTCAGATTGAAGGGATCATAGGAGATTACTAGGCTATTGACCCAGAGGTCATTTCAAGCCTAGCTGTTTCAGCCTTCAAAAAAGGCTCACATTAAATTAGGTTTCTTTTACAGAATAAAACCTTTTCTAACAAACTCTTCCAGATCAGCTATTGCCAGGACCCACCCACTTTAGTATATGCCTCCCCTATATTTACTAACCTCAAAAAATCTGACTTAAGCAAACTTGAAGCCAGATTTGCTGTTAACCTGCCCCACAGAATCCGTCATTGTCTTGTTCTAAAACAACTCAAATGGCTAGAGCTGCCCAACCTACTAACCCTAAACCAACTTACCATAGCCCATTCCATAATTTACCTACCCAACAAATGTCCATCCCTACAGGACCTAGTACAAACCCATCTCAATAACAGGACTCTGAGCCTCAAAAAAATTGCTACTCAGTCAAAAAATCCAACAACAGTTTTGGAGACTCTATATTCTAACTATGTAACTAAATCACGGAACTTCACCCCCCCCCCCCGAACATACTAAACACAGCAAACCTAACGCACTTCAAAAAACTGCTAACATCCCACCTAAATGACTACTGGTTATGCTCCTGCTCCTCACCAGGCTGAACCCATTTCTCCCCTCCTCACCCTCTCTCCATGCTTACTGAATACCTTACTCCCATCCTCACCCTCTTTCCCCTTACTGTCCACTTTCAATATATCTCTATTTGCTTACTGTTCCTATGTGATTATAAGTATAACAACATTAAGCATAACAGTTTACAGTACCAAACGGGTATATATGAGATGTACTCCATTGAATATCAAGCTATTGTATGTCTGAGAGAGTACTCCACTGAATGATATCTTGTTAAGTGTAGCTGCCAAAATGTGCTTTTACGTGATCCTGTTAGCTTTATTTCTAACTTGAACTGTGATGTGTTACTACGTGATTTATTATTATCATTTCTCTGATTGTTTCACTATTGTTTAAAATACTGTTATGTTATGTGGAGCTTTTCTCCCCATGCCTCTGCTGAAAATGGGCAAACTTGTCCAGTTGGAATTCCCTGGTAAACAAATTTTAAATAAACAAATGTTAAATAATTACTCCAAATTAAAACAGCCCAAAATTTGACTTTCCATTAATTTGAAATGGGATGACTCCTAAAATTAGTAGGAGGAAGATGTTTATCAGGAATTATGGGGGGTTGGGGTTCCACACTTTGAAGAATATTTGAATGCATTCATTGCCTGAAACTTCGACTTGGGCAAGCCATCATGATTCAAGTAGAACTGTATGTTGGATTTCTGGCTAAGCCCACAAGGCTATACCCTCCGGCCTATAAAGTCTGGGATCCTGAAGGGACTGAGCTCTGTTATGGAGCAGGAAAGGAAAGGAGTGTGTGGTTGTTACCGAAAGTTCATTAATCTGGAACCATCCTAGGATTCTTGTCTATGATAAGGCCATTTGGTGGGACAGGTGGGTCAATGCAGGTATGCTATGGATATCAGTCTTCTGGGATAAGGCACGTAGTACAGTACATACTTGAGTCCAGTTGCTACAGATATGCACATTTGCTCCCAAAGGCTGGTGGGAATTCTTTCAGCTAAAGGCTTGTATAGTAAAAAGTGATACAAAGGGATGCAGACCTACCAACTGCAGAGGTTATGTCTCATGAGGAAAGGATAATAAATGGAGGAGGGGAGAATGGAAAAAGAGTTATCTGCAGCTCAGATATATGCTATAACACTAGGTAAAGATGGTGACATACTACTAGGTAATGTACAAAGATGGAATAAGCAGTTGGACAATGAAATGCCACAGGAAGAATGGTCAGCAGGCATATGTATCTCACTGGATCAAAGGTTGTCCCTATTAGTCAGGATTATTTACCCACAATCATTCCGCCATCGGCATATGATGTCAAGCATTTTATGAGAGAGAATTTTGGTCCATACCGGTAAATGCTGGCATTACCAGGCTCCCAGGATGAACTATTTGTTTGCTTTGGCAATGTCCATGTGCACAGATGTTATGGTGGAAAATATTCAGTGGTATAGAGTAGGCTCTATGGATCCCCTTTCCCATGGTACAGGAATATAAATTTTGGTTGTTTGGGATACGGCAGCATGGGGTCTTGAGGTGACAAGAGTTTTTTGGATTATGTAAGTGGTCTCCACACTTCTGAATTTTATCATTTCTTATTGGAAAAGTTATTCATCTTTGGATATCTCTACTTTTTATGGTTTATAGACTGAAATTGTGGCAGAACAAAAACATTGTTTTAAGTACTGTGAGTGCTTTAATTTAATTTAATATTAAACTTCAGTCACATTTTGAATCATAGCATTAAATGCTATCTAAAAGTCCACCAAAACCTAAAAAACAGGAAGTGATGTATTTAAAAACGTTTTTCTTAAAGGACCTATGTACTTAAAATTATCTCAACCTTAAAAAACAAAATTTTTTAACTGTCATTCCAATTAAAACACATGCCAATGTGTAATTCTCTTTGTACATTCCTTATACACATTCACGTTTGACATAATATAGCAATATAAAAATATCGTAAAACACTCTGCAATAACTTGTACTGTTGACCATAATTTCTGTACTGATCAAAAATCCTAATAATGCACTGGTTAGTTTTAACTTATCAATGACTGATTATAAGATTTCTTGTTTGTTTATCTACAAAAAGCCCTAAGTTTTAAAATACTATTAATAGAGCTGTACTCATTTATGCTCAGCCATGCATAAGAATTTAGCAAAATTTGCCATATTACTTTTTTTCTAACTGCAAGGTCCAAGCACCCCCCCAGGATTATCCTTTACTTGTTGAATGAATAAAAAATTAAAAACAATGATCTTGATTAGTGGCAACATGTTTGGCCAGTGCTTTAGCTTGCTTCCCTTTTTTCAATTGCATACTGATGCTCGTATATTCTCTCCTTTAAAGTTCTCTCCATTTTTCCAACCTAATAAGAGGGACATTTTTTTTACAAACAGCTAAGTAAACAACCCTTTTAGTATTGCATTTGAATGACCCTTTTAGCCTATAGTTTGTACTTCTTATTTCAAATTCTTCCCTAGCAAATGCATAGCTACAGAAATTACACATTCCCTCATACCAGAATATTTTTTACTATTGCAATTATCTTGTCTGTTATTTACTTCTATCAAACTCTTTAAACTAATACCTCTTCTTGCCACCATTTTCGGTTATTCTATGGTTCTACTGATGCTGACTCCAGAGCTGATGCTACTGGAGGTCAGTTATGAGAAGATTCGCTTGGTTACTTTCTCAGAACTTGCCAAAAAATGTTAAAAATTAGATTTAAAATGTTTTGTTAGACTAGGATTGTCTGTTTGGTTCTTGTGCTGCTGTCGTCCTTAAAACAGTTGATGAAAGAGGAAAATTGATACAAGGGTTTACCCAAATTTTCCAACCATCTAAGTTCAATAAAAACCTTTCTTCTAATTTTAAACAGCAAGGTGATACCAAATAGGATTTTAAAAAGTAATGGCAAGGAGGCTCTAAAAGGAAAGAAAAGCATCCCACAACAAAGGCCAATCCAAAAATTCAGAATGACTATTTGCCTCTTCACGCTTCTCCATTCTACCCTGGTAATCTGTCCCTTAGTCTAGACTGTCATCTTCCATAGTGGCATCAGTTTATCTCAGAAAAATGGGTTCTATGAAGCATCCAACAGGGGTATAGTTGGCAATGGGAGTCCCTCCTTCTCTCTCACTTACAGGGAATTTCTTCTGATTCTGTAAACCAAACACCTCTTTCATTCAGTTTTGGATCACATGTCTCAGGAAGTAATAGAATTACTGCCTTCAGATCAGATAGGCAGAGATTTTTATTCAAGAATACTTGAAGACCAGTGCTAGATCTTTTCCTTTCTTAATCTTTATATGAAAGTTCAAAATGCTATCCCTTCAAACCCTGTTACCTCTCATACATTCCTCAGTTGTATGGTGATGTTAGACTTAAAAGATGATTACCATCATATTCCTATTGGCAAGGAATTCATACTTTTTAGGATTTGTTTGTATCTGGCTTACATTATCGGTTCCCTGTTTTACCCTTTGCTTTTTCCATTGCACCAAAGGTATTTACAAAGTGTCTGGCTCCAGTAACTGTTTACTGTAGACATGAAGGAACACACCTTTCTATGTTTAGACGATTAACTTATAATTTCAGATGGTATTTTCCAGTTGTCAGGACTCACTGAGATGTGTCAAGAAGCTCCTTCTCAGCCTGTGGTTTCAAATTAACTTAATGAAATCCTTTCTCATCCCATCTTACAGAACAACTTTTGTAGGATGTCTTCTAGATATGCCCATATGAGGGGCTTTTCTTCCTCGGGACAAAGTAGGAATGTGCAGAGTAAATTTTCTGACCTTTTCAACCAGTCTCTGATTCTAGGTTTCAGGGGTTCTATGATCATGATTCCCTTGATCAGACTTTGTGAGAAAAATTCAGTGATACCTCTGGTCAGTTTGGTCTTAGCATCCTCACCCTTTTTTTACGTTCTAGTACTGTGATTTTTAAAAAGTGAATTACTGTGGTGAGTGAACCAGCTCTCTCTCATTCCTGGTCTCTCCTTTTCCTCCTCCTCAGTCTGTGTCAACAGATAACTCAGACTTTGCTTGGGGTCTGTGTCTGATAGAGTGAAAATGCAAGTTCTTTGGAACAAGCAGGACAGACAAAAGCATATAAATATCAGAGGTGTTGGCAGTAATCCATTTTGTCTCCAAGACCTCTGCAAGTTATTACAAGATGTGATAAATGAATAAATAAGGAGGTACCAGATCTTATCCCCTTTGCAGACTTGCCACAATGGCCCTGGAAGGTAGCAACTCAGTTCAGCTTGACACTTCAGGCTCCTTACATTCTGTCAGAGCAAACCATTATAGCAAACAAGCTGAACAAGACCAGGGCAGAAAATCAAGATGAATATTTCACCCAGGAGTCTTTCAGAAATTCTTCCAACTGTAGGGAATACCACAAATAGATCTGTTCACGTCCTTTTAAAACAGGCAGTTAAAGAAATCCTTCTCCAGGATATCTTACAAGCAAGACTGGAATACATATGCTTTCTTATTCCCATGGATATCCAGGTTCTTCTAAAGATTCAGGATGACTCCCCAAATATAGTTTGGATAGTCTCTCTTGGCTCAGGTAACATTGGTGCATCTTTCTATTGAAAATAGCTAAGGGCAATTACCGCAAGCTCCCACAAAGACTTGATTTACTCACCCAAGACATTGATCATTTGATGCATCCCAGTTTGAAAACACAAGTTGACTGCTTGGATGACAGATTTTTTTCCAATGTCTTTATTAAATTTCCACGTGACAAAGGCAATCTTACATTTATATAAATGAAAAACATACAAAATGAAATCACTTTAGTTGTAAACAGTTTACATCACAGAGAATATTGAAACGACTGCAGTTGTAAACATTACTAATCACTTATAAACATTCTAGTCATTGGCAGTTAAGCATTGTATAGCTCATTCAAATCCTGCCGCTTAAACATCACTCCTGCTCTGCATGTACTTTTCCCACAATTCCCATTTTTTTCTATGTAGTTTGCTCCTTCCCTTTTCTAAAGATCCCAATTCCAGTTGTTTTATTTCCATTACTATATTCACTTCTTCAAGTAAAGTTGGTCTAGACTTTGATTTCCATTTTCTAGTCATTTCTTTTTTGGCAGCCACCATAATTAGACTCAGCAAGGCTTTATTATGTTTAGGCAGTTCCGATTCTGTAGCATAACTGAAAATCATCTCCCCAGTCCAATCCACCTACCCAGCATCTCTGACAGAACAGCCCTCAGGGAGTCCCAAAAGTCTGCTAGCTCATAACACCTCAAAAAAATGTTCCTAGCCACCTCTTTCATGCCCATCACACCTCCAGCATTTGCTATCCACCTGAGGAAAAATTCTTTGGAGTCTACTTGGGGTATAAAAATACCCATGTAAACATTTCCAGGCAAAGATCCTAAATCTTCTAGAAGTTTGTTGCATATTTGGGAGAGATACATATATCCCCCCATTCTCTCTTTGTGAATTGCTTATCCAGTCTCTCTTCCCAATCCTTTTTAAGCTCCTCTGATTGATTCTTGTAATTATCATGCAGTATTTTATATGCTTTACTAATTATTCATTTTTTAATGAAAGCTTCTGTTCTACGTTCTATTAAAAACTCTACCAGTGCTGGACTTTCATTTAGAAGCCCCCTATTTCTTTCCCTTTGCCTATACTCTATCAGTCCTTGAAGGGAAGGCAATTACCTTTCTAGTTATTTGTTCCCAGTACCTTGGTTCCTTTGCCAATTTTCTCCAATAAATTCCAGCCCTCTCTTGCCTATTATTTGTATCCCTGACCACAATCAACCGTATTGGGACAATCTCTTTTCTCCATTCTTGTACTGGTTTAGTTCTTAGAATACTCCCTGCTATTTTATGAATAATAATACTCTGCATGATTTTGGTTGTACTCTTTGAGTCTGCATCCAAAATCCCAATCTCTCCTTATTTCTTGAGCTTCTTCCCTGCATCATCATCCCTTTCCACCTCGAGTTATAGTTTTCTGCCTGTGCTCTGTTTAAGAGCCTTAACTGTGTTGCTCTAAAATACCCCTCAAATTAAGTAATCCTAGTCCACCTTGTTCTATTGGTAGAATCATCTTATCTCATTTGACCCTTGCTGTCTTCCCTTCCCAGATAAAATCCTTCATCATTTTTTAAATTGCTATTCACAATTTCTTTTCCAGTTGATAAAAGTATGCCTGACCTGTGTATAAGACCAAAGGGACTAAAAACATTTGAATGGCTTGTATCTTAGTATCCATATCCTTATAACAAAACTTCCAGTTTCTCAATTTTCATATCATCTCCTGTTTAGTCTCTTGTCACATATCCTTAGCTGCCACCACAGAGTCATTTCTAATCTGTACTCCTAAATACTTCATTTTATCATGTCCCCATAAGTATGGGTATTGTTGGACCAATTTGTGTGTAGGTGCATAATTTACAGCTACGGTCTGTTTTAGCTTCATTAATTTTGTATCCTAAGAAGATCTGAAATTGTCTTAAAATGTTCCACAACACTGTAATGTTCCTTTCTGGTTTTGTCATGTATATATCATCATCTGCAAATAGAGCCAGCTTTTAATGACTACCATACCAATTATATCCTTGAATTTCTGAGTCCCTTATTTTCTTTGCCAGTGATTCTAAATATAATGCAAACAACAAAGGGGAAAGTGGACAACCCTGCCTGGTTCCTCTACTCAAGCAGAAATTATCGGAGAGGACCCCACCCACTTTAATTTTCACCTCCAGTCCCTCATATATTCTTCTAATCAACCTTATATCAACCTTATAATTGTATCAGGGAAAAGAAATGCTTCCATTGCCCTGCTCATGAAGTCCCAGTCTACTCTGTCAAATGTTTTCTCTCCATCAAGACCCACCAATAAAAGTGGTACTTTCTTACATTCTGCTTCCCTCTGGATCATCAATGTTCTGTTAATATTGTCAAATGTTTGCCTGCCCTCCACAAAACCACACTAATCCATATCTGTCAATTTTGGTATCACTTTTGCCATTTTTTTTTTAGCCGTGGGCCTGTATGAAGCTGGATCCGATAGAGCTTTACCCTCTTTAGGTATTACCATTACCACTGTCTTCCAGGTTGCTGGAACTCCTCCTCTTAAAATACTGTTAAACAAAACCTTCCAGATCTTTATAATTTTTTTCCCCTCCTAACCTTCCAAACTTCCACAAGAATACCATTTGCTTCTGGGGACTTTCCTGTAGATTGGTTATACATAGCCATTTTTATCTCATCCCTTCCTGTCCTGTTATAATTGAGCCTCATCTACCTCTAACTTCGGCATATTTAATTCTTCCATAAACATTTCCATTTGAATCTTTTCTTGGTTTCCATATTTCTCTGATTTATACAAATTTTCATGAAATTTCCGAAATATTTCTAATACTTCTACAGGGTTTTTTATCTTCCTTGTTATAGGCTCCCTAAGCTTGGTGACTACCCTTTCCACTTTTTGTTGCCCGAGTTATTGTGCTCTAGAATTATCAAAAAACAGTTGCTTAACAGCAATCTTTCAAAACTGATGCATATTATCGAGGTCATCCCTTATTTTCTGTTTAGCATTCTGCATTTGCTCCTCTTGTTCTGAGAGATTTCCCCTATTTTGCAATACTTTAACATTTGTCAGTCCCTCTAAATAATTCTTGTTACTGTTCAGCCATATCTCACTTTCTTTTATTTCCAACCTAGTTTTAAACTCCACTTTAATTTTATTCCACTCCTTAACTATGTTTTCAGAAGACAAATTTGTCTTCTCTAGTAGCTCCTGAAATAATTCCACAACTCTTTCCTCTCGTACTAGTAGGTGGGGAAGTGCCAGTGTCTCATTTTCATTTCATTACCTTGTGTTTTTATTTTAGTTGTTATTGGTGCACGATCTGGGTCTGTATTATATACACGAAAGCTGTAAACAGTGAATACATCTACACTGACACACAAAGGTCGATGTACAAAAAGAGAGAAGTACGTAATCGGCAAAAATGAAAATGCCGAACGTATTTAGTCAGCCAACAGCGCCATGCAGGTAAGCTCAAACTAACTAAATAAAATAAAATTAACACACTTTTGCACTTAAATATACCAACTCCGAGACCGCACTACAGTGGGGAAAAGGATATATTTCCTCATCTCAACAATCACTCTGCTGGCCAAGCAAATACGTTCAGTGGTTTCATTTTCGCCAATTACATATTTCGCTCTTTTTGTACATCGATCTTTATGTGTCGATGTATTCACTATTTTGAGCTTTCATTTTTATAATATAGACCCCATGATCTGAAATAGTTATTGGGTATGTTTCAAGACCTTCAATTAAATGCACATGTTCCTGTGAGATATAAAATATGTCTAGCCTAGCCCTGTTTTTGTATCTCTGTGAGTAATATGTAAATTCAGTCTGAACTCCTAGTACTGAATTCACATCTTCCATGCCAAACATTTTCATAAATTTCTTCAAAAATCTACCCTCCCTTGTTATATTACCCCTTCTAGGCCCAGAGACACATCTTCACTGTTGCAGACCAAATTCCAGTCTCCACCTATAAGTAATATTCCTTGCTGAAAGCTAATTATTTCTCCCCAAAATTTCTTAAGCTCCATTATAGCAGTTTTATGGGGGATGTAAATGCATGCCAGTGTAATCCTCCTCCCTAGCCAGTAGCCCCTTAGTACTATGCATCTTCCAATATTTTTTTCCCCTCTTCTATCACTGTTGGAGCTCCTCTTGCAATTAAAATAAGTAGTTCTCTTTTCCTTTGCCCCAAGTATTCCACTGAAAAACTTTATCAAACTCATGTTCAGTTCTTTCCAGATGTGTGTCCTGTAGCATAGCTATTTGCACTCTACATTTTTAATATAGTTCACTACTCTCTCTCTCTTTATCTGCAAGACCATTTAGATTGAAATACATTACAGAAAGCATCATTTTCTTACACAGTTATTACCACCTTTTCTATATAGCTGCTGTTTTGTTAAATGTCTAGTTCCAACTTTTTTTGTTACATGTATATGCTGTCCGGCAGTTTGGTCTTTTATACAGTTGATTCATGTCATATCCATTTGCACCTATGTCACATCTTGCATAACATTTTGCTTTTTTGAAAGCCCTTAAACAGAACAACCCCTCCCAAAAAAACCCTCCTAAAAATCTACAAACTACAATAACACACACAACTATATACATCTTCAAATATTGAAGTTTTTGCTTCCTAATAAGAAGACAAGTTCTAAGTTGATAATTACACAGACAGGCTAAAACTTAACCAAAAAAGTTAGTCATGCTAAGGCGCATGGTACAGCCTGTGCTATTAGTAAATGCTATTTAATTTTTTATAGGTATATAGCTCTCCCAGTTGAGAAAACACTTGAATGCTTTCAGTAGACATTTTCTCCAAGCCATTTTTCTTTATCAAATTGTCTTCTAATGACATGCAAACCATACACTGAACTGCTAAGTGTACCTTGTTTTTCAGAAAGAAAAACCGTGTTTAGTATTTTTTCATTTACATGCTTTGTAATAAAATTGTTACTGGATAATGCTTATGGTTTTTACCCACTCACTTCCCTATGCAAACGCGGGAAAAATTTGTCATACTATGTTAACCAGACCCTTTGTGCTCTCCTTGCTTGGATGATTGAGATTTGACACCCTTTAGGCACCTTTTCTCTGAGGACATGCAACAGGTACTGAGAGAAGCTAAAAACCATGCTGCTAGAAAATCATAAGTGTAAAAGATCTAGTTGGTTCAATACTAAGAACCAGTAACCTTTTAAAGCCCAGACCCCTGTAGTTCTAGATTATTTTGTGTCGGTCATTATCTTCTGACCTTTCTTACTCTATCTGCTTGCCTGCCCTTACATTTCACCCTTTCTTCATGTCTTCAAGTCAGGTAGTTTTGGAAGGGGTTTTGCATATTTGTCCACTTGGGAAAAGAAGTGGCTCCTTCTTGGGATCTGAACCTTGTGCTTGAAGAACCAACACTTCTTACATCTGAACCAGCTTATCAAGCCAAATTGAGATTAACTCGGAAAACTGTGTTAACCTTCCTGCAGAGGTTAGAGCAATGAGTATCAGAGTTATAAGCTCTTATGGTGAGTTAACCCATATTTAACCCATTGAGAACCAATCCTCTTTTTATGCCTACACTGGTTTCAGAGTTCACCTTGAAACACTGTATTAAATTTTCCTGTATTTTTTCCAAAAACTAAAGGAAGGAGAAATAATCTTGCACACTCTGGATGTCCACAGGCAAGACAGATACTACCGGAACACTGCAAAATCCTTCAGGAAGCCAATCAGCTGCTTATTTCCTGTGAAGGGAAGAAGAAAGGACAAACGGTGCTAAAGCAGACAATTTCCAGTTAGTTGCCTCATGCTATTTCTCTCAACTATTCTCACCATAACCAGTCACTTACAGGCAGGGTCTGGGCTCACTCTGCAAGGGCGTTGGCTTCTTTTGTGGCTTTTTGAAAGTAGTGGACTCTGCAAGTATTCTAAAGGCAGTGATATGGTCCTCTCTACATACTTTTAGCAAAACATTACAAACTGGATTCCTTTTCCAAGTCCAAAACAAGCTTTGTTAGGACCAAAGGGTCCTGGATTCTTGAATTCCTTTCTCTCTCTCTCTCTCTCTATATATATATATATATATATATTCATTCATTCTATAGTAAGTTACTCAAATAGCTTAGGCTACTGCTTCAGTGATCTAATGTTGAATATAGTACAGCTGTGTAAGTAAACTTGCCAACAGTAGATGGTCTAACAGATTACTGTTGCAGTAGCCTTCCCTTCCCTCCACCCCTTGTTTTGTTTTTCGTGTATTGGCAGGATGCAGACAAATACATACTCTATTTGAATATAGTTATAAATTTTATATATTTGATTTTTCATTTCCAGTGATTTTGCTTTCAGGGTTATAGCCTCCGTTCTTGAGGTAAGAAAGTACTTGAAGCTTTTGGTGTCCTAACCACTACTACTGAGGCTGTCCAAGAGAGCCCCACAGTGGTAATGTTGCTTAGAAGGTGCCCTGAAGTTTTGAAAGCTGGCCAATGGTCATATCCTTGGTATGATATAACCCAGATAGCTTAGGCTTTTGCAACAGTGATCTATTAGAACATGCACTGTTATAGTAAGTTTACTTACACAACTGTACTTTATTGGCTGCAGCCTTCTGTGCCACTGCAGACAACACCATTAGTGTGTAACCTGCTAGCTCTACTGAGCAATAGGCAGTGGCCTGCTTCCATGTGGACAGAGAGAGCATGGGACATCTTGTTGAATTGTGTCATCAATATGGGGGAATCAAGGAGGATGCATGGACTGCCAATCACAGTGGACACTAACGTATGTGTAACTTTAGTCATACTTGCAACAGGGTCCATTCAGCAGCCTATAAGGGAACATGCATGGAATATCACAGGTATCAGCTTTGCATAGTCCACACAACTTCAATATTATACTGCAGCAGATGAAGGAGCCTTCAAGGTGGCCAAGGACTGCAGAAGCGACAGCCACCACTGTGCAGGTGTTTTACACCACTGCCCATTTCTATGGAGTTCTGGGAGTCATTGAGTGCACATACACTGCCATCAATATCCAACGTGGTCCATAGGATGACAGATTAATCACCTAGAGGAGCTTTAACTCCTTGAACTGCCAAATGGTGTGTATTGCTGGTATCATCTCAGATGTTTCATTGCACCACCCAAGTAGTTTCCGTGATTCACACGTATGGCACACAACAGTTCATGCTAGGTGACCTCCCACAGGATTACCATTTTGTTAGGTTATTATGTAGTCAAGTATGGAAGCCAGTGTGTACATTTACTATGCAAATCTAAAAGTGTCACTGTTATGTGTGTTATAGGTGATGCTGGATGTGCTTTGGCACTGTGACTGCTGACCTCATCCACAACTCGGCTCATGGTATAGATGGTATATAATACTGAGCATGCTAAGATGTACAACTTGTGAAATGTGTTTTTGACCAGATGGAGGACACTTATGCTGCTTTGATGTGTTCAATGGGGCATTGCAATGTTCACCTGAAACCTACAACCAAATATTTGTAGTGCATGCCATGTTGAATAAGAAGGCTGGGCTGAAGCATCTGTAGCAGCAGAGAAACACGATCAGGGCTCACCATCCATTGCAGAACAGAAGCCAAACAGCAGGAGAGGCAATAAAGGTGCTCCTTGTGATACAGACATGGCTGCAGCATATACAGCAGCACTACAAGGAGGTGGCATGTGGTACACAGCTATGGGCCATGATTTGACAATGTAGAGTAAACTCATGCATGAAGTTTTACATTCAGGACATGAGAGTAAGTGCACAGAAGGCCACAATGTGCAGCAGATATTAACTTAGCCAGAGAATGTTGGGGTTGGGCAGGGCACAGTCATTATCATTTGCACTGATGTGGGGTTAGGACACAGTAACAGATGGCAGTAACATTGTTACTTGGCCCAGGATCATAGGATGTAGATGTGGTAACTTCTCAATCTGTAAGAAGGAGGTGACAAGTCCGGGATCACATGCTGCAGTGGTTGGTTGGGATTGCTGTGGCATGATTGTCAACGACACATGCAGTGGTGGTTAACAGTCATTGGACTTTGAGATCTATTGCAGAAATGGGCGAGAACTGAATGACCATATACCTGTGGCTTGACTGGGTGTATCATGTAGGGAGACAGGATATGTACAGCTTTCACATTCTAGATCATGCATGGCCACTAGAAGGCTTGGTGTTTCATCTGCCTATAGAGGAGATTCAGCTGAAGTGATGGTGTGACTACTGCTGTGGTCTGACTGCATTTAACTTTGGAATGGATTTATTCATTTAATGTTTTGATACTTCCATTTTTCTCTTGTATTACAGTTTGTTTTATACTATTTTTTACTTCGAGATTTTCTTCTTTGAGTTCTAAAAGTTCTTGGCTAAGGTCAGCTAGAATAGAATTCCTTTTACATTTACTGATTTGAAAAGGAATCCAATCTAGCTAATTAGTGGGAAGAGCTGAGAAATAAGATTTTCTTATCTGCAAGTATTTTCCTGCATTGTTATTTAGCTGAAGTGCTGTCAGTCATAGCCTGCCTTAAGTATAGGTCAACTAGGCGGCCGCCTAAGGCGCTGCTCTAGCAGGGGTGCTTTTCCAGTATTTACTTTTTAGTAATAAAGAAATAGTTTCTTTAAAAATGTGTTCAGTGACTACAGGAAAACCTGAAGAGTAAAACAAACTGAGAAAAATTAAGAAAAAAAGTAATTTGGATGGTGTAGGTAGACCAGGATGGGGGCACTGGGTGGTGTAGGGGGGTTGCGAAGCCCTTTTGTCTAGGGCACCAGCTGACTAAAGGCTGGCCCTGGGCTATCACTGCTTTTGATTTTCATTTGGAGTTATTCATTTAAGGTTTGGATACTTCCATTGTGTTTTGAATTTCGATCTTCTATTAGTTTGTTTTATTTTAAATTGTGATTTATCTCAAAAGTTTTTTTTTTCCTTCTAGGAGTTTTAACGGTTCTTGACGAAGGTCAGTTAGAAAAGAATTCCGTTTCCATTAACTTAATGAAAAGGAGCCCAATCAAGTTGATTAGTGAGAGGAGATGATAAATAGGATTTCTTATTTAGCTGCTAGTATTTAGCTATACTGTTATTCAGCTGAAATGCTGCCTCTCTCTACTGTTGTCTGACTGCATTTGATTGTTTTTTTGTAGGCCTTTTGTTTGCTGTCTATTGACCATCAGTCTTCTCCTGTCCAATTGGCCGATTTGTTCCCCTTCTCCAGTGTGATGGTCAATGGGGAGAGGCTGCCATTTAAGCAACTAGTAGGGGTGTTTCACTTTTTCTCCCTGACCCTAACTCCAAATACAAGGCTAGGCGCCAAGCAGAGGCATGTAATATACTGTCTGTGAAGAATGTCCCCTCATTTTCACAAGGGATGTTCCCTCCAAATGGCCTTGCCCCTTTCCTCAGAGCATGAGTTGGTGGTCTGTATGGTCTCCACCAGCGAGACTGCATAACACAATGCATCCCCAAGTGTACAAAAAACCCTTCCCACCCCCCAGGAGAGGTGAACAAGCATATCCTTTCACTCATCCCCTGCACTACCCGGTTTCTCCAGGGTCTCTAAGTGAACCTCATTTGCAGGCTGCTAACTGATCCCCATTTGCCTGGGTCACAGTACTAGCTTCATCCCTGTATGCCAAAGAAACAGGCAAATAATGTTTCACCATATTGGAAAGTTCCTTGTTACTTCATTAGAAAAAGGTAGCTTGTAATTACTTTTAGTATCAATACATCATAATTCAATAAAAAAGTAAGCATTAATGTGAACATAATCTGAATCAGAAAAACAGCTATAAAAACTATCCCCATTCATTGATTCACTAAAACCAATTTTATCGTCTTTCATAGTTTTATTTAAAATTACAAATTGTGTAATTTTCTAGGCAAGCATAATATGCCATGCTTCATTTCATGAAACTTTGGAACAGATGGAATACATTTCAAGCTTAAATTTAAAACGGCACGTTTATGTTGCGAAATATAAACGTTTTTTGTCGTGCTTTTCTAAAACATCTGCAAATTCCTCAATTGCTAAATCATTGCCAGATGTAAAATTCTAAAAAAATGGCATTTGCAGTTTCTTTAAATCATTAGCAATTGTAACTTTATAATTCTGTACCTTTTATTATATTATGCTTTGCCACTTGTATTATTTTCATTTCTTCATTTATGCTGCTTGGGTTGAAATTGCTGACAAAAAGAATAACTTTTAATATGTTCACGCTTTGCTTCTTTCATTTCAGAAGTATTGCATCAGTCACTGGTGGAGTAATATGTATTACTATCACATGAATGGCAGTCACCCTTCTGCAGGTCCTACTTATCTTCTTCCTTCCATTTGTTGTCCATCGTCAGGATTCTTCCCATTTATTTTATGGTTCCATCAAAATAGAGGATTATTTTTGATTCACTGATCATAACCCACTTATGTGCTCAAGAGATGGATGCCAAGCAATTCACCTCGATGATAATGCTTCAGAGGTGAATTTTTGGCATCCATGTCGAGAACGTATAATAAAGGGTTATGATCTGTGAGACAGTCTAATTCCTTGTAGTGCATGGAGCTTTATCTGCTCCATGTACTAATAGTTAAAGGGGGAAAAAATCGCTGTGTTTTCCCGGCTTTCCAAGCTGTAAAACAGTTAAGCACTATCTAAGAAGTAGTGCAATGCAGTCCATTACCTTTACGCTTACCTCCATACCTCTCAACTGTCTAGATTTTTGCGGGAAGTTCAGATTATTGCTTATATTTTTGATCTGTTCTTCATACAGTGTGGTTTTCGGACAAACCACTGAGGCTTGCAGAACACTAAGTAATGACATACACTTGAATTTCAGTGTTTGCATTCTTCAGATTATGCAAGCAAATACGCATCCTGTTCTAGCAGTTCTTGTGTGGTTTTATATATATATATATATATATATATATATATATATATATATATATATATATATATACAAAAGTTAGGGACATGTAAAGGGTATGAACAGCAGGCAGAAACAAATGTTTTTATTCTGTCTCTTTCATTTGCTAGTCAGTACAGATAAACTTTACTGCCTAATGTGGGACCCAGTCTTAACAGCATAAGCAGGGGGTGCTTAACATTTGTTAAGGTTGGGTCATTTGCCATTCTGGTGCTTAACTGGTTTGTCTTTTTCTGAATATCAGAGCATAATCAGTGAACTCTTTGAAATGCAAAACTATAAAGTTAGTCATAATATCTGTATTGTTTTTTTCTTTTGAGATTTTAAGTCCACTTTCCTACTATCTCTGCAGTCAGTTTGGTGGATATGGGCACACAGAGACAATGTAGCAAATGTCTCATGTTTACTGACAACCACCTAATTCTTAAACATACGGTATGTGAGAGATGTAGTTACACAAATGACTGGAAGCAAGGCTTTCTTATACAAGCACTTATACCAAACAGGTTGTCAGAAACACACACACACACACACATTACAGATCAGACACATAGACCTACACATGCTGAGACTTCTTCTTTCGGCTGCTCCTGTTAGGGGTTGCCACAGCAGATCAACTGTTTCCATTTCTTCCTGTCCTCTGCATCTTGCTCTGTCACACCAACCACCTGCATGTCCTCTCTCACCACATCCATAAACCTTATCTTAGGCCTTCCTCTTTTCCTGTTACCTGGCAGGTCCATCCTTAGCATCTTTTTCCCAATATACTCTGCATCCCTCCTCAGCACATGTCCAAACCAACGTAATCTTGCCTCTCTGGCTTTGTCTCCAAATCTTCCAACCTGAGCTGACCCTCTAATATACTTATTCCTAATCCTGTCCATCCTCGTCACACCCAGTGCAAATCTTAACTTCTTCAACTCTGCCACGTCAAGCTCGACTCCTGCCTTTTTGTCAATGCCACTGTCTCCAACCCATATAACATAGCTGGTCTCACTACCCTCTTGTAGACCTTCCCTTTCACTCTTACTGGTACTCGTCTGTCACAAATCACTCTTGACACTCTTCTCCACCCACTCCATCTTGCCTGTACTCTCTTCTTCACCTCTCTTCCACACTCACCATTACCCTGAACTGTTGATCCCAAGTACTTAAAATCATTCACCTTCACCACCTCTACTCCCTGCATCTTCACCATTCCTCTATCCTCCCTCTCATTCACACACACATATTCTGTCTTAGCCCTGCTGACCTTCATTCCTTTTTCTCTAAAGCACATCTCCACCTCTCCAGGGTCTCCTCCACCTGTTCCCTACTCTCACTACAGATCACAATGTCATCTGCAAACATCATAGTCCACGGGGACTCCTGTCTGATCTCGTCTGTCAACCTGTCCATCACCATTGCAAATAAGAAAGGGCTCAGAGCTGATCCTTGATGTAATCCCACCTCCACCTTAAAAGCATCCGTCACTCCCACCGCAGACCTCACCGCTGTCACACTACCCTCATACATATCCTGTACCACTCTTACATACTTCTCTGACACTCCCGACTTCCTCATACAATACCACAACTCCTCTCTAGGCACCCTGTCATATGCTTTCTCTAAATCCACAAAGACACAATGCAACTCCTTCTGACCTTCTCTGTACTTCTCCATCAACACTCTCAGAGCAAACATCGCATCTGTAGTGCTGATGTTCTTCATTCCACATTGCTGCAGTCCTAACCATTGGGTAGTCCGCTGTCCAGTCGGCCCGAATACCAAAGTATATGGCTGACGTCGGTCAAGGCGCATTAGACTGATGTCAGGACGCCAGGGTACTAATGCGCATGACCGACGTCATATCCTCAGTCTTTTTTGCCGCATGGTCCGATGCAGAAGCAGTTTTGCGAGTGCAGGTTGGCGTTCTGAAATTTTCTGAAGTCGGAGTTTCAGACCGAATCAAAGTTGGCTAAGTACCCGTTGGGAACATTTTGGTTTTTCTTGCCTCAGTATTTAACCGGATGTCAGAAAAAGTGAATAACTGTATTTCTTGTGGGAAACAGATACCTCATAGGGATTACCATACTTTGTGTATACCTTGTTTAGGGCCTGAGCACGACGTTGTTGGATGCCGCTCTTGTGCTAGATTTAACAAACGCACTATTAAGAGAAGGTTAGACTGTGCCAGGTTAGTGTTTGGGAAGCGTTGTAATTATAAAATGCCGTCGGATGCTCCGGCGCCGCTGGCCCAAAAGCGCAAGGACAAAGCAGCAAAGCCTAGGGTTGCAGAACCGGCAGTCCCGGACGTCGGTTCTTTAGAAGGCTCAGTGGAGCCAGAGGTTTTGCCAGGAGTTTCTGTGGAGTCTCAGGCAGAGACTTTACTGTTACAGGATGTGCCCTCTCAGGAGGTAGGCCAGGCTGATGGGATTTCTCAGGTAACTGTTCTTCCCCCTCTTCCTAAGGCAGTTAGAGCCTCTCCTTCTGTTTCCAAGACTTCCTTGAGAGGTAGGCCAAGTTTAGCTTCAGTGGGGGCTTCTCCTAGCACTTCAGGTTCTGTGCCTAAGAAACATATGCTTAAAATGGCAGAGGATTTGATTACTATGATTAGAGGTTCTATGCCCCCTCCTGATAAGAGGCCTAGGGTGGAGTCTGAGTTTGAGAGTTTTGAACAGTGTTCAGAGGCTTCTGAGTCTTCGGCTGAAGACTTGCAGGAGTTTCCTCATTATTCTGATTCTGATGTGGATGATTCCACTCCTTCAGCTTCTCCTCCTGAGGATTTTTCATTTTCAGAGACTCTGCATTCCATGAGGGAGCATTTTAAATGGGAAGGCCAAGATTTCTCTGATTCCAGGAAGAGGCTTAGGGAATTCTTGTTTTACCCCAGCATAGGCCCTTAGCTATACCTCCTGTGTTGAATGTGGTGGAAGATGTTTTTGCAGAGGCTTCCCTGAATCCTGATTCTTTGCCTCCTGCCCCTGTTAAACCTGATAGGTACTATAGGGTGCCTGAAGCTCATAAGTATCTTTTAAGAGTCCTAGGGCAGACCCAGAAATTGTTTCTCAGGGGCCTAAAGGTGTTAAGGCCTCTGTTGTTAAAAATCCTGTTACTTCTGATAAAGAGGCAAGGGCTTTGGATAGATGGGGTAAGAAAGTGTATACTTCTTCCACTTTAGCCATGAGGGCGTTGAATTGTCAGTTTCACATGCTAAAATATCAGAATTATCTCCTTTCACAATTGAAATCTAAGGTGGATGCTCTGGCGGAAGGTATTGAGTGTAAAGAGTTGCTAGATTTAGTTCATGTGTCTGAACAAGTGGGTAAGCATTCTTTGCAATGTGGTTTTGATGCTGTGCAGGCCTCCTCGAGGGTGGCTGCCACTGGTTCTGTTCTTCGCAGGCACGCTTGGTTGAGGGATCAGAATTTAGCTGAGCATGTTAAAACAAGGATTTTGGATGCTCCTTTACAGTCTGATGTGTTGTTTGGTTCGCCTGTGGAAGCAGTTTTAAAGAAAATGGAGGACAAGGCTAAATCTATGCAGACTGTCAAAGATTTTTTGCAGGTGCAGCCTCCAAAGTTTAGCAGAAATTGGCCTACTTAAGGGATGGACATATCCTGCGTATGATTCCCAGTCTAGGGGTAGGTCTAGACGTGGTAGGGGCAGAGCTCAAGGTTCTTTTAGGCCTAGAACAGGGAGTTCTCCTGCTCAGACTTCTAGTGAGGGCAGGGGTCAGTCCTTTCGTAAACAGACCCAATGACCTGCCTTTTCAGCTGCCAGAGCATTCTCGACTGGCAGCTCCTTTGGGAGGAAGACTGTCTCTTTTCAAAGAAAATTGGGATTTAATTACTCAAGGCAGATGGGTTTTGGATATCATTCACCACGGTTACAGGTTTTATTTCCATACCTTGCCCCCTTTCAAAGGCATGCCAGACGTTCCTCCTCCACAAAGGAAAGAGGCTCACAAGCAAATTTCTTTGTTACTCCAAATAGGGGCCATTCAGCCAGTTCCTGTACCAGAAAGGGGCCTAGGATTTTATTCTCGCCTGTTCCTAGTACCAAAGAAGGGGAACACGTGGAGACCAATTTTGGATTTATCTATCCTCAGCACTTATCTGGACATTCCCAAGTTCAAAATGTTGACGTTACAACAGCTTTTACCTCTGCTGGGCAAAGATCACTGGATGGTAACTTTAGATCTCAAGGAAGCTTACCTTCATGTGCCAATAAGACTAAGATGCAGGAAGTATCTGCGTTTCGAGCTGGAAATTCTCATTATCAGTTCTCTGCATTGCCCTTTGGCTTATCTACTGCGCCCAGAGTATTCACAAAGGTTCTGGCTCCAGTGATAGCTTACTTCAGGCTAAAAGGAATCCAAATCTATCCTTACTTGGACGACTGCCTGATTCTGGCTCAAGAAAAGAAGATCTTCTACAGCATCTGGAATATGTCATAGCAGTGCTAAGATGCCTAGGGTATTCTGTGAACGAAATAAAGTCCAGTCTAGTACCCTCTCAAGACATGTGCTTTCTGGGTGTGAGACTGAATACAGCAGCCCAGATGGCCTTTTTAACCCCGGACAAACAAAAGAATCTTTCCAGTTACTTCCATCATCTATCTCTTCAGTCCGGGCTGACTGCAAGGACAGTCCTTCAAGCCTTAGGGTTCATGGCATCTTGTATTCTGGTGCTTCCCAATGCCAAACTGCATATGAGGAAGCTACAATGGTATCTCAAAAATCTGTGGACACAGCACTGCCAGGATTTGGACACTGTCATTCAAATAATACCTTGCATTCAAAAGGAATTTTTGTGGTGGGCTCAGGAATGTCACCTAAACAAGGGACTCTCTGTGACCCGGCCAGAGGCAAGTCAGATTCTAACGACAGATGCCTCACATGTTGCTTGGGGAGCTCATCTAAATGGAAAGTGGATACAAGACAAGTGGCCTGCCAGACTACAGCATCTACATATCAACATGAAAGAGATGTTAGCAGTTCAGTTTGCATTAATTGCTTTCAAGGAGTTACTTCTTCCAGGGCAGGTGTTGATTCTAACAGACAACACAACTGTCATGTGGTACATCAACAAACAAGGGGAACACATTCTTACCCATTGTGCAGACAAGCAATGATTTTATGGGAGACTGCGCTCAGTCTGCAACTAACTCTTCAGGCAAGGTTTCTGCCGGAGCACAGAACTCCTTAGCAGATGTATTAAGCAGACAAATCATGGATCCCCACGAGTGGAAACTGGATCTTCATGTATTTCAAACATTGACAGTGTCATGGGGAACTCCAGACATAGATCTGTTCGCTTCTCCACTAAACCACCAGCTGCCAAAGTTTTGCACAAAGGATTTCATCACACAGCTTGGAAAGTGGATGCTCTTTCTTTCAGTTGGAAAAATCTTCATGTGTATGCCTTTCCACCTCTGCCTCTTCTTCCAAAGGTGCTTCTAAAGGTCAGACAAGACAAGCCAAGGATGATTTTAATAGCTCCAGATTGGCCTCGGCAGTACTGGTACCCATTACTGAGGAGTCTGGTAAGGAAGCCTCCATGGCCTTTACCCTTGATTCCACACCTGTTGTCTCAGAGGGACGGTCATCTGCTCAATGTCAAGCTTCATTCTCTACATCTAACAGCCTGGCATATTCTGTTTTGAAAGACAGCAGGTCTCAGCTTCCTCAGCAAGTTTTAAATGTGATTATGGAAGCCAGAAGACCTAGTACAAGGAAAGTGTACGGAGAAAAATGGAAGAGATTTTGTTTTGGAGTGCAGCAAACAATTTGGAGATTACTGAGCCAAATTTGAGTGTGGCTCTTCAATATCTTACTGAGTTACTGGACAAAGGTTTGTCTTTCTCTTCCATCAAGATTCATGCTGCAGCAATTTCAGCTCACTATGATTGTGACCCACCATTGTTTTCGTGATCCTTTGTTCAAGCAATTTCTTAGAGGGGCAAAGAATATAAGACCGGCACGTAGAGCTCCTACTCCTGCTTGGGATCTCAATTTTGTGTTGGAGAAACTTACTCTACAACCTTTTGAGCCTGCGGCTACTGCTGAATTGAAATACTTGTCATGGAAGACTGCTTTTTTGTTGGCTATTACTTCTGCAAGAAGGGTTTCTGAGTTGCAGGCCCTTATGGCAGTAGAGCCCTTTTGATTTTCCATAAGGATAGGGTATCATTACGTACTAATCCTTCCTTTATGCCTAAGGTGGTTTCTAGTGTGGCTTTAAACCAAACTATTCATTTGCCTACTTTCTATGCAGATCCCCAAAATAAGGGAGAAAAGATTTTACACACTTTAGATGAACATAGGCAGTTACGTTATTATTTAAGCAGGACTAAGGATTTCAGGCAGTCTCAGCAGTTGTTTGTTACTTTTGCTTTGAGTTCTCAGGGCAAGCCTGTGTCTAAGCAAACTATTTCTAAGTGGATTGGGTTTTGCATTTCATTTTGTTATTCCCATCATGGCAAGGAAATTCCAGCTGGGATTAGACCTCATTCCACTAGGGCTACTGCCACTTCAACAGCATTTCTAACGGGTGGCAACTAAGGATATTTTGGAGGCAGCTACTTGGAGTTCAGTGCATACTTTCTCTAAGCATTACCACCTTCCTCTCTACTCTAAATCTAGGGCTGGTTTTGCCACAGCTATTTTGCAAGGCATGTTGACAGCTCCTGCTTCCTTATGATTTGCCAGCCTCCCTTACCTCTGCTTTGGGATTCTACCCAATGGTTAGGACTGCAGCAATGTGGAATGAAGAACATAGTACAGTTTTGTACCTACCATAAATGTAGATGTTCGAGGATCCACATTGCTGCAGTCCAATTTACCCTCCCTCCTTCCCCTCTTTGTTTAGGGGTGGTGGTGTGAGTTAATATATATTATTGTATATATTGTATATATGTTTGGTGCAGGGCTTTTTGGTGTTTTGGTTTGGGCCTTGTCTTTTTAGGGTCTTCTGACATCTGGGGCAAGAAAAGACTGAGGATATGACGTCGGTCATGCGCATTAGTACCCTGACGTCCTGACATCAGTCTAATGCGCCTTGACCGACGTCAGCCATATACTTTGGTATTCGGGCCGACTGGACAGCGGACTACCCAATGGTTAGGACTGCAGCAATGTGGATCCTCGAACATCTACATTTATGGTAGGTACAAAACTGTACTTTTCCTGGCATGAAACCATACTGCTGATCACTAATCATCGCCTCCCTTCTTAACCAAGCTTCCACTACTTTTTCCCATAACTTCATGCTGTGACTGATCAGTTTAATCCCTCTGTAGTTACTACAGCTCTGCACATCACCCTTATTCTTAAAAATCAGTACCAAAACACTTTCTCCATTCCTCAGGCATCCTCTCACTTTCCAAGATTTCATTAAACAATCTAGTTAAAAACTCCACTACCATTTCACCTAAACACCTCCATGCTTCCACAGGTATGTCATCTGGACCAACAGCCTTTCTGTTCTTCATCCTCTTCATAGCTATCCTTACTTCCTCCTTGCTAATCCGCTGCACTTCATGATTCACTATCTGCACATCATCCAACTTTCTCTCCCTCTCATTCTCTTCATTCATCAACCCCTCAAAGTACTCTTTCCATCTGCTCAACACACACTACTCGCTTGTGAGTACGTTTCCCTTATTATCCTTTATCACCCTTACCTGCTGCACATCTTTACTAGCTCGGTCCCTCTGTCTAGCCAATCGGTACAGGTCCTTTTCTCCCTCCTTAGTGTCCAGCCTTTTATACAACTCTTCATACGCCTTATCCTTAGCCTTCGCCACCTCTCTCTTTGCCATGCACCTCATCTCCTTATACTCTTGTCTACTTTCTTCATCTCTTTGACAATCCCACTTCTTCTTCGCCAACCTCTTTCTCTGTATAACACTCTCCTGTACTACTGCATTCCACCACCAGGTCTCCTTGTCCTCCTCCCTTTTTCCAGATGTCACACCAAGCACCCTTCTAGCCATCTCTCTTACTAGCTCTGCTGTAGTTACCCAGCTATTCGGTAACTCTTCACTGCCACCCAGTGCCTGTCTTAACGCTTCCCTGAACATCACCTCACAATTACCCTTTTTCAATTTCCACCATTTGATCCTTGGTGCTGCCCTCACACTCATCCTCCTCCTCTTGATCACCAGTGTCATCCTATAAACCACCATCCTATGCTGCCTAACTACACTTTCCCCTGCCACCACTTTACAGTCTCCAATCTCCTTCAGAGTGGCCCTTCTACATAAGGTATAATCCACCTGTGTGCATCTTCCTCCACTCCTGTATGTCACCTTATGCTCCTCCCTCTTCTTAAAATATGTATTCATCACAGCCATGTCCATCCTTTTTGCAAAATCCACTACTATCTGACCTTCTGCATTCCTTTGCTTAACACCATACCTACCCATCACTTCCTCATCCCCTCTGTTCCCTTCACCAACATGCCCATTGAAATCTGCTCCAATAACCAGTCTCTCACCCTTGAGTACAGTCATCACCACTTCATCCAACTCTCTCCAAAATTTTTCTTTCTTATCCATCGCACACCCAACTTGTGGAGCATATGCACTAACAACATTCATCATTACACCATCAATTTCCAGCTTCATAAACATCACTCTATCCGACACTCTCTTCACCTCCAAAACACTCTTAGCATACTGTTCCTTCAGGATAATGCCTACGCCATTTCTCCTCCCATCCACACCATGATAAAACAATTTGAAACCACCTCCAATACACCTAGCCATGCTCCCCTTCCATCTGGTCTCTTGCACACACAATATACCAACCGTCCTTCGGTCTATCATATCAGCTAGCTCCCTCCCTATACCAGTCATACTGCCAACATTCAAAGTTCCGACCCTCACTATCACAGTCCTGGCCTTTACCTGCCTTTGGGCATGCCTTCCGCCTCTTCTCCTCCTTCAGCCAACAGGTGGTCGTTGACCCGGGCCTCGACCGATCCGGTATGATTTTCTGTACAGTTTTCTGCATGTATGGTTTGGCAAAATTTTACGCCGGATGCCCTTCCTGACGCAACCCTCCCCATTTATCTGGGCTTGGGACCGGCACAAAGAAATGCACTGGCTTGTGCATCCCCATGCCGAGACTGTTAAATGTAATCCTAAATCTCAGACTCCCAGACATTGCACTTACAATAAGCAGTCCTCAGGAACAGCTAAAGCCCTCTACCAAAACAGCAGCCGACATGACACACACAGTTACATTTCATGGCATCTAAGCCTATAAGGCAAGCTATCACACAACTCAATTTTTGGTTATAGGACAGCCCATTGTAAGACACACAAATGTCCCACTCACCAGACTGAGTAAGGAGAGAATCAGGTGCTTGTCAGGGCCCAGGATGTGACAGATCATGCACACAGGTCACTGAACCACAAGTACCAGTATGACTTAGTCATAGTCCATGTGGGTATAAATGACCTGAGACATACCTCCCTGGACTATGTGAAGAGAGACATGATGGAGCTCTTGGACTATGTATCCCAGACTGGTATGCTAAACATCAAGCAGCATTCTACCTTCTTCAAGGTTCATGCCATAATATGAACAGAAGATAATTCACTTGGTGTTTGGAGTTATTCAAAGGAGGTACAGTATTTCTTAGCCTTGGAGAGGATATGGTTGATAGATGACGTTGCTTTGCTAGGAATGGTCTCCACCTGTCCCTTCTAGGCTTTTGAATATCGGCAAAAACCTTTTCTTCCCCCATCATTTCTTGTTTAAGCATTGCCAACCTGATAAACATTCCGACACAGCAAATTCAGCCTAAGAAAATGTAAAGATGCTACTGCTCAATGCCAGGAGTCTAAACACGAAACATCTCTCCCTGCAAGCTCTTCTGACCGTGGAGAATGTAGATATCCATGCATTTACTGGGACATGACCTAGGCTGTGCAGGGCCATAATGCCTTCCACACATTAAGATCAGATACTGGAGTGACAAAAGGAGTGGTGACCCAGTTTATATCAAAAACAAATGTACCTCATGACTGGTCAAACAGTATGATGTGCTTGAGCTTTTCCATGTCCAAATTACCACAAGAAAAGTCCCATACTATAGTCTTGCAAGCTATAGGGTACCCCTATGACCCAGGAAATTCATAACACATACTTAAACATACTGCAGCCCCTCCTCATTCCACCCAACACCATATTCATAGATGACTTTAACTACCTCACTACAAACTGGAAATCATGTACAACACCAAACATGTAGGCCTAGAAATTCCAAGACTTTGTCACACAAAAACACCCTTAACCAGCTAATCCGTACACCCACTAGGGGCACTGACATTCTTGATCAGGTCCTTAAAAACATGAACTAAGAATGGTGTGTAACCTGTTCAGAACAAGCAACTAGCAAGTAAATAAAACTCCACGATGTCCGAACCTCGGGGCTTGGAATTATACTCAGTTTATTAATAAAATAAATACAAAAGTTAAGTACTTTTGTCCATCCACTTGAACTTCATCAGAACTTTTAACCTTGTAACAAGCCTTCCTTTTATATCCCTTAGATAAACCAAAACCAATAAACTAATTAATTAACCATTTTTTTCTCTTAAAAGGGCAAACATAAAAATGCAATACAAAATATATAAGTAAGAAGTCTCAATGACAATGCTTAAAACTTGTGACCAATAAAAACATGCATACAAGACCTCTGAAATAATATCGTTACAACTTGGAACAATCTCTATTATAAATATTATCAAGCATTACAGTTTTGTTGCTCTCATTTTTAACACAGAATTAATTGAAATATACTCATTTAGTCCAGGCTTCTGTGTAGCATCCAGTCTAAGTTGCCAGGGTGACTGTAATACTGGAGGATTGGTTTACTTGGCTCTTTGTTGCCAGTCATTCATTTTATGTGGGGAAGACAGAGGAAACGTTCCAAAAAATTTACGAGCACTTGTATGATATAAGAAAGGCTAATCTAAAGAATGCATTATATAGACACTCCTGTTGTGTTGGTTTAAAAAAAAAATGTTTTTGGTATTCTAGAAACAATTCCACAAGATGCCAGAGGAGGAGCTTGGGAAAATAGGATGGAATACAAGGAACTCCTCTGGCAACTTAGACTGGATGAAAGCGCTTAACTTTTGTATTTAATCTATTAATAAACTGAATATAATTGCAAGCCCCGAGGTTCGGACCCTGTGGAGCCTTAAAAACATGAGAATATTGCACCAACCTTAATGTAATGTCCTTACTGGCTGGGTCAGGCCATAACACTGTCTTCTTAGAAATAAAATAAAAATAAAACCCAGGACCCCAGCTAACCCTAGAACTTTTGGGAATTACTCTAAGGCAAACTTCCTACTATTAAGTTATAGGTTGTCAAAATTTCAAGCTTGACCCCAACACTGCTGCCTGTGCACAAGTTTTCTTGGAAACCCTGTACAATCCTGTTAATGAATGCAGAGTCAGCTCTACTTGCCCAGAATAAACACAGGAAACAATAAAAAAACAAGCCATCCTGATGGAATCCCAGCATCAATAGGTTGTAAAACAAGAGCAAGTATGGCATAAATTAAGAAGTGCAATTCCTAGTAAGGTGAAAACTCCCTCATCAATCTAAGCAAACAAGTTGGGGGTTAATCAAGTTTACCCAAAGCCAAGTCTGAGGTAAAAATAGCTTCCCAGGCCAAGGAGAATCACAAGGAATTCTTCAGCTACATCTGCAGCCTCAAAGACAATACACAGCAATATGCCAAACTAATTCTAAATGGAGCCACCTATACTGCGCTGGGAGATGTAGCAAATCTATTGGCCAACAAATTTAGCTCCAATCACCCCCCCCCCCCCAGATACCTCTCAGGAAATAGTCAACCATAACCCCCCCCCAAACTATCATTAGGGAACAGGTCCTCAATGCACTCTCAAAAGTCAAGAACAATGTATCGATGGACCCTGATAATATCCTAGAATGCCTTTTTAATAGCATGAAACACAACCTATCAGGACCACTAGAATTAGTTTTTAACCACTGCCTCAAGACAGGCTTCATGCAAGCAAATAGAAGACTGCAACCATCATCCCTCTGCTCAAGGGCTGGCTGTTTACTGACCTGGGTAATTACAGACCCATAAGTATGACTAGTCTCATATAGAAAGGCATGCAAAAAATTGTCATGGGAATGATAAATGATGACATGGAAAACCTCCTGATACTGAGTATCTAACCTAGCTTGTTTTGTCAAGGGCAGGTCATGCCTACTCAGTCTGGTGGACTTTGAGGAGGTCACCAAAGCAACTGAGGAGGACAAACTATCGCATACTGCCTACCTTTCAATGGCCAAAGCATTCAACATAATACCTCACTTGAGCATTCAGATAAAATTATGAAATTAGGTATGAACCCCTATGTCACTCACTGGATAGCCAACTGGCTCTCGGATAGGACCCAAGAAGTTAGGATGGGCGGGTCTACCTCCATAAAGAGGCCAGTCACTAGCCAAGTCCATAAAAGCTCAGTGCTGGGCTGTTCCTTTTTGGCATGTACATCTCTGCAGTCAAGGCTAATGTCAGGGGCATCTGGCTGACCAAGTTTGCAGGAGATTGTAAACTAGGCACAGGCATAGAATCCTCCAATCATACAAATACCCCTGAAGAAGTCCCAACACAGACTAATAACTGGTGCTAGATCCACGGTCTAAAACCGATCATCATGAAATGTATTATAGTATCCTTTGAAAACATGGATACCCCTGGAAACTACCACATTGATAATACATCCCTATTTGGGAATGCATGTAGATAGTAACCTTGCCTTTGACCATCATGTGTCTGCAGTACTAAGAAAATAATTTTATGTTGTGCAGCTTATAAGCAAGGGCATAGCATCTAGGTCCAAGTATATCATTGTTCCGCTGCACTCTGCCCTCATCAGACTTTGAGTTACAATATCTTCTTTGATAAGTATCTGACCAGGCAAATGATCATCCACAGAGGTTCCTCACAAAATGAACACAGGGCTTGAACATGTCCTATGTGGACTGCCACAAAGCCCTATCCCCATACAAGGTCTCCAACACATTGCTGAGAGGCAATCTATGCCTGACCTACCAAAGCATTCATTCTGATGAAACTATTGCACATCTGGAAAAAAATTGCATCAGAATTACCCAATCTAGGGATCTAAACCTTGTCCGAACATAAATAGGACATGTTGGAGAGACATAATGTGTCTTGGAGAATACCCCTTGTCGGAAACAGGTTTCCCATCCATGTGAAGCAGAGATCTTCCGTAACACAATTTTAGTGTACATTTATCCCTGATCTGGCAGCTATGTCTCTAGGAGGGACAGAGGTAACCTGTAAATGCCCAAGTTTACATATGCACCTTAAAATAACCCTAGGGTATCAACTTTTTCAGCTACATTTGAGAATGATGGCTAGGCTTAAAAAGACCCTCTGGGGTTGTTACCTAGTAAACTTCTATGAACCTGTATCAAAAGTGCACACCTAGGAGAGTGAGAGTGAGGGCAGCCTAGGATGGTGTTACAGGTACACAGCTTGATGAGCTTCAGTAGTCATGATGTAAGATCATATACACTCAGGAGTGTTTGTCTCTGTGGACAAAGCCAACAGTGATGCTGTTTAAGGAATGCTCTGTGTCCTCTGAATATTCTTGGCCTGTGACTGGCCACCTCTCATGTAAATCCTCTTATGACTATGAACAGCATGGCTGACAAAGGCAAACCAGATGATGGTTCCCATCTGCCTTATGGATGCAGCCATTGATGCCTTGTTAGCCACTGGTGAGCTGCATTGATATCAGTAGAACTGTCTGATGTTCTTCGTGTTTCACTGTTGTAGTCATCACACTTGGGTTATCTGCCTGCAGGTAGCCCTCAGTCGGCCCGAATACCAGAGACTTAGTATTTTTTGCGTCACTTGCTGTCACTCCAGGTCTGATGTCAGGTCATCAGGGGTATAAAAACAGGCAGCCAACGCCATTACATCAGTCTTTCTTGCCGAGGAGCCCGAAGCAGAAGCAGTTCGCACGAGTGCCGGTCGGCTGTTACCCGAGTTTTGGTTTCCAAATTGAATTATCTTGAAGTCTTCTAAAGCTAAGTACCTCATTGGGGATCCTTTTTTCTTGCTCTAACCGATTGCAGAAAAAGTTAACAATTGTCTTGCCCGTGGAAAGAAAATACCACACTGAGATTTCCATTCTTATTGCGCCACCTGTTTAGACCCAGACCACGACGTACCTCCCTGTTGGTTTTGTGCCTTGTTCAACGCCCAAGCTATTCGTTGTCAGGCCCTTATTGTTGCTAAATACTTGTGATGTTTTTTTGTGTTTCACTGCTGCAATCATTACATTTGGGGTTATCTGCCTGCAGGTAGCCCTCAGCCGGCCTGAATACCACAGTCTTGGATTTCCTGCATCAGTTGCTCTCTTTTCTTCCATGACATCAGGGGTATAAAACATGCAGCCGATGCCATTACATCAGTCTTTCTTGCTGCGGTCCCCAAAGCAGAAGCAGTCTGCAAGTGCCGGTCAGCCGACTCCTGAAATTTTCATTTTCAAGTTTCAGAACTCAGTGAGGCACTTTCGCAGCCCCTGATACCCACTACTTCAGATTCACAGGCCTCTACTGAGACCCATTCAGAGTCCGGTATGCCGCGAGATGCTTCGACTATGGAACCTGTGGTTGTCTCTACATTGGATGGGTCCGGAGCTGCTGGGCAGGCACCTGCTTCTGAGGGAGTATTCAGGCCTACAGATTTGCATTTTAAACTGACGCCATCTTCTTCATCAAGGCCTAAAACTCAACCCACGCCTAGAAAACCGACGTCCAAACCGCATGGTCAGGCCCATATGCCTAAAAACAAATTCTTAGAATGACTATAGACCTTATTACTTTAGGGGAAGTCAGCCTTCCCCCTCTGAGACCTAAAACTGATTTTCCTTCTGATTCTTTTGATCAGGATTCAGAAATTTCTGTTTCTTCTGATTACCAAGATTTGCCCTTATCTACCTATGAGGATTCTGATGCAGAGGATTCCATTCTCTCTGCTTCCCCTCTAGAAGGTTTTTCTGTTGATGAGATCTTGCACACTCTTAGGGAGCATTTCTGTTGGGAAAGCCAGGATTACTCCGACTCCAAAAAGAGGCTTAGGGAATTCTTACTCCTGCCCCAACACAGGCCTTTAGCTATCCCTCCTGTTCTGGACATTGTAGATGATGCCTTCTTAGAATCTAGCTTGGCCCCAGACACCTTGCCTCCAGCTCCCAGAAAACCTGACGGGTATTACAGAGTACCTGACTCTCACAAGTTCCTCTTCAAGAATCCTACTGTGGATCCAGAGACCATTTCCCAAGGACCAAAGGGCATTAAAGCTACTGCTGCCAAAAACCCTACCCCCCTCTGATAGAGAATCTAGGGCCTTGGAAGATGGGGTAAGAAGGTATACAGTTCTGCTACTTTGGCCATTAGGGACTTAAATTGCCAGTTTCATATGTTAAAGTATCAGCAGCATATTATGGGACTACTTAAACAGAAAATGATGTTGATTCCTGACTGTGCTGAGCATAAAGAATTACAGGATTTAATACGTACTGCTGAACAAGTTGGTAAACATACTTTGCAATGTGGTTTTGATTCACTAGCGGCATCTTGCAGCGCTACTGTCACTTGGTCTGTACTTTGAAGGCATGCTTGGCTTAAGGAGCAAAACTTGCCAGATCATGTTAAAGCTAAATTACTGAATGCTCCCTTAAGCCAAGACCGCCTGTTTGGCAACAAAGCAGAAGTCGTCCTTAAAAAGATGGAGGAAAAAGCTAAATCTATGCAAACTGTTAAAGATTTCCTGCAAGTACAGCCTCCCAGATTTAGTAGGCATTGGCCTTCTAAGCATTGGTCCTTTCCAGGCTGTTCCAGGCCTTCTCAGTCCAAACCCAGGAGCAGCAGACCTCCTAGGTTACAGTCTCAGGCTACACTCAGGCTTAAGCAGTGGGGGGGCTCCCACTTCCAAAGCAGGAAGTAACAAGTGGAAAAATGTCACAATGACTTGACCTTAACTTTTCCAAGCCCTGCTCAACTGCCTGCTCCCTTAAGAGGAAAGCTCGCCCTGCATGCAAAAAACTGGAAACTCGTCACCCAGGACAAATGGGTTTTAAATATAGTCTTCCAAGGATACAGCTTCCACTTCCACACCCTACCAACCCCAAATGGTTTGCCAGACCTACCCCCAAATCAGTGGGCAGAGGCTCAACAGCAGATTCCCTCTCTTCTAAGTATCAGGGTTATTCAACCTGTCCCAGCAGAAGAAAGGGAGCAAGGTTTTTATTCAAGACTTTTCCTGGTACCCAGAAAAGACCGCTCCTGGCGTCCTATCCTGGACCTCTCTCTTATAAACACCTTTTTGGTAATCCCAAAATTCAAAATGCTAACACTTCAACAGCTGCTTCCTATGCTAGGTAAAGATGCCTGGTTGGCAACCTTAGACTTAAAGGAAGCTTACCTGCACATTCCAATAAGGGAATCTTGCAGGAAATGCCTTCGCTTCAGAGCAGGCTCCATGCACCATCAGTTCTCTGCACTTCCCTTTGGCTTATCTACTGCACCCAGGGTAATCACAAAGTGTCTAGCTCCAGCCATTGCATTTTGTAGGCAGAGAAATATTCAAATATACCCATACCTGGACGATTGTATGATTCAGGCAGAAAGCCAGGACATGCTATTAAAACATTTGGCATTCGTAAAGAAACTTCTAACCACACTAGGGTAAACAATAAATGAAAATAAATCTCATCTAGTACCCTGCCAACAGATTATATTCCTGGGAGCAAGCTTGAACACAACTTCCCAGATGGCTTACCTCATGCCAGAGAAGCAAGTTTATTTGACAACCTACTTCAAACTACTGGCCACAAAGACCCAGCTATATGCAAGAAAAATTTTGCAAGCCCTGGGGTTCATGGCCACTTGCATTCTACTAATTCCATATGCAAGACTTCATATGAGGAAACTACACTGGTATCTAAAAAGCCTATGGTGTCAACATTCTCAGGACCTGGAATCAATGATTCCCATCATTCCTTGTATAAAGACAGAGTTCATTTGGTGGACAGAGGCCTGCCACCTCAACAAGGGGCTCCCTTTCAATCTACCCCCTGCTGCCCAAATCCTAACAGACGCATCAGACTATGAATGGGGAGCTCACTTGGCAGGGGAGTGCATTCAGGGCAAATGGAACCAGAGTCAGATGCACCTGCATATCAACCAAAAAGAAATGTTACCTGTACATAATTCCCCGACATCCTTCCAGGACAATTATTGGTGAAGACGGACAACACCACAGTTATGTGGTACATAAGCAGGGGGGTAACTCACTCGTGCCATCTCTGCAGACTAGCCATGGTTCTGTGGAACACAGCCTTGAGCTACCAAGTGCACCTAAAAGCTCAATTCCTGCCAGGCAAGCTAAATTCACTGGCAGACGACCTAAGCAGAAATCTCATGGACCCACACAAATGGAAACTGGAACCAAAAATATTCAACCTCTTGAGGAACAAATGCGGGACTCCAGAGATGGACCTGTTTGCCTCCCCCCAGAACTGCCAATTGGACAAATTTTGTGCAAGGACTCCCCACAGTCAAGCTTGGAAAGTGGATGCCCTGTCCTTTACATGGGAAAGCCTCTCAGTTTATGCCTTTCTCCCTCTGCCGCTCCTCTCGAAGGTTCTGCTAAAAATCAAACAGGACAAACCAAGGACAATTCTAATTGCACTAGACTAGCCTCGCCTGCACTGGTACCCACTCCTGCGCAACATGAAACTGCTGGATCCATGGTACCTACCTCAGACACCTTCCCTGCTGTCCCAGCAGGTGGGCCAGATTCTGCACCCTCAGCTTCAAACCCTGAACCTTGCAGCCTGGCTAATTCCTTGAGCTCTCCAATAGCATCTCTCAGTAAGCAGGTGCTGGATGTCATTCTGGAAGCAAGGAGACTTAGTACTAGAAAATCCTGTGCTGAAAAGTGGAAAAGACACTGTTCCTAGAGCCAGACACAGGGTATGGGCATTACGGTGCCCAGTTTACCTCATATTCTTCAGTACTTAACAGAAATGCTCCACAAGGGCCTATCCTTCGCGTCAATTAAAATTCATGCCTCTGCAATTTCAGCACATTATAATACTAAACCACCCCTCTTCTCTCACCACCTATTAAAGCAATTCCTCAGAGGGGCTAAAAATTTAAGACCCCCAGGGGAGTCCTTTCCCCAGCTTGGGTCCTTAACTTTGTATTGGAAAAGCTCGCTCTCCCTCCATTTGAACCAGCTACAACTGCAGAGTTGAAATTCCTTTCTTGGAAAACAGCGTTCCTTCTAGCCATCACTTCAGCAAGAAGAGTGTCTGAATTACAGGCCCTCATGGCAGTGGAGCCCTTCATTATCTTTCATGCAGACAGGGTTTCCCTCAGGACCAATCCTTCCTTTATGCCCAAGGTGGTGTCTAGTGTGGCCCTAAATCAGTCAATTCATTTGCCTACCTTTTTCCCAAATCCACAGAACAAGGGAGAACGAATTCTGCACTCTTTGGATGTGCACAGACAACTTAGATTTTATTTGGACAGGACTAAGCCTCTCAGAAAATCTGAACAGCTGCTAGCTGGCTTTGCTGCAGGGACAGAGGGGAAGGCCATTTCAAAGCAAACCATTTCTAAATGGATAGCACATTGAATTCATTTCTGCTATAAGCACCATGGAAAACCTACCCCACAGGGGATAAGATCACATTCCACCAGTGCTGCATCTACCTCTCCAACCTTTCTCAGAGGAGTCCCTACCAGGGACATCCTAGAAGCTGCAACCTGGAGCTCTGTACATACCTTCAGTAAGCATTACCACATGCCTATTTTTTCTAAATCCAGAGTTGGTTTTGCCACTGCAGTCTTGCAGGGCTTACTAGCTTGCCCTAATGCTCTCTAACTTCCTCCTCCCTTCCTTAGATTTGGGAATCAACCCAAATTGTAATGATTGCAGCAGTGAAACATGAAAAACATAATACAGTTGTGTACATTTGCCATAAATGTAGATGTTCGAGTGTATTCACTGTTGCAGTCCTGGTTACCCTCCCTCCAGCACCCTGACTTCTCTTGGCTCTACCTTTCCTTCTTGTTTGGTGTATTTAAGCTTTCTGATGCATTTGCTTTTTGATGGAGGTGTACCATAACATATAATTGCTTCCCATTGTGGGGGCACCTGACATCTGGAGCAAGAAAAACTGATGTAATGGCATCAGCTGCATATTTTATAGCCCTGACGTCATGGAAGAAGAGAGAGCATCCAACGCAGGAATCCAAGACTCTGGTATTCAGGCCGGCTGAGGGCTACCTGCAGGCAGTTAACCTCAAATGTAATGACTGCAACAGTGAATATACTCTTAACATCTACATTTATGGTAAGTGCACACAGCTGTACTTTCTCGATCTCCGTATTCCGAACTGGCTTCCATAAGCCATCCGACTACCGATCTTCTGAAAAATGCAAGGATAAAGACAGAGACAGACCGCACAGGTCCAAAACTGCCAACGATGCTTCCATTAAGCTAGTTGCCAGTTCACCGGTACTCAGTGAGATGCTTTTGCAGCCCCTGATGCTCGCTTCAGTGGATTTGCAGGCTTCTACCGAGACCTGTTCGGAGTCCGGTATGCTGCGACACACTTCTTTGACTACGGAACCTGCGGATGTCTCTACCTTGGATGGGTCCGGAGCTGCTGAGCAGGCACCGGCTTCTGAGGAAGTTCTTCGCACTACCAGTATTCGACACAAACGGATGACTTCTTTCACGTCTTCAGTTCTGTCTAAAACTACCGAGTTTCTAAGGCGAAGAGTATGCGCTACGCCTAAAGAAAACGACGACCCAAACTCATGCACCTGCTTCCTTGCCACATCATCAAATGCTTAAAATGGCAGAAGACCTTATTATGCTGATTAGGGGAAGTCAGCTTTCCCCTGCTAAGAGAAAAAGAGACCTGTCCCCAGTAGCTTTAACAGACCAAGAGTCCGACGACTGAGGTGTCTGATTATGAAGACATGCCTTTATCTGCTTATGAGGATTCAGATGCAGAGGAATCCATTCCTTCGACTTCTCCAGAGGATTTTTCTTTTGGTGAAACCTTGCATACTTTGAGAGCATTTCCACTGGGAATGCCAAGACTATCCTCAGTCCAAAAAGAGGCTCAGAGAATTTCTAGATTTGCCACAGCATAGGCCTTTAGCAATACCCCCAGTCCTGGATGTTGTGGATGATGTCTTTATGGAATCCAGTTTAACTCCTGATACATTATCCCCTGCTCCTAGGAAACCAGACAGGTACTACAGAGATCCTGACACTTTCAAATTCCTTTTCAAAATCCTACTGCTGTCCCAGAGGTCATCTCCCAGGGGCCTAAAAGTATCAGAGCAATTACAGCTAAGAATTCTACCCCTTCAGAGGGGGATTCCAGAGCTTTAGACAGATGGGGTAAGAAAGTATACACCTCTGCAACTCTCGCCATTAGGGCTTTGAATTGCCAGTTTCACATGCTGAAGTACCAACAACATATTATGGAACTGTTTAAGCAAAAAAATAGCTACCTTTACAGACTGTGAAGAAAATAAAGAATTACAAGAGCTTATGCATTCTGCAAGCCAAGTCCGTAAGCATACTTTGCAATGTGGCTTTGACGCCCTAGAGGCATCTTGCAGGGCAGCATTCACTGGTTCTGTACTGAAAAGACATGCTTGGCTTAAGGAGCAGACCTTGCCAGACCATGTCAAATCAAAATTTCTAGACGCCCCTTTGAACAAGGACAGTCAGTTTGGCACCAAAGCAGAAGAGGTTCTTAAAAAGATGGAAGAAAAAGCTAAATCTATGCAGACGGTCAAAGACTCCTTGCAAGTACAGCCTCCTAGATTCAGTAGACATTGCCCCTCGAAACATTGGTCCTTTCCAGCCCCCTCAAGGCCATCTCAAACTAGACCCAGGGGAAACAGACCCCCCCCCCAGACTACAGTCTCAGGGTATGCAGAGATCTAAGCAATGGAGTACCTCCACTTCAAAAACAGGGAGTGCTAAGCCACCCCCTTACGGAAATAGAGTTCACAATGACTTCTCAACTTCACTCCCCACCTCTGTCCAACTGGTTGTGCCCCTAGAAGGAAAACATGCCCATCATGCAAAAAACTGGACTTCCCATCACCAAAGATCGATGGGTCCTCAACATTGTATCCCAGGGGTACAAATTTTACTTCCACTCAATGCCAACCCCAAAAGGGTTCCCAGACCTTCCTCCTAACCAGTGGGCAGAGGCACAAAACCAAGTTTAATCCATGCTCTCCAAGGGCAATTCAGCCTGTTTCTGCAGAACAGATAGGTCAAGGGTTCTATTCCAGACTTTTCCTGGTACCCCGAAAAGAGGGCACTTGGCGCCCAATCCTAGATCTTTCCATTCTAAACACCTTCCTGGTGGTACCCAAATTCAAAATGCTCACCCTGCAGCAGCAGCTTCCTATGCTGGCCAAAGAAGCCTGGTTAGCCACCCTAGCCTTGAGCCTATCTGCACATCCCTATCAGGGACTCTTGCAGGAAATGTCTATGCTTCAGGGCAGGATCTATGCATTATCATTTCTCTGCACTTCTCTTTGGCTTATCCACTGCTCACAGAATATTCACAAAATGTCTGGCTCCAGCCATTGCCTACTGCACACAGAGAAAAATTCAAATTTACCCATACTTGGACGACTGATTCAGGCAGACAGTCAGGAAATGCTGTTGCAGCACCTGACATCCGTAAAAAACCTTATAACCTCCCTGGGGTACACCATCAACAAAAATAATTCAAAATTAGTCCCCAGTCAAAAGATTGTATTCCTGGGAGCAAGCTTGGACACAGCATCCCAGATGGCATTCCTTACTCCAGAAAAACAAGCCTTTATCTGACAGACTATTCACTCAAATGGCCACCAGAACCCAGCTATCCGCAAGGAAAATCCTGCAGGCTCTAGGGTTCATGGCCTCATGTATCCTACTAATTCCATATGCCAGACTGCATATGAGGAAATTTCAGTGGTACTTAAAATGTCTTTAGTGCCAACATTCTCAGGACCTGGAAACTGTCATCCCTATCATACGTTGTCTAAGGACAGAGTTTCTTTGGATGGGGGGCATACCTGGATGACAGGTGCATTCAGGGACACTGGAGCCCAAGTCAAATTCATCTGCACAGCAACCAAAAAGAGATACTAGCTGTTCAGCATGCTCTAACAGCTTTCAGATCCCTGTTCTCACCAGGACACCTGCCAATAAAAACAGACACCACCACAGTTATGTGGTACATCAACAAGCAAGGGGGGAACCCATTCCTACCCACTGTGCAGGCTAGCCATGGCCCTGTGGAACATGGCCTTGGACATGCAGGTCCATCTGCAAGCTCAATTCCTGCCAGGCAAACAAAACTCACTGGCAGATGACGTAAGCTGTAATCTCCTAGACCCGCATGAGTGGCAATTAGAGCACAGCACCTTCAGCCTTCTGATTCAGAAATGGGGACCCCCAAAGGTGGATCTCTTTGCCTCCCCCTGCAATCACCAGCTCAGCAAATTCTGAACCAGGACACCTCACATCAGGGCCTGGAAAGTGGATGTCTTATCCTTCCAGTGGGTAAACCTCTCAATCTGTGCATTTCCCCCTCTGCCCCTTCTCTCAAGAATATTGCTCAAGATAAGACAGGACAGACCAAGGACAATTCTGATTGCCCTGGACTGGCCACACCAGCACTGGTACCCACTTCTGCACAGCCTGTCACTGGTACCACCCTGGCACCTACCCCAGAGCCCAACCCTGCTCACGGGGACAGGTCTTGCATCCGCAACTGCAAACCCTAAATCTTGCAGCCTGGCTTATTCCTTGAACTCTCCCCCAGTGACCAGCCTAAGCAAGCAGGAGCTGGACATCATTCTTGAAGCCAGAAGACCCAGTACAAGGAAATCCTATGCTGATAAGTGGAAAAGGTATTGCTCCTGGATTCAATCTAAAGGAGAGGACACAACTCTCCCTGCCCTACCTCTAATCCTGGATTACGTAGCGGACCTACTCCACAGAGGCCTTTCCTTCTCCTCCATTAAGATTTATGCCTCTGCCATCTCGGCTCATTTCAACTTTGAGCCACCCCTATTCTCTCACCCTCTCATCAAACAGTTCCTAAGAGGGGTAAACAACTTAAAGCCACCAAGGAAGAGCACCCACCCCTGCTTGGAACCTTAACTTTGTACTGGAAAAGCTCACACTACCCTTTTTTGAGCCTGCAGCTTCAGCAGACTTAAAATTCCTCTTTTGGAAAACAGCATTGCTCCTGGCCACCACTTCAGTGAGAAGTGTCTGAGCTACAAGCACTTATGGCAGTGGAACCCTTCATTATTTTTCATGCTGACAGGGTCTCCCTCAGGACTAATCCTTCCTTTATGCCCAAAGTGGTGTCCAGCATGGCTCTCAACCAATCTATCCATTTGCCAACCTTCTTTCCTAATCAAAATAAAGGGGAAAGGATCCTGCACTCCTTGGATGTGCACAGACAGCTCAGGTTCTACCTGGATAGGACTAAGCCCTTCAGGAAATCTGACCAGTTATTATACAGTTTTGCACCAGGGGCAGAGGCAAGGACACTTCAAAACAGACAATTTCCAAAATGATAGCACACTGTATCCATTTCTGCTACCAACCCTTTAGGGGGTCAGAACACATTCCACTAGGGCAACTTCTACCTCTGCAGCATTCTTCTGGGGAGTCCCTACCAGAGACATTCTGGAGGCTGCTACCTGGAGTTCTGTACACACATTCACCAAGCATTACCACCTGCCTAGATTTTCCACATCCAGGGTGGGTTTTGCAACTGCAGTCCTGTAGGGCATTCTAGCCAGCCCAAACATTTCTTGACTGCCTCCACACTTTCTGCAGCATTGGGAATCAACCCGTGTGTGATGACTGCAACAGTGAAACACAAAGAACATAGTACAGTTGTGTACAATTATCATAAATGTAGATGTTTTGAGTGTATTCACTGTTACAGTCCTGGTTTCCCTCCCTCCAGCCCCCTGCTCTCTCTCTCCCCTCTCTGTGTATACTACTCACCCCTTGCAGGGGTATTGGTATTTACTTTTTACTGGTGTTGATTTTTCCACCATAGCTTAGCTTCCTATTGGGGTGCTATTGACATTTGGGGCAAGAAAAACTGATGTAATGGCATCGGTTGTCTGTTTTTATACCCTTGACGACTTGATGTCAGATGTGGAGCGACAGCAACCGATGCAGAAATACTAAGTCTCTGGTATTCGGGCCAACTGACGGCTACCTGCAGGCAGATAACCCAAGTGTGATGACTGCAACAGTGCATACACTTGAACATCTACATTTATGGTAAGTGTACATAACTGTACTGTACTATATGTCATGGTGCAGGAAATGCATGCCATCCTACAGACCATACAGACACTGCACATCACCAGAAAGGCTATGCAACACACTTACCATCTCCACAACACTGGGGGTAACAGCAGTCTGCGCATGGATCAGTGACCAACAGATACACCGAGTAATGTTAAATGGTGCACTCAGCTCAGAGACAGACCTAGAGTTATAGCAGTGACACAGACCACTATGATTCTCCCTCTATCCCCTATGGAGTGTATAGGCATATCAGTGGCAGTGTGGCTCGGATACCATCTGGGCTGGGGACTCGTGTAGCCTGGGTGGAGTTCACATTTACAATACATCCAGCAAACATTGATGAGGCTGGAAACTCTGGCTATTCATCCACAGGCTCCTCTTTGTGTGTGTGTGTGCCCAGCAATGTTGGCTTTGCTGATAGTGTCATTTTGTCATCAGACTGTGCCATGACCTTGTCACCAGCAGCCACAGGTGGTCTGCTGACATCAGGCATGTGCTATCCTGTTATACTGGACCCTCCATAAATATAAGATACCTGTGACAGCAATGGAAGACCATGCTGTCCGTATGATGCAGCACTACCCTGCTGTTTTTCTGCTTGTCCCACAGTTCTGGGATCACATGCATAGTATGCTCATGCATGGTACCCGTGAATCATCTGATACTTCTTTGTTGCTACAGAGGCTTTCTGTAGTCCCCAGCTGATGCATCGTGATGCTGTCACATAATGTCTGAACATACATCTGTGCAAACAGAGCTACCATTTTCCTGCCCACATAAAACTTTTTGAGACGGCATAGCTTCCCGAGGCACTGGAACAGGGCTCCTATGTGGTGCCCAAAGAAGAACATGATGTTCTTTTTATTCCGCTTGGGGACTTTCAGGAGCATCTGCTGTGTCAATATGATGGGCCATTTACAAGGTGGATGCCTAGCATAAGCCTGCCAAGACAGTGAGCAAAGCCACTGGTATCGTGCATTATAGTATGCAGTGCAGGAGTCATAGCAACCTGCAGTGGTACCACTATGACTTATTTAGAGAGTGGGAGACAGTTTATGGAATACAAGTAAGAGTTTTATTTTAATTTTATTTATTTATTTTTGAACTTTTAACAGGTCCATTAGCGTGCTGAATCCATCCTTCTGTGTCTTACAGAGGCTGAGAAATTGTAAGCCAACATGAAGGAATGTTCCTTTTTTTTCTATCTGCTGAGAAGCAGACTTGGTTATCACTACAAACCCAGTGCCCAAGCTGTCACCCAGGGCTGTCTGAGGTGGCTATCACAGCTCCTCTGCCATAATCAAAACTGGACCTACAGTAAGAGGAAAAGGGACGAAAGAACACATTAACACTCACATATGTTAAATATATGCAAATTTAGTTGTATTGTGCAGTACTGCACATGGCATACATACCACATTGGAGGTAGAGGCATTCTTTCCTCCTAGATCTTCCCTTCATGTTGGCTTGCACCTCTGTAAGACAAAGCAGGAAGAACTCATTCAAATGTAGTCCAGCTTGAAGAAATGTTCTCATCGTATCACTTGGTCTTTAGTAGGGTCCCCTACAGTGGCTAACCGATAAAATGACAGCTGGATGCCCACCTCACCATCATAGAGTCCCTCCTGGCATGGCCTGTGTTGTTATGCGATCAATAAGTCCTGGCCATTGGGCCACCAGATGCACAACCTACATTGGTATTGTGCATTATAGTATGCAGTGCAGGAGTCATAGAAGTCATATGGAAGTGACTGATGTCTCTGCAAGTTGGCCTGTGGGCCATTATGGCATTTGATGTGTACTTGCCCTATCACTCACCTAGATGTTCCCATTGTCATGCCCCATACTTTATTATACATTCCTCACCATCACCAAGAGACCATCCTTTGCCTGTGTCCATCTACTTTTATCATCACTGTGAGTGTCACTACTACCTTGTGCATTTTGTTTCTTTGTCAGCCCTTGCAACCTTCCCTTCTCCCTTTATTTCTTTAGTTCTTTGATAACTTCCCCGGTTACCCTTCAGCGTCGTATATGAAAAAAATGGGTGTCTTTTCTACCAAAAAAATGTCCTCCTTCCTCGTCTTATGTAATTTTCTTGTGTTCTCTATTGCTTATAAACCGCCCTTTTCTAATCTTCTTGTATTCCCTTTTCCTCCCCAGTTATATGAAGAACCAGACTGGCACTTTAGAATGGTGTCTCACCTTGCGCTTTTTGCCCCTGCTCATCTAATAGCGATGAGGTGTTTCATTGTGCACATGAGCACAAGTTGCTTTGAGCACACTTGGGCTTATGTTCCTGCCTCTCCTGTGATGGTTGGACACTCCAGTTGCTTGCTGTTTTCAAGTCTGGTTCCCCCACTGGGTCTGCTTAGTGCTACCTCTCCCCTTACTGTAGCTGTACTAATTTTACTGAGTAGTCCTTTTTCTTGGACTACTGGTGTTATGCAAACTGATACATATCCAACTAATTATGAGCCATGTCAGACCATGGGATGCATGATATTTAGTACTGCACAGGTACAAAACAGTTATCTATGAATCTCAGGTCAGCCGTTTAGGAGGACTCTGTGTTTTGGACACTTATTTCACTCTTTCCAAAACTGTGATCTCTGTGTAAGTATTGCAAGTCTGAAATATTATATACTTGTGCAGTTTATTTCTGTCATTCAAGTGATATTCTCTCAGGTTGTACAGGACAGAACCAAGGAGCATGGAGCCAGGCATGCCTGATATCAGAGAATGTGCCAGAAGCAGTGAGTATGCCCTCCCTGAATGCAAGAGTGAAAGACTAAAAGAACTGTCGAGACAGAGTGCTCATGTAAGCATACCCCTGCTACTTTCAACTGTAGAGGATCTTCCTGAAGACCAACTAGTATGACATGAAGTTTTCAGGCTGGAATACTGAAGTGGACCTATTATTTACCTTTTTTTCTCACCAACTTTTCAAGTGTGTATGCTGTCCTGAGGATCACATTAGGTCAACGAAGGTAGTTTCAGTATACTTCAATACATCGAAGTTCATTGAAACTGCATTCGGTGACAGTGGAGTTTGCCTTTTTCTCCACTGTTGTGTTATTCTGGAGTTGGTATATATAAGAATGGGCCATGTCCCCCTCATGGGGGGTGCTCACCCCCTGCAAAAATTATTTCCTCAGGATGTTCACAGTAGGCAGTTTTGGTGAACATTTTCCAATACGTTTGTTTAACAAAAATGTCTCCAGAGTTGACCTGAAATCACCCTTCTGGTGCTTAATACACGTATTTATAGTTAGGTCCTTAGAATAGGTTGGTTAATATAAACATCCTTATTGTTTTTTTGCACTAAGAGGAAGATTACCCATTTCATTTTGAGATCTACAACTGTGGATTCCAGTGGAAGGCAACACCGTTTATTCTAATCATAATGTATATTGGTGAGGGCTGTGGCGTGTGAATGCTATAGGCACAGGTACTGCAATTTTAATTATTATTTTTAATATTGGACAGAATTACCTTTTTTGAAGTTCCTTTTGAAAGGCAGACATTATGAAATGAAACAAATGAGATGTATCCATAATTAATATTTTCTTTGTACAGTTCAGTGCCACAGATGGGGTCTTGTTTTCACATTTGTTGGGGCAATTGGTTTTGTGATACTGCTATATTATAAAGGTAAGAAATAACCACAAATATCAGTATCCTTTTGTAAATGAGTAGAGTTCTCAAGTCTGAAGGTGTCAGAATATCAGAAAACTATAACCAAGGTGTACACCATGTTCGTTTTAAAGATATAAATAATTTTTTGCAGTGTAATGTTCTAATCTAGCATATTTACCATAGTTTAAAGGTCAAATATTTTGTTACTGTTAAATGTCTTTTTTTCCGTTATTTCTGGCTAAAGCCTGTCATTTGAGGAGTTTTTCCCAGTATTGAAAACGGATGCAGTCCAGAAACATGCACTCTGTGGACTGGGGGGATTACATTTTTGAAGTTAGCATACAGTTTGAAAACTACTGGATATATCCCAATGTAAAAGTTGCCACCCTAATAAAATAAGCTACAGAGTGGTTTTAATTAGATATTGATGGATAGTGAAGCTAATTATTTTTAATGAGTAACATTATTTCTCTGTGACATAGGTGGAAGAAGACCTGGCTGCAGGGTGTTGGGTGTTGAATGTCTTGATGAGAAAGCAGTGACAATGAGCAGCTGTGGCCTACCAATAAGAGAGAGTCAGTTTGTCTCACTGTAGGGGTGCCATCTGGATTGGGGGAGGCCTAATACTGCACACAAAGCACAGCAGATCACATACATGAGCCTGAGCAAAGGTTGTATGCAGTCCATCTGAGCAATACAAATGATATGAAGTGCATACTCAAATCAGCTTGGCTTAGCCAAGCATTGCAACATGTTCGTCCGCCAACAGCCAATCAAAATATCCATTAGCCTCCTACAGGAAGCAGGCTTCTTTCCTGTCCCTCACTTTCTCAGTTTCGTCTAGTGCCAGAGGATTAAATGATCCAGTTGAAGAACTGGTCTCATAGTTGTGGCAGAGACAGAGGGGGCTAAAAAGAGTAATAAATGAAAAACTAGGTACAGTGTTTCTTTTGTATGCTTGTAAAATGATGCACAGTATAAATAATGACAATCTGACATAATCAGGAAACAATAACTTGATAGAACATTTTGCAGAATCTGTAATTCTCTACACAGATACAAAATAAAATATATTTTTTAATTGCTGTAGAATAGGTGAGTGCTAACCATATTAATAAATGCCATATTAGATCAAACAACATCTTTAAACTTGATGACTACCACATAGGATGCTCTTTTTGCATTGTGCAGTGATATTGAAGTTGATTGCTATAAGTAGGGAGGTGTAGGTAGCTTAGTATGGTGTGGATAAGGATCGTTGCCCTTACATGAAATACATGTTATTTATTTATTAATTGATTTGCGTATTTATTCATGTATTGCCTTTATTTTTTTTTTCTCTTCATGCCTACCAGTCATCAAGCCTCAGCTGGTCAGATTTCAGCCCATTCATATCCACAACACAGACAACAGTCCTCATGAGAGGCCATCATACAGACAGGCATGACGGTGCTTTGTCATTTCCTTGCATCCCATCCTCCATATGCTTCCTGTTGGAATTGGGTCCTTATTCCAGTACTCATGTTAGTCCGACTTTCTCCAAGATTGGTGACCTATGGTAACCATTTCTGGTGTCCCCAGACATAAAACTACACAGCCCAGTTCTGCCCTATTAGCAACTCGCACCATACTGGACATAGGCTATGCAGGCATTTTCTCTGCAACCTTAAACACACGCCCATTATGGCTGAAGTGACCAACTGTGATGCTGCAGGGGCCTTGTACACCCTCCTCCATATTTCTTCTCTCATGCACACACCAGTGAGGGCTGCTGTCACCAGTTTGGCAGTGGCAAGCATGTTTTCTCTGGTTCACACCCATTGCTGTTATGCAAGCCTCTGCTTGTATGAAAACAATCCACTGACTGAGAACCACCACTCCCTCAACCCCAAGATGGGTGAGCTAGCATAAGCTGATCACTACCCAGCTCATCCAGTATGATATGGTGCTCAGACTCGGATCTTTTGTGTCAAACTTGGGGCTTCAAACATCTGCACCACAGTAACAGGAACTGTATAAAGTGCAGTTCCTCATCTATTCATTTAACATAACTTTATGTAGCAGTTTTCAACCAAATTGGGCATTTGATCATTAGGTTATAACTCGTGGAAAGGCAAGTTTATCAACATTATGTATTGGTTTTCAACCAAATGGGACATTCAATCACTTGGTTATAACTCAAGTATCATGGACTGATTTAAAATTCATATATTAGTATTGTTCTTTGCTATTATGGGCCTAATTGGAGTTTCAAGAATTATCCCAAAAATAATGGCTGGATGGTATTGGGTACAATTTTAAATTAGTTTGATATACTTCATTTGTCACTGCCTTAGTATGTTTTTCAGAATGATGCAGCGTCTTTTAGTGTGAAATTAAGAGGCGATATTCTAATAACGTGATTAAAAAAGTTAAAAGTGAGGTTTAAGAGGTAGAAAGAACTACTTTATTAAGGTACAAAGGAAAAAAAAGCTGAAAGAACCTATGATTAGATTTATTACAACTTTTATTAGTAATAGCTATATGATAAATAAGGTTTTACAGGATCGTTGGCATTTGCTTACTAAGGATAAGTTCTTTCATGGCTGACACCAGATAGCTGTAAGAAAAGCTACAGAAATCACAAAACTGAATCTTGTTGCCTATAATTCATCAAATGTTTTTATACTACATTTCATAAGAAAAACATTTTTATTAATAATTGTTTACACTATTCTAGTAATCATCCCATGTATATTAAAAAGCACATTCTTGAGGTCACTTTTTCATGGCTTCTAGACAGACCACCTTGAATGAAGTGTTCGAAAAAGAAATGCAGTTTATTATGTGGATGTCCAAAGAGAGAGGCAATAGGTTAGAAGACTTATAGTGCGGAAGAAATTGTCTAAGAGAAATGTATGCTTTTCTACCTGTTTTAAGAGATTGTTTAATTAATATTAATTTTAATATTAATAGTCACTAAGTTTTTGAAAATGGCCTTTTATTTGGATGTGGCTACAGGTACCAGTAGTGTTAGATATAATTATTAAAAATTGGAAAGTTCTTCAAAGTAATAATCAGCTTGTATGAACTGTAGGTAACAAGTCTATTTTTACTCATAAGAAAACTTTTAGTTTTAAGAATTGATTGCAGACTGATAGTATCAATAAAACCCACTGCTTCAAAAAGTTACATGTAAGTGCAGTGAATGTAGAGCATGTTGCTTTAGTTTTGAAGGACCCAATATTTATCTAGAAAATCTAGGTTATAGTATTGAAATTAATGACCGGTATCCCTGCAAATCTATAGGAATAATTAATTTAGCTAAGTGTTCTCCCTGTCCTTGATTTTATATAGGTATGACCACTAGAAGTTTAGAGAAGAGAATTAAAGAGCACTTATTTGCTATGAAAAGTAAAGATTTGAATAATGCCCTGTATAAATATACAATGTATTTAGGTTATTGTATTGGAAGTAATGACAGGTATACCTGTAAAATTATAGGAGTAATTAATTTAGATATGTGCTCTACCTGTCCTTTACTTTATACAAGTATGGCCACGAGAAGCTTACAGAAGAGAAATAAAGAACATATATATGCTGTAAAAATTAAAGATTTGAATAATGCCCTACATAAACACACACTATATTGTACCAAGTGGAAAAGTTTTTATTTTATTATGTATTTTTACCAAAATGTGTGACTGAGAAAGTCACTTAACCAGACAACTCACAGGCTGAGTCTGAAAAAGGTCCATGGAAATCAGTGCTACCCAGGAAAACAAATACAAATTAAGTAAAAGAAAATAAGTAAAAATAACATCTTTTTGTGGTTAATTATCAAGCCGTAGACTTGATAGGGTCTAATTTTAGAGCTAAGTTGGAGATAAAAGAAACGGAATGGCAACTGTAATTAAAAGAATATATTCCTGGCTTAAATTAAATTATTAATATTAAATGTGTTTTAACTACTAGAAGGTTAAAGAAGTACAAATGCACGAAGTATGTTTACAAAATTGTATGTATTTTTACAATGCTACTTCAAATGGCAGTGATAACTGGTCATGTGATTGATACTGGCTTTTTTTTAAAAATCAAGTGCAAAGTTTTTTAAACCATTTATTTTTGTTGTAATTATGCCCTCATCTTTTGAAGTGGACTTTCTTATTCTAAAATGTACATTTTTACTTTAGTTACTTCAGTAGACCTAACTGGTGTTTCTGTTTACTGTTGATCAGCTATCCAGTTACTTCCTGATTCCATTTCATCCAGCCCCACCTACTGATGTATTAGAGGAGAGAAAACAGTAGCAGGTTGGCATGTTTTCTGTATTCTGCAACAGATTTTACTACAAATTATACAATGACTGTCCATTAATATTCCAAATCGAGCATGCTGAATGGTCAGCCCAATCAGCGTAGCCATTGTAAATCCGAGCAATCAGTAACTTAACTTTTTGTAAAAATAAATAAATAACACAAAATCTGAAATCCAGACTCCGGGCATAGCAGAGAGACAGGACAAAGAAAAACTAGGAAATCGGGTACGTTATTCAAAACTAAAGACACGTATGTGATTTTCTTTGCATTTCCTCCATTCTGTCTCAAACGTTTTTTTTTTTTTTTATTTAATTTTATTAAAGAAAAGAAAAGAAAAACAGAGCAAAAGAGATCTTCTTTTCTCCTTTGCTTACTTTCCAAAGCACTGATGTACTGGGTATGCAAGTCCCATATGCACGCACAGTACATCAAATAAGGCAACAGGATATGTACCAGCAGCGGAAGGACAGCATGGTGCCGTTATACAAAGACATTGTTTAAGAAAAGTAATTTTAATGTCCTTGTATAATAGCAGTAACCCACAGCTGGGTGTGGTTAATGCTGGATTTATCCACAGTTGGCTTCGTTTGGTCACTCAGGCTTCGCTCTCGTGACCAAACCACACCAACTGTGGGTAAATCCAGCATTACCTACACCAGCCGTGGGTTATTGCCTAATTATTCTTTTTCCTTATCAGAAATAAGGTGAATTACAACATTATCTGCTGAGTACCACATGAAAAAGGTGTGAAAAAATTAGAGAAGATGAAAATTAATTTTACCAAAAAGAGTACTGCAATATCTAACATATAAGGAAAGGCTAAGGAAATCAAGTGTGCATTGTTTGGCATAGATATGCTTTTGTGGGGAGTAATGATTTTTAAAAAAATGATTTACCTGTGCCTACTGTGCAAGACTGCAAAAGATGGTGTTGCCTCCAAATTCTTCCTCCTACAGAGTGGCGCTCTCAAAAAAAAAAAAAACACTTGTGTTTAAAAAGATTTGCAAGGATTCTGAATCTAGGATTACCCATTGTGGAATTTGAACTAACAAACTTAATCTGTCACAATATAAAGAAAAATGAACTTTGTTACATAATTTATCTGTTCACTTAGGTAAATTTGTTGACCTGCCTTGTATTTTAAGACTCACTTTGCTATATTTGTGCATGTATAAAGAAAATGCAGCTGGTTTGGCAGTTTTGTTATGGTTATGTACTGGAAGTGACCTTTATTCCATCATTTTGTAACTATGCAAAGAATGGCAGCTGTCAGTTCTACAACTGTTTTTGTTGATCTGAAGTCTGGACAGTCCATTCTTGGACTACATACCCAATACAACAAATGTAAATCAAAATAACTGTGAGTATGATTTGAACTCTAAGAAAAGATATCTACAAAACTGAAAATGATGCACGGAAACTAGTGAGGCTTAAACTACAGAGATTCCACTTTGAGGTTTGTCTGAATTTGCGCATTGTACCCCGTGGGTTGAGGGTGTTGAATATGCCCACCTACGGGAATCTATATAAAGACCTACTGATTCAATGGCAACAAATTTGGAAGCGAGTTACAATTATATGAAATTGTTAATACAATATTTTAAGCCAGATGAAGAAACACTAGCATCTGATTTAGAAAAAATGCAGATGGAACTTTAAGTATCCTCCTCCAGTTGTAGACCTTAAGGTGGAGCATGTTATTGAGACTGTTAATGTGTATGAAAAACAATTGTTATTGAGGCATTTGAGAGAGCTTGTATTAGGGACATATACTCAATGTATGATAGAAAACTTGCAAAGAAGTTTGTTAATATGAGTTGGAATGAGAGAGAAGCACTTGAACAATTGTGCCATGATGCTACTCTTAGTATTAGACCAGCGGATAAAGGGGGATCAGTGGGTAATCATGGACTGTAGCTTCTATAGGAATGCAATGGATGTTATGCTTAGTAATACTATGGTATATATCCCTTTTGATATTAAGCAAGTGAGACAATGTACCCGCAGAATATCCAATGAACTTTTTGAATGTTTACAGTTAGGGCAAATTGATATGGGATTGTATAACTATTTTTCAGTAGATAAGCCTACCATCCCAGTTATTCAGGGAGTACCAAAAATCCATAAACATCCATCTGCACCACCAATGAGACCCATAATAGCGGGAAGGGGTGGTGTACTGAGCCCCTATCTATATAGAACAACATCTCAAACCTATTATAGCCAAGAACAGTACTATTTTAAAGGATACTGAACATTTTCTTAGGGATTTATTGCCCATATACAGAATATACCACCAACACAGAATTGTTTAATGGTGGCTATGGACGTAGAATCTCTTTTTGCATCTATGCCCAGTATGAAGGGAGTGGAGCTGTTGGGGCAATATTTGACAGAAGATGGCACTTATAATCAATATAAGGTGGATCTTTTATGTTCCTTGATGGAAATTGCTGTTGAGAACAATATTTTTGTTTGAGCAGACTATTTATAAACAAAAGGATGGCGCAGCTATGGGCACGTCATGTGCCAAGAACTATGCCAACCTGGTTATAGCCAAATGGGAACAAACTAATATTATTGGGCAATCTCAACTGGATAATGTCTTCTACAGGGTGTTTGTGTATGACCTCTTCCTTCTTTGAGAAGGAGGTAGGAATGAATTCACTTACTTCCTAGATGCTCTGAACACAAGTACTGATTTTGTAAGACTCTCAACTAACATATCAGCAGACTCTTAAATTTCTGGATGTGAGGGTAATTAGAAAAAGTACTGGTGAATTAACCACCAAAATTTTCAAGAAAAAGTGTTATAGGAACACATTTGTTCATAGACAAAGTATGCACCCTGGACATGTGTTTAAGAATATCATGACAGGGCAGGCACTGAGAATATCAAGGTTAATAGCAGATGATTCCACATTTTTGGATGAATTAGGTGTACTTGAACAGAGATTTTTGGATAGGGGATATAATACGAAAGAAGTTGTGATGGCCACTACTAATACAATTGGAATGAGGGGGACTGAAGGGAAACCATATTTCTCCGCACCCTCACAGCATAGAAAGCAAAGAATAGCCAAAAATAATTGTATGAGGATATCGGTAACCTATGCAAATAATATTAGGCTACTACAGGATATTTATTCCAGAAATTGGAATCTACTTGCATCAAATGAGAACGTGGGACATATAGTGGGGAGGACCCCCAGATGTTCGTGTTTCACTGTTGCAGTCATTACAATTGGGTTATCCTGCTGGCAGGCTGCCCTCAGTCAGCCTGAATTCCAAAGTCTAGGTCCGACGTAGGTTGTTGTCGTCTCTTTCCTGACGCCAGTGCGCCAGGGGTATAAAAGATGCAGCCGAAGCCATTTTCTTCAGTCTTTCTTGCAGCGCAGTACCCAAAGCAAAAGCAGTTCGCAAGTGCGAGTCGGCCGACTCCTGAGATTTCTGTGTTCGAATTTTAGATCTGAAGTCTTCACTAAAAGCTAAGTACCCAGTTGGGGAAACTTTTTTCTTGCTCCAGACCAATATCAGAAAAAGTTAATTGTATTTCTTGTGGAAAGCAAATACCTCATAAGGACTTTCATTCTTACTGTATTCCTTGCATAGGCCCTGACCATGATGTAGCTAGTTGTCAGTTTTGTGCTAGATTTAACCAATGCACTATTAAGCATCGGTACGATTTCGCATTTCACTATTTTGGCAGAAGATTTAACTATACAATAATATAATAAATATAATAATATGGATAGCCATCTGACTACCAGAATTCACAAGAAACGCAAAGAAAAGGACAGGCATCTGAGGTCCAAAACTGACGAGGCTTCTTCTAAGCCAGTTGCCGGTTCTCGGTGAGGCACCTTCGCAGCCCCAGACGACTGCTACTTTAGACTCGCAGGCCACTACCGACACCCACATGGAGTCGACCAGGCTGCTGGAAGCTCAAGGTATTGGACCTTCAGAAACTATTCCCTCAGATGGGTCCGGAGCCACTGAGCAGGCATTGGCTTCTGAGGGTGTTTTCAGACCTACTCCATTATATATTAAAACGACTTCAGCTTCAAAGGCAAAGACTAAAGCACCGTTAAAGACAAAGAAACAAGTACAACAGCCTCATGGACAGGCCTCCATGCCCAAAAAACAGATGCTCAAAATGGTTGAAGACCTAATTACTTTGATCAGGGGTTCCCATCCCCCTCCTGATAAGAGGCCTAGGCAAGAGAGAGAATGTGAATCTTCAGATCAGGTTTCCATTTCATCTGATTCCTCTTCTGATCAGGAATACTCTCTTCCTCCCTATGAGGATTCTGATGCTGAAGAATCTGTCCCTTCAGCCTCTCCTCCTGAGGATTATTCTTTTGGGGAAACGTTACATACCATAAGGGAGCATTTCCACTGGGAGAGCCAAGATTATTCAGAATCTTAAGAAAAGGCTCAGAGACTTCCTTTTGCTACCACAACACAGGCCCCTAGCTATTCCACCAGTGTTAGTCATTGTAGATGATGTATTTTCAGAGTCCAGTCTGACCCCTGACTCCTTTCCTCCAGCTCCTGTTAAGTCGAATAGGTACTACAGGGTTCCTGACTCTCATAAATATCTTTTCAAAAACCCAGAAACTCTCTCTCAGGGTCCCAAAGGAGTCAAGGCTTCCACTGCAAAAAACCCTCCCTCTGACAGGGATTCTAGGGCTCTTGACAGATGGGGAAAAAAGATTTACACTTCTGCTACCTTGGCTATAAGGGCTTTAAACTGTCAGTTTCATATGCTCAAATATCAGCAATATATTATGTCACTGCTTAAACAGAAAATGTTAAATTCTGAATGTGCAGAAAACAAAGAAATGCAGGATTTATTGCATGCAGTTGAACAAGTTGGAAAGCATACTTTGCAATGTGGTTTTGATTCTCTGGAGGCCTCCTGCAGGGCCGCAGTTATGGGTTCTGTCATTAGGAGGCATGCTTAGTTAAAGGAACAAAATCTACCTGATCATGTTAAAGCAGAATTATTAGATGCTCCATTACAGCATGATACTTTGTTTGGTGTTAAGGCAGAAGAGGTGTTAAAGAAAATGGAGGACAAAGCTAAATCTATGCAAACAGTCAATTTCTTACAGGTACAGCCACCAAGATTTAGCAGACACTGGCCTACAAAGAATTGGTCCTTTCCAGTGTCAGACAGGCCACAAAGGGGCAGATACAGACACCCTAGAGGCAGTTTTCAGCCCCAAAGTTCGTACAGGTCTAAACAATGGGGTGCTTCTACCTTCAAAACTGGAGAAGACAAATCACAGCCATACAGGAAACCATCCCAATGACTTTCCCCTGCCTGCGCCAAGCACTTATCTTCTGGCAGCACCTTTAGGGGGGAAAACTAGCACTTTTTTCTCAAAATTGGCACATAACCCAGGACAAGTGGGTCTTAAACATAGTGTCACAAGGCTACAAGTTTCATTTCCATACCCTGCCAAGGGCAAATGGTTGGCCAGACCTGCCAAAACATCAGTGGGCAGTGGCACAAAAACATGTCTCATCCCTCATGGTCATGAGGGCCATTCAACAAGTACCAGAGCAAGAGTAGGGACAAGGATTCTATTCAACACTGTTCTTGGTACCCAGAAAGGACAAAGCCTGGAGACCAATACTGGACCTATCTGTTCTAAACACATATCTGGATATTCCAAAATTCAAAATGTTGACTGTACAGCAGCTTTTGCCCATGTTGGGCAAGAAGGCTTGGCTTGTGACTTTAGATCTAAAAGAGGCATACCTGCATGTCCAAATCAGACAAACATGCAGAAGATACCTCAGATTCAAAGCTGGCTCAATGCACTACAAATTCTCTGCACTGCCCTTTGGCTTATCTACTGCATCCAGGGTCTTCACAAAGTGCCTGGCACCAGTAATTGCATACTGCAGACAAAGAGGAATACAAATATATCCTTACTTGGATGACTGCCTTATTCAAGCAGAGAACAAGGACATTCTGCTACAGCATCTGGCATTTGTAAAGAGATTACTATCATGCCTAGGGTACACAGTCAACAAACAGAAATCAAAACTAGTACCCTCTCGACGTAATATTCCTGGGTGCAAGCTTAAATACAACTGCCCAGATGGCTTATCTCACCAGACAAACAAAGGCAACTGACTACCTATTTCAAACTGTTGGCAACAAAGGCCCAGTTATCTGCAAGAAAAATTCTGCAGGCTTTGGGCTTCATGGCATCCTGCATTCTACTAATTCCATATGCAAGACTGCATATGAGGAAACTTCAATGGTACCTAAAAAGTGTTTGGACTCAACATTGCTACAGCCTGGAAACAATAGTTGCACTCATTCTCTGCCTGCAACAGGAGTTTCAGTGGTGGGTGAAGGCCTGTCACCAGAACAAGGGACAGCCATTCACTCTACCCCCAGCCACACAGACTTTAACAACAGATGCATCGGATTATGCCTGGGGAGCCCACATGGCAGGAAAGATGTATTCAAGGCACATGGTCCGCAAACCAAATGCATCTACATATCAATCAAAAAGAAATGCTAGCTGTTCAAAATGCTCTGACAGCCTTCAAGGACCTACTTCATCCGGGACAACTACTGATAGACAATACCACGGTCATGTGGTATATAAACAAGCAGGGAGGCTCTCATTCTTTGCAGATTAGCCATGACTTTGTGGGACACAGCATTGACTTACCAAGTACATCTGCAGGCACAATTCCTGCCAGGAAAGAAATACTCTGGCAGATGAACTAAGCAGAAATCTCATGGATCCCCATGAGTGGAAATTGGATCCACAAGTCTTCAGCATGGTAACAAGGAAATGGGGATGCCCGGACATAGATCTATTTGCCTCACCTCACAACTGCCAACTGAAGAGATTCTGCACAAGGACTTATCACAGACAAGGATGGAAAGTGGATGCCCTATCTTTCAGCTGGAAAAACTTAACAGTATATGCCTTTCCTCCTCTGCCTCTCCTCCCCAAGGTACTCCTAAAGGTCAGACAGGAGAAGCCAAAAATGATACCGATTGCCCCAGACTGGCCACGCCAGTACTGGTATCCAATCCTAAGGAACTTGTCTCAAAGCCCAGCCTGGACCTTACCTCAAGTGCCTCATCTACTGTCCCAGCAGAACAATCAGATCCTGCACAGCCAACTCAAGACCTTAAATCTGGCAGCATGGTGGATAATGTAGTCATACAAAGCACACCTCTCGCTAAAGTGGTGATGGATGTCATTTTGGAGGCCAGGAGGCCTAGTACTAGAAAATCTTATGCTGGAAAATGGAAGAGATTCTGTGCTTGGAACTATGCACAAGGAATTGACACAGCTGTACCAAATATTCCTCAGATTTTGCAATACTTGACTGAGATGCTGGACCAAAAGCCTACCCTTTTCATCTATAAAAATTCATGCCTCTGCCATTTCGGCTCATTACAATACAGAGCCACCAATCTTTTCTCATCCTTTATTAAGGCAGTACCTCAGAGGGGCCAACAATTTAGGGCCTCCAAGGAGATCACCAATAGCTGCATGTGACCTCAATTATGTCTTGGAAAAACTCACTCTGCCTCCTTTTGAGCCAGCTGCTACAGCTGATATAAAGTTTTTATCTTGGAAAACAGCTCTGCTCCTAGCAATAACTTCTGCAAGACTAGTCTCAGAGCTACAGGCACTCATGGCTGTGGAACCTTTTATCATTTTTTATCCAGACAGGGTTTCTCTGAGGACAAACCCGACATTCATGCCTAAGGTAGCGTCCAGTGTGGTCCTTAACCAAACTGTTCATCTGCCTACCTTTTATCCAAACACACAGAATAATGGGGAGAGAATTCTGCATTCTTTGGACATACACAGACAGCTATGCTTCTATTTGAACAGAACCAAAGATTTCAGAAAGAGCAATTACTAGTGGCATATGCTGCAAGATCACAAGGAAAGGAGATCTCAAAGCATACTATTTCAAAGTGGATAGGCCTCTGCATTCATTTCTGCTATTCACAACATGGCAAGCCAGTACCTAAGGGCATTAGGCCACATTCAACCAGAGCAACAGCCACTTCAGCAGCCTTCCTCAGGGGAGTGCCAACCAAAGACATTTTAGAGGCTGCTACTTGCAGTTCAGTGCACACCTTCACAACACAGTCACTTACCACTCTACTCTAAATCCAGGGCAGGCTTTGCCACTGCAGTTCTGCAGCACCTAATAGGTGCTCCTAATGCTATTTAGCTCCAGCCTCCCAACCTTTGCTTTGGGATTCAACCCAGTTGTAATGACTGCAACAGTGAAACACAAAGAACATAGTACAGTTGTGTACACTTACCATAAATGTAGATGTTCGAGTGTATTCACTGTTGCAGTCCAGGTTATCCACTCGCCATCCCCCATTTCTTTGCTGGAACTTATCTGTACTTCTCTATTCTATACAACCTATGTGGTGTATTTGCTTGTAGATGAAGGCAAAATATATATTTTGGTGCATGCATGATGTTCTTCGTCTCACATTGCTGCAGTCATAACCTGTGGGTAGTCCGCTGTCCTCGGTAGGCCCGAATACCAAAGAGTTAGGCTGGCATCGGTCATGGGCGCCCGGAGCGGACGTCAGTACGTAGTAGTACTTAAGCACATGACCGACGCCATATCCCCAGTCTTTCTTGCCGCGTGGTCCGAAGCAGAAGCAGCGTTTGCATGTGCCGTTCGGCGTTCTGAAATTTTCAATTTTCGAGTTTCAGACCGAAGACCAAGTTGGGCTAAGTACCCCGTTGGGGAAAATTTTTAGCTTTTCTTGCCTCAGTTAATCCGGATGTCAGAAAAAGTTAATAATTGTATTTCTTGTGGGAAACAGATACCTCATAGGGACTATCATTCTCTCTGTATTCCTTGCTTGGGGCCTGAGCACGACGTAGTTGGGTGTCGCTTTTGCGCTAGATTTAATAAGCGCACCATTAAACGCAGATTAGACTGTGCTAGGCTTGTTTTCGGTAAGCGGTGTAACTACAACATGCCGTCGGATCCTCCGACGCCCGCTACCGCAAAAAAGCGAAAAGATAAATCTTTAAGGTCTAAACCGGATGAGTCGTCCGTTGCGGACGCCGGTTCTATGGAATCTACGGTTGAATCTGTGGATCCAGCCGAGGTCTCGGCTGAATCCCAGGGGGAACCTTTACTTTTACAGGAGTTGGCCTCTCAGGAGTTAGGCCAGGCCGAGAGTGCTTCTCAAGTTTCTGTGGTTCCATCCTTACAAAAGGTTATTAGGCCTTCTACTTCAGTCACTAAAGGCCCTGCTAAGGCTAGACCTGGTCTTTCTGGTACGGGCCATAGCCCTAGTTCTTCGGCTCTGTTCCTAAAAAACATATGTTGAAAATGGCAGAGGATTTGATTACTTTGATCAGGGGTTCTATGCCCCCTCCAGAGAAGAGGCCTAGGGTGGAGACAGATTTAGAGGGAATGGAGCATTCTTCAGATTACTCTGAGTCCTCAGCTGAGGATATTCAGGATTTTCCTCCCTATTCAGATTCGGATGCAGAGGATTCCTGTCCTTCTGCTTCACCTCCAGAGGATTTATCCTTTTCTGAAACCTTGCATTCCATGAGGGAGCATTTCAAGTGGGAAGGTCAGGATTTTTCAGATTCTCTTAAGAGGCTTAGGGAATTTTTGTTTTTGCCACAACATAGACCTTTGGCTATTCCCCCTGTTTTAGATGTTGTTCAGGATGTTTTTTCTGAAGCTTCCCTTAATCCTGATTCTTTACCCCCTGCCCCTGTCAAGCCAGACAGGTACTACTGAGTTCCAGAGGCACATAAATATTTGTATGAGAGTCCTAGAGCTGACCCGGAAACTATTATTCAAGGGCCTAAGGGTGTCAGGGCTTCTGCGGTTAAGAATCCAGTTCCTTTGGATAAAGATTCTAGAGCGTTGGATAGGTGGGGAAAAAAAGTGTACACCTCTTCTACGTTAGCTATGAGGGCTTTAAATTGCCAATTTCATATGCTGAAGTATCAGAACTTTCTGTTAGGTCAATTGAAATCTAAGGTAGATGCTTTATCTGAGGGTATAGAGTGTAAGGAATTGCAGGACTTGGTTCATGCTTCAGATCAAGTTGGTAAACATTCCTTGCAGTGTGGCTTCGATGCCCTTCAGGCTTCATCCAGGGTGGCTGCTACTGGTTCAGTTATTCGTAGACATGCCTGGCTTAAGGATCAAAATTTGTCAGAGCATGTTAAAGCTCGGATTTTGGATGCTCCTCTTCAATCTGAAGTTCTTTTTGGTTCCCCTGTGGAGTCAGTTTTGAAAAAGATGGAAGACAAAGCTAAGTCTATGCAGACGGTTAAGGAATTTTTGCAAGTGCAGCCCCCTAAGTTTATTGGCCTGCAAGAGGATGGTCTTATCCTTCTTTGGATTTTCAGTCTAAGGGCAGGTCTAGATGTGGTAGGGGCAGGGCTCACGCTCAGGGTTCTTTCAGACCTAGGACTTGGAGTTCTCCTGCACAATCTTCTGGTGAGGGCAGGGGTCAGCCTTTTCGTAAACAGACCCAATGACCTGTATCTTCAGCTGCCAGATCCTTCTTTTCTGGCAGCTCCTCTAGGAGGAAAGTTGGCACTTTTCAAACAAAACTGGCATTTTGTCACCCAGGACAAATGGGTGTTGGACATAATAAATCAAGGCTACAAGTTTTATTTTCACACTTTTCCTCCTTTCATAAGCATGCCAGATGTACCTCCTCAGCAAAGGCTGGAGGCTCAGGAACAAATTTCTTTGCTTTTACAGATGGGGGTAATCCAGGTGGCACCTCCATCAGAAGAAGGCCTAGGGTTTTATTCTCGTCTATTCCTAGTGCCAAAGAAAGGAAACACGGCCAATTCTGGATTTGTCCATTCTCAATACATACCTAGACATTCCAAAGTTCAAGATGTTAACATTACAGCAACTTCTGCCTCTGCTAGGCAAAGATCACTGGATGGTAACTCTGGATCTCAGAGGCCTATCTTCACATCCCTATCAGGCCCAGCTGCAGGAGATTCCTGCGTTTTCGGGCTGGTACTTCTCATTATCAGTTCTCTGTATTGCCCTTTGGTTTATCTACTGCACCCAGGGTGTTCACAAAGGTTCTGGCTCCTGTAATAGCTTTCTTAAGACTGAGGGGAATACAAATTTATCCTTATCTGGACGATTGCCTGATTCTTGCTCAAGACAAAGACAAGTTACTTCAACAGCTACAGTATGTAATGGCAGTTTTAAGGTGCCTAGGGTATTCTGTGAACGAAACAAAGTCCAGTCTAGTACCCTCTCAGGACATGTGCTTTCTGGGTGTGAGACTGAATACAGCCTCTCAGATGGCTTTTCTGACCCCGGACAAACAAAGAACTCTTCACCTATACTTCCAGCAATTATCAGTACTGTCCAGGCTGACTGCAAGGACAGTCCTTCAAGCCTTGGGGTTCATGGCATCTTGCATTCTGGTACTTCCCAATGCCAAACTGCATATGAGGAAGCTACAATGGTATCTCAAAAGTGTATGGACTCAACACTGCCACGATTTGGACACTGTCATTCAGATAATACCTTGCATCCATAAGGAATTCTTGTGGTGGGCACAGGAATGTCACCTAAACAAGGGACTCTCTGTGACCCGACCAGAGGCGAGTCAGATCTTAACGACGGATGCCTCAGACCTGGCTTGGGAGCACACTTCAATGGGAAATGGATTCAAGACACGTGGCCTCCCAGACTACAGCATTTGCATATCAACATGAAGGAGATGTTAGCAGTCCAGTTTGCCCTGATGGCTTTCAAGGGTCTACTTCAACCAGGACAGGTGTTGATACAAACAGACAACACTACAGTCATGTGGTACATCAACAAGCAGGGGGGAACCCATTCTTACCCTCTTTGCAGACAAGCTATGATATTGTGGGAGACTGCTCTGAGTTTGTACATCACTCTTCAAGCACGGTTTCTGCCAGGAGCACAGAACTCCCTAGCAGATGTATTGAGCAGACAAATTGTGGACCCCCACGAGTGGAAATTGGATCCTCAGGTATTCCAACAGTTGACAGTGGCTTGGGGAACTCCGGACATAGATCTGTTCACTTCTCCTCTAAATTTCCAACTACCAAAATTTTGCACAAAGATGTTTCACCCAAAAGCTTGGAAAGTGGATGCTCTATCTTTCAGTTGGAACAACCTTCACGTCTATGCTTTTCCTCCTCTGCCTCTCCTTACCAAGGTACTCTTGAAAGTCAGGCGGGACAAGCCTTGCATGATTTTAATAGCACCAGATTGGCCACGACAGAACTGGTATCCTCTGCTGAGGAGTTTAATTCAGGAGCCTCCTTGGCCTTTGCCTCAGCTTCCTCACTTGTTGTCCCAGTCAAGCAGTCATTTGCTCAATGTCAGGGTGCAGTCCCTGCATCTAACGGCCTGGCGTATTCTGTTTTAGAGCCTGTGGGTTCTCGGCTTCCTCAACAGGTTTTAGATGTCATTTTGGAAGCTAGGCGGCCCAGCACTAGAAAAGTTTATGCTGATAAATGGAAGAGATTTTTTCTTTGGAGCACAACAAAGGACTTTGATGTTTCGGTACCCAATTTGAGTTTTACACTGCAGTACCTTACTGAGTTACTAGACAAGGGTTTGTCATTTTCCTCTGTGAAGGTTCATGCTGCAGCCATTTGTGCTCACTATGATTGTGACCCTCCTTTATTTTCTCACCCTTTGTTTAAGCAATTTCTTAGAGGGGCAAAAAATATAAGACCCCCACATAGAGCTCCTACTCCTTCCTGGGATCTCAATTTTGTGTTGGAGAAGCTTACTTTGCCTCCTTTTGAACCTGCAGCTACGTCTGAATTGAAGTTTTTGTCTTGGAAGACTGCCTTTTTGTTGGCCATTACTTCTGCTAGAAGGGTAACTGAATTGAAGGGTATCTGAATTGCAGGCTCTCATGGCAGTTGAACCCTTTCTGATATTCCATAAGGATAGAGTTTCTTTGCGTACTAACCCTACTTTCATGCCAAAAGTGATTTCTAATGTGGCCTTGAACCAGTCTATCCATTTGCCTACCTTTTATGCTGATCCCCAAAATAAGGGGGGAAAAATCTTGCATTCTTTGGATATACACAGGCAGTTACATTACTATTTGAGCAGAACTAAGGAGTTCAGACAGACTCAACAGTTATTTGTTTCTTTTGCTTTGAGTTCACAAGGGAAAGCTGTTTCAAAGCAGACTATTTCAATGTGGATTGGTAATTGTATTGCTTTTTGTTATTCTCATCATGGGAAGAATGTTCCTGCTGGGATTAGACCTCATTCCACTAGGGCTACTGCCACATCTACTGCTTTTTTGAGGGGTGTAGCTACTAAGGATATTTTGGAAGCAGCTACTTGGGAGTTCAGTTCATACTTTTACTAAACATTACCATCTCCCTCTTTACTCCAAGTCCAGGGCTGGGTTTGTCACTGCAGTCTTACAGGGCATGTTAGCAGCCCCTAATGCTTTTTAGTTTGCCAGCCTCCCTTTTCCTTTGCTTTGGGATTCTACCCACAGGTTATGACTGCAGCAATGTGAGACGAAGAACATAGTACAGTTTTGTACCTACCATAAATGTAGATGTTCGAGGATCCACATTGCTGCAGTCCTATTTTCCCTCCCTCCTTCCCCTCTATGGTTTGGGGTTGATGTTGTTGTTGTTCCCTGGGGATAATTATTTTCTCCTTTGTGGCTCTGGCCTTTCCTTTTTTAAGGCCTTCTGACATCTGGGGCAAGAAAGACTGAGGATATGGCGTCGGTCATGCGCTTAAGTACTACTACGTACTGACGTCAGCTCTGGGCGCCCATGACCGACGCCAGCCTAACTCTTTGGTATTCGGGCCGACCGAGGACAGCGGACTACCCACAGGTTATGACTGCAGCAATGTGGATCCTCGAACATCTACATTTATGGTAGGTACAAAACTGTACTTTTTATTGACATATTTTTAGCCTACCCTTTTGGGGGCATCTGACATCTGGGGCAAGAAAAACTGAAGAAAATGGCGTCAGCTGCATCTTTTATACCCCTGGCGCACTGACGTCAGGGAAGAGGTGCCAACAACCAACGCTGGACCTAGACTTTGGAATTCAGGCCGACTGAGGCTAGCCTGCCAGCAGGATAACCCAATTGTAATGACTGCAACAGTGAATACACTTGAACATCTACATTTATGGTAAGTGTACACAACTGTACTTTATGCATATAGAAATAAAACATCTCTTAAAAGGTTACTTTGTTACCCTAGAGATGGGATAGGCCCTGTCGTACAGTCCCCACATGGTACATTTCCCTGTAATACCTGCAATTTTTGTCATCTGATTGATAATAGAGCAAGTTTTGAACATCCAGACACTGGTAAGAAACTGAGTTTCAAAGCTAGTGCTAGCTGCAGTACCACCAATCTTGTTTACTTAGCCCATTGTATGCTCTGTCAATCCTTCTACATTGGAATGACTAAACAAAGACTACGAAATAGGATGAGAGAACATTCCTATGATATTTCTAGAAGAGCAGAGACCAATGCTGTAGCCAAACATATTATGACATCAGGTAGTTTGCATACTTTTAAGTTTATGGTTATAGAGGTAGTTAAACTAGGGAGTAGAGGGGGTCCCACTAGAAACAGTTGAAACTAAAGAACTTGAATGGATAATTAGAATGCGGGCAAACATGGGAAAGGGTCTGAATTACTTTCTATCAGACCCATTTTGGCGAACAGACCATTGATAAGATAATGCACATTTGTTGTAATTATATGGGTACTCTGAGGTTTTAAGGAGTGAATTTGAAAATTATTTTTTTGTATGCCTTTAAGTGCTGACGCTTTTAATTAATAGTGGCTTGTGATTGGATATTTTTATTTTAAAATGTTGGTAATGATGCACTTGTCTGATGAAAGTGGCTTTGGCTGTGAAAGCGCTCACCTATCTGTTTGGAATAAATCTTGGATTTTAAGTGCTGTGTTCTGGTGCCTCCTTTGTTTTTTGCTGTGTATGTTCGTTTTATTGGAGGACCGGTTAACCTATACCAGTACTTTTAATTTTTGTTTTATTTTTTGCTGTAAAATGTACTAAGTATGTTTACAAATTTGTTTGTAGTTTTTACAATGTGTATGCTACTTCAAATGGCAGTGATAACTGGTCGTGTGATTGATACTGGCGTTTTTTAAAAATCAAGCGCAAAGTTTTTTAAACCATTTCTTTTTGTTGTAATTATGCCCTCATCTTGTGAAGTGGACTTTCTTATTCTAAAATGTGTGTTTTTACTTTAGTTACTTCAGTAGACCTAACTAGTGTTTCTGTTTACTGTTTGTTGATCAGCTATCCAATTACTTCCTGATTCCATTTCATCCAGCCCCGCCTACTGATGATGTATTAGAGGAGGGAAAACAGTAGCAGATTGGCATGTTTTCTGTATTCTGCAACAGATTTTACTACAAATTGTACAATGACTGTCCATTAATATTCCAAATCGAGCACGCTGATTGGTCAGCCCAATCAGCATGGCCATTGTAAATCCGAGCATATACCAATGGACTTTTTTCCATTGGTATAATCAATAACTTAACTTTTTTTGTAAAAATAAATACATAAAATCTGAAATCCAGACTCTGGGCATAGCAGAGAGAAAGGGCAGAGAAAATACTAGGAAATTAGGTACGTTATTCAAAACTAAAGATACGTGCCCAATTTTCTTTGCATTTCCTCCATTCTGTCTCTCTCCTACCCTTAAACTGTCCGAAATGTTTTTTTTTTTTTTTATTTTATTAAAAAAAAAGAAAAGAAAAAAGGCGCAAAAGAGATCTTTTCTCCTCTGCTTATTTGCTTATTTTCCAAAGCACTGATGTACTGGTTATGCATGGGACCGTAAGTCCCATATGCGCGCACAGTACATCAAATAAGGCAACAGGGTATGTACCAGCAGCAGAAGGACAGCATGGTGCAGTTAAACAAAGACATTGTTTAAGAAAAGTAAATTTTTTTTTTTTTTTTTTTTAAATAATGTCCTTGTATAATAGCAGTAACCCACAGCTGGGTGTGGTTAATGCTGGATTTATCCATGGCTGGCTTTGTTTGGTCACTCAGGCTACACCCTTGTGACCAAACCACACCAACTGTGGGTAAATCCAGCATTACCCACACCAGCCGTGGGTTATTGCCTAATTATTCTTTTTCCTTATCTGAAATAAGGTGAATTACAATATTATCTGCTGAGTACCGTGTGAAAAAATTAGAGAAGATGAAAATTAATTTTACCAAAAAGAGTACAAGTATTGCAATATCTAACATATAGGGAAAGGCTAAGGAAATCAATTATGCATTGTTTGGCAAAGATATGCTTTTGTTGGGGAGTAATGATTTTTAAAAAACGATTTACCTGTGCCTACTATGCAAGACTGCAAAAGATGGTGTTGCCTCCAAATTCAATGTCACAGTATAAAGAAAAATGAACTTCATTACAAAATGTATCTGTTCACTTAGGTAAATTTGTTGACCTGCCTTGTATTTTGACTCATTTTTCTGTATTTGTACATGTATAAAGAAAATTCAGCTGGTTTGGCAGTTTTGTTATGGTTATATACTGGAAGTGACCTTTATACTATGGCCTTTAAAAACTGGGTATGTATGTGTCTTGTTTTAATATGCTTCCAAAAGTTTTTTTATTCCTAATTCTTGCATCGTTTTGCAGACAGTTGCTACAATAGGTTATATTTTTGTAAGATGAAGGATTTTACAAGATCTTTTCTTTACTTAATTTATTCCATCGTCTTGTAACTATATAAAGAATGGCAGCTGTCAGTTCTACAATTATTTTTGTTAATCTGAAAACATTTGTGTTGCAGGAACTTTGATAAAACTTTTTAATAAAATACTCTTTTTGCAACTGTAATATAAAGCCTTTTCTGTATGGCAGATGTAATGCAATTTAGGTGAACTATAATCATGTCCTTCAAGGATGCATCTGCAGTCATAACATATGGGTTGTCCTGCCTCAGGCAGCCCTTCGGTCGGCTGGATTCCAAAGTCTGGGTCTGGCCTCGGCTGATGTCGCACTTTCCCCGACGTCAGAGCTTCTGGGGTATAAAGGCATCAGCCGATGCCATTTTCCTCAGTCTTTCTTGCCGCGTGGTGCCCGAAGCAGAAGCTGTTCGCAAGTGCCAGTCGGTCAGATCTAGAGATTTCAGCTACCGAAGACTTCTAAAAAAGCTAAGTACCACGTTGGGGGCTCTCTCTTGCCTCAGCCGATGTCAGACAAAGTAAATAATTGTTTAACTTGTGGGAAACAAATACCTCATAAGGATTTCCATTCTTACTGCCCTCCTTGCTTAGGCCCAGACCACGACGTATCAGTTTGTTTAGCCTGTACCTCCTTCAACCGACGGACTCTTAGACGTCGGTCAGAGTTTGCAGAAGAGTTTTTTGGATCCGCTTTTGCATATAAAATGCCGTCGGAGACTCCGACTACGCATTTGGCCAAAAACCGCAAGGAAAAGGACTGACACTCGCGGCCCGTGGTTTCGGTTGAAACCACGGTTAGACCTACCGCGAGTGTCTCAGTTTCGGCTGAAACAGAGTCCTCGGTTCTTACTTCTACCGAAAACATGCCTCCGACAACCGAGGCCAGAGCGGCCCCGGCTGAGTCGGCTTCAGAAATCCCTACCGAAGAAGCAAGCGCACAAGAATTGTCCAACACCATTCCATTGGACATTTCTACTCCAGCACGTGGGGCAGCTAGGCCCCCTGCTTCTATGTCTATTAAGGCCTTCTCCAGGGCTAAAGCTGCCAAAATTTCAAAAGCTTTACCTGCCAAATCTACTTCTCAGAGACCTTCCTCAAGTTCTCAGATTCTCAGCCTTGCTGAGGACCTTATATCTTTGATTAGGGGTTCCCAACCTCACCCAGACAGGGCCTCCCACCCTCCTCCCGACAAAAGGCCTAGGACTGAACCCCCTGAACCTCTCTCCTCTGATTACTCCTCGGATGGATCCGATTTATCAGACCATCAGGAAGGGCCATATTCACCTTATGAGGATTCAGATGCAGAAGACTCTGTTCCTTCTGCCTCCCCTCCTGAAGAATTTTCCTTTGGGGAGACTTTACACTCAATGAGGGAACACTTTCAATGGCAGGGTCAGGATTTTTCTGATTCTAGAAAAAGATTAAGGACATTTTTACATTTGCCACAGCATAGGCCTTTAGCCATACCACCTGTGCTAACTGTAGTTGATGATGCGTATAATGATGTCAGTTCTGCCCCTTATTCTCTTCCCCCGGCCCCTGCCAAACCTGACAGATATTACAGGGTCCCGGATTCTCACTTCCACTTGTATAAAGCCCATGCTGCAGACCCAGAAACTATTTCTCAGGGCCCAAAAGGTGTTGCAGCTGCCACTGCCAAAAACCCCCTACCCTCTGAAAGAGAGTCAAGAGCATTAGAGAGATGGGATAAAAAGGTTTATACATCTGCTACTCTTTCTGCCATGGCATTAAACTGTCAATTCCATATGATACAGTACCAGGAATATTTGTTAGATCAGCTGAATAAAAAGCTTTCTTCTCCTGAACCTTTAGACCGTAAGTCCCTTCAGGATTTGGTACACAACTCGCAGCAGGTCAGTAATCATTTCTTAAAATGTGGCTATGATGCACTGGAGGCTTCATTTAGATCAGCTATGACTGGGGCAGTAATTCGGAGGCATGCCTGGCTAAAAGAGCAATCCTTGCCAGACCATGTCAAGGCTAAACTACTAGATGCTCCAATGGAGAAACAACGTTTATTTGGCTCCCCTGCACAGGAGATTCTAAAGAAAGTGGAAGAAAAAGCAAAATCTGTGCAAACAGTAAAGGAGTTTCTGCAGGTTCAACCTCCAAGGTTCAGTAGAAACTGGCCTTCAAAGAATTGGTCCTTTCCAGACACCTCCAGAGGGGCAGGAATAGACGCCCAAGAGGCAGAGGTCAATCAAAGGGTGCCTACAGAGGTCGTCAATGGCAGCCTGCCAACCAGAGGAGTACTGCCACAGCTGCAACTACAACCACTTCCACAGGACAGACACAATGACTTGACTCTGATTCCGCCCACCAGGGAACAACTGGAAGCACCCTTGGGCAGAAAGCTGGCTTTATTCTCGAAAAACTGGCATTGCATTACAAAAGACACATGGACATTGCAAACAATAGACCAAGGATACAGGTTTCACTTCCACACTTTACCAAAAAGGAGCGGAATGCCAAACCTTCCACCAAACCAGAAGCCAGAGGCTTTAAGACCAATCAACAATTTACTTCAGATGAAAGCGATAGAAAGGGTACCACCTATGGAACAAGGCCAAGGATTTTACTCTAGACTATTCCTTGTACCAAGAAAAGAAAACCAATGGAGGCCTATTCTCGACTTGTCCGCACTAAACACATATCTCATTGTGCCAAAATTCAAAATGCTGACCCTACAGCAACTTCTTCCCGTGTTGGGCAAGGAGTCTTGGCTGGTGACTCTAGATCTCAAGGAGGCATACCTGCACGTCCCTATACGACCAGATTGCAGAAGACACCTCAGATTTCTTGCAGGATCAGAGCATTATCAATTCTCAGCATTGCCCTTTGGCTTATCTACTGCACCCAGAGTATTCACGAAATGCCTGGCATCAGTAATTGCACATTGCAGGCTTCAGGGAATTCAAATCTACCCATACCTGGACGACTGCCTAATACAAGCGGACAACAAGACAAAACTAATAAAGGATTTGGCCTATGCCATACACCTGTTACAGGCCTTGGGATACACAGTCAACATCCAGAAGTCAAGACTAGTGCCATCCCAAAGGATAACCTTTTTGGGAGCGGATCTGGACACAATAACTCAGACGGCTTTTCTCACAGAAGAAAAACAAAAGCAACTTCCAGACTACTTCATGGCTCTGACAAGACAAGCTCAGCTTACTGCAAGGAAAGTCCTGCAGGCCCTGGGTTTCATGGCATCCTGCATAATCTTGATCCCGCATGCCAGGCTGCATATGAGGAAATTACAATGGTACCTAAGGAATGTATGGTCTCAACACAGGCACAGTCTAGAAACCATGATACCAATCATTCCATGCCTGAAAAAGGAATTCTTGTGGTGGGCTCAGGCCTGCCAGACCAACAGAGGGTTGCCTTTCAACAAACCACAACCAAGGCAGACCATCACCACGGACACCTCAAACCTAGGATGGGGAGCACACATGGAAGACAAGTGTATCCAAGGCCTATGGTCTCAAGACCATTTAAACTTACACATAAACCTAAAGGAGATGCTGGCAGTGAAGCATGCAATTGAGGCATTCAAACCATTCCTCCAGCAAGGACATCTGCTGATAAGGACAGACAATACCACAGTCATGTGGTACATAAACAAACAGGGAGGCACGCATTCCTACCCTTTATGCCGGATGGCACTGGATCTGTGGAACCTAGGCCTGAAACTCAACATCCAGCTGCAGGCCAAATTCGTACCAGGAAAAGAGAATTCACTTGCAGACAGCTTAAGCAGAACTACCACGGATGCTCACGAATGGATGCTGCATCCAGACATCTTCAAACTCATAACAAACAAATGGGGAATGCCAGAGATAGACCTGTTCGCCTCCCCACTCAACCACCAACTGAAGAAATTCTGCTCAAGGATATTCCACCCACAAGCCTGGAGGGTGGACTCTTTCAGCTGGAATGTCCTAACAGTGTATGCATTCCCACCTCTCCCATTGCTGTACAAAGTTTTACTGAAGATCAGGGAGGAACAGCCAAAGGTGATATTAATAGCTCCAGACTGGCCAAGGCAGCACTGGTATCCGCTGCTGAGAAGAATGTCTCGGGCGAACTCATGGCCTCTACCCCTATGGCCTCTTCTTACGCAGAACAACTTCAAGACCCTGCATCCAAACTTGAAACACTGCAGCTAACTGCCTGGAAAATTGTTTAAAACAAAACCAAACTGTCTTATCTCAGAGGGTCAAGGACATTATCCTGGAGGCTCTCAGACCCTCCACAAGGAAGACATACTCAGCTAAATGGAAGAGATTCCTCATTTTGAGCACATCAAAGGGTACAGATGTCACACTGGCAAACCTAGCACACATCCTAGAATACTTAGCAGAACTGTTCCACAATGGCCTGTCGTATTCTTCCATTAAGATTCATGCTTCAGCAATTTCAGCAGAGTACAATATGGATCCTCCTATCTTCTCTCACCCTCTCCTCAGACAATTTTTAAGAGGGATCAAAAATGTAAAACCTCCAAGGAGACCCCCTCTGCCTGCATGGGATCTCAATTTTGTGCTGGAAAAATTAACACTACCCCCTTTTAAACCAGCAGCATCAGCAGACTTACAGTTTTTATCTTGGAAAACTGCTTTCCTTCTGGCAATCACTTCAGCAAGAAGAGTATCCGAGTTACAGGCATTAATGGCAGTGCAGCCTTTCCTTATTTTTCACCAGGATAGAGCGTCTCTGAGAACCAATCCTACTTTCATGCCAAAGGTGGTATCCAGGGTATCCTTGAACCAAGCTATTCATTTGCCTACGTTCTTCCCTAACCCACAGAACAAGGGGGAAAGACTATTGCACACCTTGAATGTACACAGACAACTACGCTACTATCTGGACAGAACTAAAACCAGCAGAAAAACTAGCATATGCAACTGGAGTGCAAGGAAAAGCAATTTCCAAACAGACAATTTCAAAATGGATAGGAAATTGCATTCGTTTCTGCTACTCTTTTCATGGAAAGACAGCTCCTGAAAATATCAGGCCTCATTCCACAAGAGCCACAGCCACCACTACAGCTTTCCTACGAGGGGTGGCTACTAAGGACATTTTAGAAGCTGCTACTTGGAGCTCCGTGCATACATTTGCCAAGCATTACAATCTACCTTTATACTCCAGATCCCGAGCAGGTTTTGCAACTGCAGTTTTACAGGGGATCTTAACTACACCATCCTTATCTTAGTACCTCCTCCCCCAGTTTGGCTATGATATTCTACCCATATGTTATGACTGCAGATGCATCCTTGAAGGACATAGTACAGTTTTGTACCTACCATAAATGTAGATGTCCGATAGGTATGCATCTGCAGTCAGGATTACCCACCCTCCTTCCCCTCTGTGGTATTCCTAGGGTGCTTACCCCTCTTTCAGCTAGCTGGGGGAATCTGTTATGGTGTATTTGTGTGTATGTATATATGTATATATATTGTTTGCTACTATTTGGAATTTTCAACTTTTCTCCAAATTCAGCCTTCCTAGACGGCACCTGGCATCTGGGGCAAGAAACACTGAGGAAAATGGCGTTGGCTGATGCCTTTATACCCCAGAAGCTCTGACGTTGGGGAAAGTGCGACATCAGCTGAGGCCAGACCCAGACTTTGGAATCCGGCCGACCGAAGGGCTGCCTGAGGCAGGACAACCCATATGTTATGACTGCAGATGCATACCTATCGGACATATACATTTATGGTAGGTACAAAACTGTACTTTTTGAAGAAAAGATAGAGCGGAGTTAGTAAACTAATACATTAGGTACCTCTTCGTTCCATTCTTATGGTATCTTTAACATCTGTGAAGATTCTGAAGTAGCCTTGTTTACAAATTATTTATGACATCAAGTTAATTGGACCAAATTCATGAACAGCTGCTATAGGTGCAGCTATTGTGTAAGCATTGTGGTGTACCTTGAACACGATAGCACGTTATTTGGTATTCATTAAACAGCTTTACATTTAGTGTAGAACTGCAAAACAAAGGTAAATGCAGAATATGTTAATGAAAGCAAGGCTGTCAAAATTACATGTTAATTAACCAATCCATCATGGTAGAGCTGTTCAGGAACTTGTAAAGCAATTGTGTACACTCAGTACAGCAATTTGCCCTGAAATCCAAAACTCTCTGGCATACAGCCAAGATAACACTACAAAACATTGCTGCTGCCATCATTAACTTGTATGTGCAACAGGCTGATGCTGCTGCTGCTGGCAGAACTCGGCAAAAAGAAGGGTGTTTAGATCTTGTTTGACTTACCATGGACTACATGTCACAGACATAGATTCATAGGTGTGTACTAGGCTAATGGCACTGCAGCCTTTCCAAGCCTAGCCCATAGAAGTGCTCTGACATTGTAGAGTGATACCTCCGTCATCCTCACCCGAGGCCCCAGGAAAATTGTGCAGAATCCATCCCAGTGGAAACACAGGTGTGTGCAATTTTAAGTATACTATATATTAGGGTGTCAAAGGCCTCAACTTTCAGAATATTGCATCAGTTTCTAAATGCAATGCTACAACATGCAAGGGAGCATATCAGTTTCCCATGTACCTCAGAGGACAGCGCAAGAACCGTGCAGGAATTTTATGCAATAGCACACTTCCCTAACATTTTGGGGGCATAGATTGCACACACACAAAAATACAAATCTCACCGGGTGAACAGGGAAGGAAGTACAGTAACAGTAAAGGATATCACTCTATAAACTGTTAGGTTGTCTATAATGTACAAGGGATAATCTGAAATGTCTATGCAGGTATCCCAGGCAGTTTTCATGACTCGCACACATTGCACACCTATGAGCTGTGCGTAAGGTTTACTATGAATGACTTTCCACAAGGGAATCTAGTGGGGGATACAGGTTTTGCACTAGAGCCTTGGCTCATGACACCCATAAGAAACCCATACAACCCCACTGAGCAAGAATACAGTGATGCCCATGCTCAAACTGAAATATCATAGAATGTGTATTTGGCTTGCTCAAGTCAAGATTCCAGTCTCTAGGCACTTCAGGAGGTGCCCTGTAGTATGACCCAACAACCTCTAACAAAATATTCACAACCTGTTCCATGTTGCATAATAGCATTGTCAGGAAACGGCTTCAACAAGGACAACTAGGGCAGGTCCACAGTTCAGAAATACCACAGGTAGGGCCAACAGCAACTCCAACAGATACAGATAAGTCTGAGGGAGAACCATGAGCTGCAGATGCTGCCAGCAGATGTAAGAATGCACAATATGTCATGGCTCTGGCTAAGAGGCAAAGGATAGCACACACACTCTGACAACCTAAATAAAAGAATAAGAGCCTTAGCACATACATATGATAAAACTGATTCCTGAAAAACTGCATAACCTTTACTTAAACATGTAATGGATGTATTCTGTTATCTTCAGACAGAGCCCCCCCCCCCCCCCCCCGGAGACATCTTGTATCTTGCAGTATTAACAAGGTGAGCCTGTATAGAAAAGCAAGACAGTTGTATAACTGATTACTGTAATTAAAAAAACAAATTGTCATATATCCATAAGGTGATGCATGTCTTAGGTGTACAGCAATGTCAGTAATAGCTTATTTGTGATATTTGTGATATATAGCTATAGATTTTACCCGATAATATACATCAAGCATTTCAGTGGGTCACTGTATATAAACCAGTGTGCAGGTCAATGTTAGCATTATTTACACAAGTATAACAGTAAGCAAGACTCAAACATCTATTTTGACTGTATTAGTAAGAAGAGTAACAGAAATAGTGAGGATCAACAATTACAGAAGCAGTCACACACAACTCATTATGAACAATGATTAAAAACATTTATTCTGCATTATATTTACATTAAAGGAAGGTTCTGAGTGAGCAAGCATTCGTTATCCAGTGTGTGTGCATCAGACATATGTACAACCCAAAGTCACTAAGAAATGTACAATGGGCAGGGCACAGCCATCATCATTTCCACAGGGTGGGGGTGGAGGAGGGGAGAGGAAGGTCATCCGGACACCAAAGTAGTGTGTGTGTGTGTGTGTGTGTGTGTGTGTGTGTGAGGTCGTATGGGCATGTATTTTTTGAAAACGTGTGTCTGTATGAACGCAATTAGGACTGTGCTTAGTACTATGTCCTTGCATTTAGGATAGGTGTGAACTGGTGCATTCAGTGTCCTCGCCCTTGACCATGAGATCCATCTCTGTTAGGAGTTGCATTACTAATTTCATCCCCTGGCTAGAATTTGGGGTGCTACCTGAATGTGAGTGATGTCTGCTGGATGAGATTTCATCAGATCTACATCTTGGACCAGGACGACGTGGCTTATAACTTCAGGGAGTGGACACTGCAATCAGTGACAGAGCAGTGGAAGTAGTGCCACTGTGGGAGTGAGATCTTGCACAGCCATGTCAGTAACACCAGAAGATGTAGTGGCTGTATGGCCATGTGGATGCTGACCCTCCCCCAGCAGACTTTCTATTACAGACAATGTCAAATCCAGTCCGTCATTCATTCTGTCTGAGTCACTCACATTGTTCAGGCAGTTGCACATGTCAGAATGCACAATGCTTAGTACCTGCCCTTTCTCTTTTGAGGTCATTGTGGAATATGCTTGTGCCTCTTTGACAGCCCTACACATATGGCATTTGGCCCCTACTGACACACTAACATCAAGAGAAGGGTGGACAGCAGGCCGCTCTACTAACCTGCCTGTGTGGCACCTCACCCTCACTGTGGCTACAGGAAGAATCAATCAGTTCTGCAACTGAAATAACCACACTACTCTTATCAACTATGTCAACCTCAACCTCTCCAATGTCTGAGGTCTCTGTTATAGGTATGCACAGGCATACTGAATGTGTCTGAAATAGGGGCATGAGATTTTGGAGGCTCAATCTTGGTGTCAGACTGACTCTTCATCCCATACTGTGCCACTTCATCTCCATCATCATCAGTGGCTACTGACACTCTGAGATCAGTCACTAGGAGTTCCACAGTGCCACTGATACATATATCTGCAAAGACAATTACCTATTTATTTCTACTGCATACCTACCTGGAAGCTCTGCAGTAGACAAACTTGGTGTCTTTCACATCAGCCCCAACATCAAAAATTTTGTGCGAACCCTGTAATGAGTTGTCTGGATCTCTGATAGTGGACAAGAACTCCTGTTTCAGTCAATGGTGGCTTAGCATGACCACCCCCATAGCCATATGTCCATAGCCATATGTTCATGGGCAATTGCAGCCTTTCAGTGTCTAGCCACCATGATCATATCACTGGCCCTATGTCTTACTTTTGGAATATGTACATCCATGGTCTCCAACTACAGTCACATAATTGACCACCTGCTCCCAGACATGGTCATAGGAAGATGCGTTAACCCTGGCTCTCTGTCTCTCGACAAAGAAATGACAAATGGTGACATAGTGCCTGAATGATCACGTCATTCTCAGCGCTGGTGTATGACAGTTGATGGGATGCAAATGTCTTGGGTACCATAGTTGTGTACGAGAAAAAACATAATAGGAAAGAAAAAAATACATAAGTAAAACAAAATTGATTGTAAACCCCAAAAAGTATGTCTATGAATATATCCATTCATCACACACAAAACATGAAAAAGGAAGGCTGCATATAAGTACACACAAGTTGATATAAATTGCACCACACACACACACCATAGAAAGAAAGAAATTAATAAAAATTTGATAAGATGACAAACATTTCTGTAGTACATCACAGCATTAACAAAAATAATGTAAACCTGTCAAGGAAAAATGGATAATGTTTTTGTGATATCCATTTGCAAATATGAACAAGCAATATTTGAAGCCAGGTGGTGCAGTAGGAGGTAACTGCAGAAACGCCTGGAGGCACACTCTGCTGTAATGAGTTAAGTGGCATATTTCATGCTGCAAGACAATAAGGTAGAGGAAACATCAGAACTGTATATTTTAACTACTTGTTTCATAATGTTTCCTCTACGTATTTTTTTTCCTTTTCTCCAACATTTGCATGTAGTTTGGCATTGTGCACTCTTGCCTGGGACTTGTACACCTAGCTGTCTTTTTTATTTTTTAACCTACATCTGTCCATGATGTATGCTATATGGTCTATTAAGTACAGTGTATAAATCAGTGTCGTCTTGGTGAGATTTTGTAAAAACAGGGTCCACCTCATGAAGGTACTCACCAACACTTGAGGATGAATTCAGTTCCAGCCAATACTATTCTCCTCTGAGTGCTGATTTTATCATCTCTCCATTCTGGCTGTAATGTACACCTTATGTAATGTTAAATTTATCATTATTGTGTTGAAGCGTGATGTCTGCATTTTCCTTTGACTAATTATTTTGTGATTGCCCCATCAAGTCAGAAAATTAGGGTTGCAAAGTAAAATTTCCTGTATTGTGTGTTGTCATAATTCATGTGTCTTGTGAATAGTTTTGGCATAGTTTAAAGAGTTTGAATCCAGAAATGTGAAAGTCATATCTAATGATGTTCTTCATGTTTCACTGTTGCAGTCATTACAATTGGGTTATCCTGCTGGCAGGCTTCCCTCAGTCGGCCTGAATTCCAAAGTCTAGGTCCGGCATTGGTTGCTGTCGCCTCCTCCCTGACGTCAGTGCGCCAGGGGTATAAAAGATGCAGCTGACGCCATTTTCTTCAGTCTTTCTTGCTGCGCTGTGCCCGAAGCAGAAGCAGTTCGCAAGTGCCGGTCGGCCGACTCCTGAGATTTTCTTGTTCAAATTTCAGATCTGAAGTCTTCACTAAAAGCTAAGTACCCCATTGGGGAAACTTTTTTCTTGCTCCACACCGATGTCAGAAAAAGTTAATCATTGCATTTCTTGTGGGAAGCAAATACTTCATAAGGACTTTCATTCTTACTGTATTCCTTGCCTAGGCCCTGACCATGACGTTGCTAGTTGTCAGTTTTGTGCTAGATTTAACCAATGCACTATTAAGCATTGGTACGATTTTGCATTTCACTATTTTGGCAGAAGATTTAACTATACAATGTCGTCGGATAGCCATCCGACTACCGAAATTCACAAGAAACACAAAGAAAAGGACAGGCATCCGAGGTCCAAAACAGATGACGAGGCGGCTTCTAAGCCAGTCGGCGGTTCTCCATGAGGCGCCTTTGCAGCCCCTGACGACTGCTACCTTAGACTCGCAGGCTGCTACCAACACCCACATGGAATCGACCAGGCCGCTGGAAAGTCAAGGTATTGGACCTTCGGAAACTATTCCCTCAGATGGGTCCGGAACCGCTGAGCAGGCATCTGTTTCTAAGGGTGTTTTCAGACCTACTCTTATGTTAAAACGACTTCAGCTTCAAAGGCAAAGACTAAAACACCTTTAAAGACAAAGAAACAGATACAACAGCCTCATGGACAGGCCTCCATGCCTAAAAAACAGATGCTCAAAATGGCCGAAGACCTAATTACTTTGATCAGGGGTTCCCATCCCCCTCCTGATAAGACGCCTAGGCAAGAGACAGAATATGAATCTTCAGATCAGGTTTCCATTTCATCTGATTCCTCTTCTGATTAGGAATACTCTCTTCCTCCCTATGAGAATTCTGATGCTGAAAAATCTATCCCTTCAGCCTCTCCTCCTGAGGATTATTCTTTTGGGGAAACTTTATATACCATGAGGGAGCATTTCCACTGGGAGAGCCAAGATTATTCAGAATCTAAGAAAAGGCTCGGAGACTTCCTTTTACTACCACAACACAGGCCCCTAGCTATTCCACCTGTGTTAGTCATTGTAGATGATGTATTTTCAGAGTCCAGTCTGACCCCTGACTCCTTACCTCCAGCTCCAGTTAAGCCAGACAGGTGCTACAAGGTTCCTGACTCTCATAAATTCCTTTTCAAAAACCCTGCTGCTGACCCAGAAACTATCTCTCAGGGTCCCTCAAGGCTTCCACTGCAAAAAACCCTACTCCCTCTGACAGGGATTCTAGGGCACTGGACAGATGGGGAAAAAAGAGTTAACTTCTGCTACCTTGGCTATAAAGGCTTTAAATTGTCAGTTTCATATGCTCAAATATCAGCAATATATTATGTCACTGCTTAAACAGAAAATGTTAAATTCTGAATGTGCAGAAAACAAAGAAATGCAGGATTTATTGCATGCAGCTGAACAAGTTGGAAAGCATACTTTGCAGTGCGGTTTTGATTCTCTGGAGGTCTCCTGTAGGGCTGCAGTTATGGCTTCTGTCATTAGGAGGCATGCTTGGTTAAAGGAACAAAATCTACCTGATCATGTTAAAGCAAAATTATTACATGCTCCATTACAGCATGATGCTTTGTTTGGTGTTAAAGCAGAAGAGGTGTTAAAAAAATGGAGGACAAAGCTAAATCTATGCAAACAGTCAAGGATTTCTTACAGGTACAGCCACCAAGATTTAGCAGACACTGGCCTACAAAGAATTTTTCCTTTCCAGTATCAGACAGGCCACAAAGGGGCAGATGCAGACGCCCTAGAGGCAAATCTCAGCCCCAAGGTTCATACAGGTCTAAACAATGGGGTGCTTCTACCTCCAAAACTGGAGAAGACAAATCACAGCCATACAGGAAACAGTCCCAATGACTTCCCCCTGCCTGCGCCAAGCACTTATCTTCTAGCAGCACCTTTAGGGGGAAAGCTAGCACTTTTTTCTCAAAACTGGCACATAATAACCCAGGACAAATGAGTCTTAAAGTGTCACAAGGCTACAAGTTTCACTTCCATACCCTGCCAAGGGCAAACAGTTTGCCAGACCTGCCAAAACATCAATGGGCAGAGGCACAAAAACAAGTCTCATCCTTCATGGACATGAGGACCATTCAACAAGTACCAGAGCAAGAACAGGGACAAGGATTCTATTCGATAACTGTTCTTGGTACCCAGAAAGGACAAAGCCTGGAGACCAATACTGGACCTATCTATTCTAAACACATCTGGATATTCCAAAATTCAAAATGTTGACTCTACAGCAGCTTCTGCCCATGTTGGGCAAGAAGGCTTGGCTTGTGACTTTAGATCTAAAAGAGGCATACCTGCATGTCCCAATCAGACAAACATGCAGAAGATGCTTCAGATTCAAAGCTGGCTCAATGCACTACCAATTCTCTGCACTGCCCTTTGGCTTATCAACTGCGCCCAGGGTCTTCACAAAGTGCCTCGCACCAGTAATTGCATACTGCAGACAAAGAGGAATACAAATATATCCTTACTTAGATGACTGCCTCATTCAAGCAGAGAACAAGAACATTCTTCTACAGCATCTGGTGTTTGTAAAGAGATTACTACCATGCCTAAGGGTACACAGTCAACGAACAGAAATCAAAACTAGTACCCTCTCAAGAGATTAATATTCCTGGGTGCAAGCTTAAATACAACTGCCAAGATGGCTTATCTCACGCCAGACTAACAAAGGCAACTGACTACCTATTTCAAACTGTTGGCAACAAAGGACCAGTTATCTGCAAGAAAAATTCTGCAGGCTTTGGGCTTCATGGCATTCTGCATTCTACTAATTCCATATGCAAGACTGCATATGAGGAAACTTCAGTGGTACCTAAAAAGGGTTTGGACTCAACATTTCCACAGCCTGGAAACAGTAGTTACTCTCATTCCCTGCCTGCAACAGGAGTTTCGATGGTGGGCGAAGGCCTGTCACCAGAACAAGGGACAGCCTTTCACTCTACCCCCAGCCACACAGACATTAACAACGGATGCATCAGATTATGCCTGGGGAGCCCACATGGCAGGAAGATGTATTCAAGGCACATGGTCTGCAAACCAAATGCATCTGCATATCAATCAAAAAGAGATGCTAGCTGTTCAAAATGCCCTGACAGCCTTCAAGGACCTACTTCATCTGGGACAACTACTGATAAAGACGGACAATACCACTGTCATGTGGTATATAAACAAGCAGGGAGGCACTCATTCTTACCCCCTTTGCAGACTAGCCATGACTTTGTGAGACACAGCATTGACTTACCAAGTACATCTGCAGGCACAATTCCTTCCAGGAAAAATAAATACTCTGGCAGACGAACTAAGCAGAAACCTCATGGATCCCCACGAGTGGAAATTGGATCCACAAGTCTTCAGCATGGTAACAAGGAAATGGGGATGCCCGGACATAGATCTATTTGCCTCACCTCACAACTGCCAACTAAAGAGATTCTGCACAAAGACTTATGACAGACAAGCATGGAAAGTGGATGCCCTATCTTTCAGCTGGAAAAACTTAACAGTATATGCCTTTCCTCCTCTGCCTCTCCTCCCCAAGGTACTCCTAAAGGTCAGACAGGAGAAGCCAAAAATTATACTGATTGCTCCAGACTGGCCACGCCAGTACTGGTATCCAATCCTAAGGAACTTGTCTCAAAGCCCAGCCTGGACCTTACCTCAAGTGCCTCATCTACTGTCCCAGCAGAACAATCAGCTCCTGCACAGCCAACTCAAGACCTTAAATCTGGCAGCATGGAGTATAATGTAGTCTTACAAAACACACCTCTCACTAAAGCGGTGATGGATGTCATTTTGGAGGCCAGGAGGCCTACTACTAGAAAATCCTATGCTGGAAAATGGAAGAGATTCTGTGCTTGGAACCAGGCACAAGGAATTGACACAGCTGTACCAAATATTCCTCAGATTTTGCAATACTTGACTGAGATGTTGGACAAAGGCCTATCCTTTTCCTCTATAAAAATTCATGCCTCTGCCATTTTGGCTCATTACAATACAGAGCCACCAATCTTTTCTCATCCTTTATTAAGGCAGTACCTCAGAGGGGCCAAAAATTTAAGGCCTCCAAGGAAATCAACAATACCTGCATGGGACCTCAATTATGTCTTGGAAAAACTCACCCTGCCTCCTTTTGAGCCAGCCGCTACAGCTGACATAAAGTTTTTATCTTGGAAAACAGCTCTGCTCCTAGGAATATCTTCTGCAAGATGAGTCTCAGAGCTGCAGGCACTCATGGCTGTGGAACCTTTTATCATTTTTTATCCAGACAGGGTTTCTCTGAGGACAAACCCGACATTTATACCTAAAGTAGTGTCCAGTGTGGCTTTTAAACTATTCATCTGTCTACCTTTTATTCAAACCCACAGAATAAGGGGGAGAGACTTCTGCATTCTTTGGACATACACAGACAGCTACGCTTCTATTTGAACAGAACCAAAGCTTTCAGAAAGACAGAGCAATTACTAGTGGCATTTGCTGCAGGATCACAAGGAAAGGCTATCTCAAAGCAGACTATTTCAAAGTGGATAGGCCACTGCATTAGTTTCTGCTATTCACAACATAGCAAGCCAGTACCTAAGGGCATTAGGCCACAGTCAACCAGAGCAGCAGCCTTCCTCAGGGGAGTACCAACCAAAGACATTTTAGAGGCTGCTACTTGGAATTCAGTGCACACCTTCACAAAGCACTACCACTTGCCACTCTACTCTAAATCCAGGGCAGGCTTTGCCACTGCAGTTCTGCAGTGCCTAATAGCCACTCCTAATGCTATTTAGCTCCAGCCTCCCAACCTTAGCTTTGGGATTCAACCCAATTGTAATGACTGCAACAGTGAAACATGAAGAACATAGTACAGTTGTGTACAGTTACTATAAATGTAGATGTTCGAGTGTATTCACTGTTGCAGTCCAGGTTACCCACCCACCATCCCCCATTTCTTTACTGGAACTTATCTGTACTTCTCTATTCTATACAACCTATGTGGTGTATTTGCTTGTAGATGAAGGCAAAATATATACTTTGGTGCATGCATGTTTTATTGACACATTTTTAGCTAACCCTATTGGGGGCACCTGATATCTGGGGCAAGAAAAACTGAAGAAAATGGCGTTGGCTGCATCTTTTATACCCCTGGCACACTGTTGTCAGGGAGGAGGCGACAGCAACCGACGCCGGACCTAGACTTTGGAATTCAGGCCGACTGAGGGTAGCCTGCCAGCAGGATAACCCAATTGTAATGACTGCAACAGTGAATACACTCGAACATCTACATTTATGGTAAGTGTACACAACTGTACTTTTTAATTTTATTACTATTATGCATTTAAGTGCTGTCTACATATCTGCTTATGTCTCAATCTTAGTTATATTTCTGACCCCTGCTTTTTTCCTATTGGAAACACTTAAGTAATCAGTCATGTTATGTACAATTATCAGGAAAAACAACATTAACAAACCCCAAGAATGTTAATGACCCAGAAAAATTCTAATATTCTTTGTGCCTATCTATCACTGTTTCCATGTCTGTATGTGTTCCTTCTTCTGTATTATGATCACTTTTTCTATTTCATATTAATTAGGCTAATTGACATAATGTACATGTTATGGGATTTTTACACTTGTCATGAGGGTAATGAAGAGTAATACATATATTCTCCTTTGCTTCAGTCTGTCGTCATATTTGAAATTTGTGAAGTAGTTGCTCCTATGTGGTATGTTTAGCTAATACTCAGATCAGTAGATTTTTCTTGGAATTCCTTCAAATGTGTACCAAAGGTTTTTTGAATGTTTTGTATGACTTTTGTGAGTGTAACTGTTGGCTACACATTTTCTTAACAAAACATTATCTGCTGCTGTATTAATGTGCCTGCTTACTATTGTGAACACTGTCTTCTATACATTTTGCCTGAATAAATATGATAAAGCAAACAATAACACAAAACAAACATGCAGAAATGAATGCTCAACTAATGTCTTGGTATGTCTGTATGTGTATTCATGTCACCAACTGTCCACTGTTTCCCACCCTTTGTGTCGTAAACCTCTTTGATTCAAACCAGTTTCCAAAAGCAATGATGTTATGTTGTCCTATCTCGCCTTCATTCTTACAATGATGGGTTCGGAGCAGATTCTCAGCGCCGACTCTGCCGAATAACATAGGTGAAAGTCTCAAACCTGGCTTGTGGCAAGTAGGTATCCCACAATGCAGTGGTGTATTTCCCCAGATCTCGTTTGCCGCTTTACGAGGTTGGATGCTCTCATTTTGGCCGTGGCTAAGTTGTGACAAATTTTCGTATATATTTCCTGTAATACAGTTCTGTTTTATAATAGATAGCTCAGTATTCAATCATATTTAAAATCATTGTGCCTTTTATTGCATTATAGTTAAATAGTTATAGTTAAATAGTTAGTTTTATTCCCTTTGGCATGGCTTTTGGCTGTTGCCTTGTAGGCCTAACTGTATTCCTTGTAGTGGTTGTTGTTTCTGTCTGTCTGTCTTAGTTTATTAGTAGCTCGTTTAAGTTAGAGAGCTCTTCGCCCATTTAAGTTAGAGGGCTTGTGGTTAGTTTGTTGTTTTGTCTGGGAAATACGGCAGTTTCAGTTAGAGGCCCTATTTTTCTCCCTGGCTGTCTCCTTCGTGTTTCCCGTAGTTACTATTCAGTTTAGCTTTAATAGTTCAATAGTTAAAACTTTCTTGTTTTTGTGGTCTTATCTTCATTATGTCTAAAGACCCAAAAGGAGAGGGAGTATAAGCCTTTGGGCTTTAAAAAATGCCAGAAGTGTTCACAAAAAATGTCCATCACAGATGGACATGTCATATGTGTTTATTGCCTTGGTGCAATTCATCTACAAGAAGATTGTACTTTTTGTCATTATTTCAGTGTAAGGGTACTTCAAGAAAGGAGAAACAAATTGATCCTTAAATGGCTCTTAAAGCCAACATTTGAGGAAGCTATCCATAGTTGTTCTCCTCCTCCTTCCAAAAAGGAAAAATCCCAGAAGAGACGATCACCTGCAACATTGGCTCAGTCAGAGCCGCCAGTCAAGCTACCAAAAATCTCTAAGCCCACTACCTCCTTGACTCCACAGTCCTTAGAGCCGTCGGAGGTCATACTAATTGACAAGCCTGGTACATTGTTCCATAGTCCCTGGAGCCGCAAGATATCTCTTCTCGAAGCCAGTCCATGGATATTTGACCGGTTTCTCTGACACTGAGATCTCCAGTTCTCGCTGTCCATCCCTATCTTACAGGTCCACCAGGATTTTGTCTGATGATGACATGGAATGGGTGGTGCGCAGACTCTGTCGCCAGCGCTAGCAAAATTATTCTCTGCTTCAACTCATTTGGTCTCAAGCCTACTGTACCAGTTGTATCCACTGTTGTTCCTCCTCTGAGCCAAGTTTGACCTTCGGAGCCAGAGTGCTTGGTACCGCTTACTGCGGATCCATCAGTTACGAGACCCCCTTCAGTGTTCATGGAGCTGACTTCTGCTCCGACTGTCTTGGTGCTGTCTGGAGAGTTTGGGTCCCCGGTCGGCCCTGGGGTGGATTCTGGGCCCCGATCATCTTCAGTGCTGAGCCTACCCCTCGGAGCTTTGGCCCAGGTTAGCTCTGCTCCTACATTAGCCTCAGGTCTGATCTCACTGGTTCCGGTGCCTTCCTCTGTCGTCTCAGAGCTGAGGGAGTCTTCAGAGCCAGCAGGATCCGCCTTTGAGCTGATGTGTGTTGTCTACCCATTCAGCACCACAGAAGGCTACTAGCATTCATCCCCCTAAGGCACCGCCTACTGTCTCAGCACCACCCATTCCACAGGACAGTGGAGATCCAGAGCCTCAGGATCCCCCAATGGGCAAACCTCTCTCCTTCGAGGCCTCCCCAGAATATCCTTCTGAGGAGCCACCTTGGATGAAAACTTGCAAGAGGAAGCACGTAGACTCCCCAGATGAGTCCGTCATTTCAGACACTGACCTTGATGAGTCGGAAGGGTCCCCACGGTCATTCTCTGATATCTCATTTGCAGATATTCTAGAGATCCTGAAGCAGAGAGGTGGCTGGCAGGCCACCACCCCTTCTGATGAGGAGTCAGTGTACCTGAAGGCTTTTGGATCTCAGCCTTCAGCCTCCTGTGTGTCTCCGCCTTTCGATGAGCTAATGGACCTGGTCATTCAAAAGGTGTGGGAGTCGCCTGACAATGGAACCAGTCCCTCGGAGGCCGAACAAATTCTTGTCAGCTCCTTCGGGAAAGGATTGCCTACTAAGGGGGCTACCTGTAGATGCTATGGTGGTGGCAGCAGCCACCAAGAAGGAGCCTTCAGAGACTTCCTCATCTGTTCATCCTCTGAATAAAGGCTCTCAATGATGGACAGATACGGGAAGCGTGTCTTTTCGTCAGCGACATTTTCACTCTGATTGCTGAACTACCTGTCTCACTTTACAAGGCTACAAAGAGATCTCCTGAAAGAGCTAGGAGATGCTCTACAAGGTACATTAGCTGCAGGTGTGAATGAGAAGGTCTCCTCCCAGCTGTCCACCTTAAATTCCATTGTCAACTCCTCCATGAGGCTGATAGCCTATGCAGCAGATGGAGCGAGCAGGGCAGTGGGTTCCGGAGTTTCCCTTAGGAGACACTCCTGGATGCACTTGTGCACTTTTGCGGAGCCCTTTGTCTACTTTTACTAATGCCCCTTTTGATGGTTCCTCACTCTTTGGACCCAAGTAAAAGACACTCTAACCTGATGCAAGCAGGCAGGAAGGAAAAACTCTCACTGCCGTTGGAGTATGTTTCCCGTACCTTCAAGACCTTATCCTAAAGGTCAGAAGAGTGTGAAAATGTGGTTCAAAAGATCCCAGAGAGTTTTTCAGGATGCGCGGGGTGATTCCTTCCCCAGGGGCAAAGGGGGAGGCAATAATGGTAGACACCACCCCAGAGGCAGAGGGGGCCCGCAGAATCAGGGTGACTGTGATTCCTTTCACGGGCGCCCTTATCAGTGCTCCTGAAAGGAGGCCAGACTGCTCTACTCTGGAGGCAGTTTGGGACATTTATCCATGTACCCAGAAGCCTGGCAAACTATCACAAGAGACAAATGGGTACTAAAAATATCCAGAGGATACTCCATTCCATTTTCCAATCCTGTTCCACAGACCAGAACAATCCCAGATGTTCCACCTAGTCTAAGGGAGCAAGCAACTCTAGAGATTCAAAAGTTGCTGCACAAGAGAGTCATCCAAGAAGTCCCCGCACACCAAATAGGATTCAAAACTTACTCAAGATTCTTTTTAGTGCCAAAAAGAACCAGGGGACTGGAGACCCATATTAGACCTAAGGAAATTAAATTAATCTGTCAAGAAGTCAAAGTTCTGTATGGTGACACTGCAGTCTATACTTCCCTTTTTAGGGAAAGATGATTGGATGTGCTTGATAGACCTTCAAGATGCTTACTACCACATAAAAATGGACAGGACATCAAGAAGGTACTTACACGTCTGACTCGGAGCCAGTCATTACCAGTTCTGGGCTCTGCCCTTTGGTCTCACTACAGCCCCCAGTGTGTTCAAATGCATGGCAGTAGCCTGAGGCATCTAGGATTCTAAGTGTTTCCCTATGTAGACGGCTGACTCCTATATGCCACCACCAAGCATCTACTCCAACAAGCCAGGGATCTAACTTTGGACATTTGCAATCAGTTGGGTATTAGTCAACTTTCAAAAATTTGCCTTGTTGCCCTGTCAACATATTACATTTATAGGTGCAAATCTAGACACCGCCTTTATGGTAGCACGTCTTCCAACAGAAAGAGTTGTAGCACTCCGACAGCAGATATTTTATCTCCTTCCCAAGATCAAAGTGAAAGCAAAGATAATTCTAAGATTACTAGGAACAATGGCTTCCACAATAACACTGGTCCCTCTTGCCAGAATGCACATGAGGATCCTTAAATGGCTGTTGTTCTCCCAATGGTCACTTCAAGAGCTTCCTATGTCTCACCTGATCAGAATAATGGAATCATGCAAGAACGACTTAAGATGGTGGATACACTCCAGTCATGTGACCATAGGGAAACCCTTTGTTCCACAACAACCCATAGCTACGGTGACCACAGATGTTTCCCCAATGGGGGGGAGCATCTGGGAAGAACAGTCCAAGATACATGGCAAGAGCATGAGGCTCACTTGCATATAAATGTCCTAGAGATGAGAGCAGTGCTTCTTGCATTGCAAGCACTTCATGACTCTCTCCCTCTAGGGACAATTGCGATACATTCAGACAATATGTCTGGTTTGGTACCTCAACAAGCAGGGGGGATCCAGATCTTACCCCCTTTGTCAAGAGGCCCTAAGAGTTGGGCAATGGGCAGTTTCTTCCCAGCGCTTACGAACCTTCCCTCCTTCCCCCTGCCAAAGACTCCTTGTGGACCTGGTGGATGTTTTTACTACCTTCAGGAGTTTTTTGTTTCAGTTTATTTCTCCTTTTATTGGGTATAGTATATATTTGTGTGTGTGTGCATTTCATTCAGTAGTAGCAGCAAACAAGATCTGGGGAATTACACCACTGCGTTGTGGGATTCCTACTTGCCACAAGCCAGGTTTGAGACTTTCAGCTATGTATTCGGCCGAGTTGGAGCCAAAAATCGGCTCCAAGCCCATCATCATAAGAATGAACGGCAAGATGAACAACAAACATGGAACGTTATGGTGAGTACATAACTTCTTTTTTCCATCAGCAATAACATGCTTGGTCCCTCATGAGTTGAGAATGCATCTGTCATAAATACAAGGAATGAAGAACTTCAACTGTCATGACAAATTTGTAAATAGTGACACCTGAAACATTACCATTGACACATCTTTTCTGTATTCCACCAGATTCAGACATGGCTGTATGTGTGTGCTGCTTATTTGCGAGAAGGTTGGCATAGAGCACCATAAACTACTGCTAATTCCCATTTAAGTTCAACACCTCATGATATGATTATGCATGTACTAATACTTTGCCATTAGCCATACAAATGAGCTTGCTAGTGGTCTGCTTCAGGGGCAGAGATTAAAAAAAAACATTACAACTAAGAATTCTTTGAGTAGGTTTTAAATTTTGAAACCAAGGTGTCTGGATTTCAGAGTGATGTTGACTCAGTTAAGTCAGTCTGTTAATGTATATCTTTACTCCCAACAGTTGCACTTGCAACTGTGTTACAATGGTGTGTTGACTTTTCACAAATAATCCATCACTGTTCTTGAGAACTGTGCTGTCATATTTAGGAAGTGTCTGCATTGTTAATGCACATTGTACAAGCATGATGCATGACAACTGAGTCACATAATACATGATTACTATTTGCATGCAATCATCCTGGGATGAACTGTCATGCATGCTTGCTTGACAATCCATTGTTTTATAATTGTGATTCATTGTCACCCCATACTGTGATTACAGGTACATGTCCCTCTTAGTAATGCAGTGTGCATTAATGACATTCTATAAATCTTAGCAGAGAAAAGTATATCACAACATGGGGGAAATACAGTGCTGTTATGCTAGCCTGTCCAGAAACATGCATTTGTCCCAAAACCTGTGATGCATTACTAATTACAAATGTGCATTTTCACATAATTAGTCAGACTTCTCCTGTGGAGCTTGATTCATATTGTGTTTTCTAGATTCTATAACTAGATAGGTAGGTGGTTCCATTCTCTTAGTGGTGAATGTTTGTGTGTAGTTCTAGTGCCATGAAAATGCCTCTGCAACACGTGCTGTGTCCACTTTCACTCAGGAGAAGAATTTAACTTTGGACATGCTCCTTCTGCACTTTATCCCATCCTCTGTGGCTCAAAGGACTAAGGTGGGTAGCTTGTGACTAAGGCAGGTAGCTTGTGTAATGGCGTTCAGGGTTGTACTCCAGAGATATCCAGATATTTAACACAAACATCCTCTCTGTAGCATTAATGATGAGGTCATCCTTTCAAAAGTACACTTTCCCTCTAAACGTCAGACTTCTCTAGCATTTGTGGTTAATAGTGTGTTCCCTACTTTCTGTTACTAGGTATATGGTTTGAATCTGTCAGTGGTGCACTTGTATCTGTGTTTCTAGTGGCAGGAAAGTAAAGCTTCAACAACAGAATGTGTTGTTCTACTTCTTTGTAGAGAAAACTTTAACTGGCCATAGCTCCATCTGTAATTCATCCCACTTTTAACATAAACTTTTTTTCTGCAACACACTGTTGAAGTCATCCTGTCAAATGTGCACTCTCCCCCCTTTAGAGTCGGGCTTTTCCTGAGGTTCTTGTAGCTAATACTGTGTTCTCTAGATTGGTAGGAGGTTCAACTCTCACAGTGGTGAACTTGTGTGTGTGGTTACAGCAGGTTCATATTGCTTCCTGAACAGACATGCCATATCAACTTCCAGTCATGGTGAGAAATTAACTTATGCCAATGTTCTCTCACCCCATTTCCTGCTCTTAACACATACATATTCTCTGCAACACACTGATGACATCTTTTCATAAGCATATTCTCTCGCTATAAACAGACGTCTGCTGCTGTGCTTGCAGCTAATGCTGTGTCCTCTAGATTCTGTAAGGGTGGCCTAATGGTTAAGGTGTTTGCCTTACATACACAAGGTATAGAGTTTGAATCTCACTGGGGATAATTGGCTAGGCTTAAAATGGCTCGCAAGGGCAGTTAGCTTAATACTAATCTATGAACCTATAACTAGTTAGGTGGTTTGAATGTGACACTGATGAACGTGTGTGTGGTTCTAGTGTCAGGCAAGTAAAGCTTCAACAACAGATGTGCTGTGTCCACTTCTTCTCAGGAGAGAACTTTAACTTTGGACACAGCTCCCTCTGCAGTTTATCCCACTTCTAATAATGAGAATCATTTAATGTGAGAGTATCTTCCCATTCCCATATCACACTTTTACTACAGACATCATCTCTGTAACACACTGATGAAGTCGTCCTTTCATAAGTGCAGTCTCTCACAGTAAAAGTCAGACTTCTCTTGTGGAGCTTGCGACTAATACTGCTTTCTTTAGATGGGTAAGATGTTTGAATCAGAGAAGTAGTGACCTCTGTGTGTGGTTCTGGTGTCAGAAAAGTAAAGCTTCAACAACAGATGTGCTATATCCACTTCTACTTTCACTCAGGAAAACACTTCAACTTTGGACACACCTCCCTCTACAGCAGGGGTGTCCAACCTTTTCACTTACAGGGGCCGCATTGAGTCAGCAGAAATTGTCTTGGGGCCGCATGTAAAATATATCATATAATTAACTGTATCGCTGTTGCGGGCGACCAAAGTCGATGCCCTGGCTGCATTGTAGGTGAATTTGAACAATGAATAAATGTAATAAATGCATACTATTTGCCCTAAAATTAAATATCTCATTCTAATTCTTAAAATAACAGTCAACTCTAACATCTTAGTTTAACATCAAAGTGTATTTGTAAAAAATAAAATTAGCAGGTGCGAACCCTTCAGTTTGTACAAGATCATACCTGTGATTTTGCTGGTTTCTTAAAGATGTCCATGTCTTCCATCATGTTCTTAATGTCCATATGTTGTCCAAAGCGCTCATGTACTCTTCTGTTTCTAGCTTTGGAATCTGTCCCTGAAATTATTCAAGACATGCTACATCTGGTCAGGCTGGTCTGAAGATGAAAGAAGGTTCATCAGTGGTATTCTCAAACTGAGCACCCCTTTGGAAAGGCACATTTCTAATTTTGGAATATGTCCCTGAAATATGGTACTGGCAATATTTCTTGCTTTTGCACTGCTGTTTGGTCAGGCTGGTCTGAAGATGAAAGAAGGTTCATCAGTGGTATTCTCAAACTGAGCACCCCTTTGGAAAGGCACATTTCTAGCTTTGGAATCTGTCCCTGAAATATGGCACTAGCAATATTTCTTGCTTTTGCACTGCTGTCGGGTCAAGCTGGTCTGAAGATGAAAGAAGGTTCATCAGTGGTATTCTCAAACTGAGCACCCCTTTGGAAAAGCACATTTCTAGCTTTGGAATCTGTCCCTGAAATATGGCACTGGCAATATTTCTTGCTTTTGCACTGCTGTCGGGTCAAGCTGGTCTGAAGATGAAAGAAGGTTCATCAGTGGTATTCTCAAACTGAGCACCCCTTTGAAAAGGCACATTTCTAGCTTTGGAATCTGTCCCTGAAATATGGCACTGGCAATATTTCTTGCTTTTTCACTGCTGGCTGATTAGGCTGGTCTGAAGATGAAAGAAGGTTCTTCAGTCGTATTCTCAAACTGAGCACCCCTTTGGAAAGCAGAGGCCAAATAATGAGAGGGGTTCGGCTTAATATGAACAATGATGTTATGACGGAACAGCTAGAATGCAATCAAAGAGCAATTCATATGTAGAAGGTGTAATAAAACAAAGAAATGACCTCAGAAAATCCGGACCCGTAAATCAAAGTAAAACACTTTATTAGCATACTGCTTTCGTTCATAAAGCATTAACTTCTTCAGATAAATTAACAATAAAAAGCCACCATTTTAAAAAAAAATCAATCCAGTCACAATTAAATTAGTAATTGTGTCCCTAAAAAGAATTAAAGATACAGTTGTACCATTGTTAAATCAAATCCATCATTACTGCCTACATACAGTCATTACATCTAATAATTAATAAACAAAAACATTTTTTTCTTTTCTTAATATAAAATAAGGTAAATAAGTTAAAAATGTGCGTAACTAAAAAAAAAAAAATACTCAAACTCATACAATTATCTATAATCTAAATTTTATCTAATAAAGCAAGCACTAGTTTACATATTTTTAAGAATAACCTGTACACATGTTATGGGAATAACCGCTTTAGTATACTGGCAGGCCAGAAGGGCATTAATGCCTGTGCTTGAAATATTTGCAGGTAGGTAGGTATGTATGTACAACATGGACCACTAAAGCATTTCAACCATGACTGCTAATGTGCTATCAGAATTAATTTCTGGATGCCAGCAGTGCACTGGCTACTGAATGGCCATCTCCCAAGCATAACTCCTGATATCTTTGCCCACTTCACCACAGCCTAGCTATGCTTCCAATAGATATTTACTTCCTTTTAGTATATGCGATATAGACCCTAAGAGGAAAAATCATGGCGACAAAGAGGGAACATGAGTAATGTTTCAGTAGGAAGCCTGAAGGCAAATGGGTGCTTGTGCATATATAAAAAGGAGTTACCTGTGGCTAAAGGGCAAAATGAGTGATACAATGCAAACCCAGGGCTGAATGAACAAAACCTAGCAATGAGCAATTTCCATATAACAATGATTAAAAAAATACAAACAACCCATCCTAGACCATTACTTGCATGAATATAACAAATTACAAGCAGTGATAATGGGTGAGTGTACTGAGAAATGACAAATCCTATTTTGTAAACAATGAACATTTGTTTTGTACCAGTGATCAGCAAGGCAAATAATTTTTTTTAGCAATTTATCAATGTGCACCACAAAAGCACATAATTCCTTCAGGGCCACTCCATCTTGCCCCAACACCAAGATCAGGAGCCGAACTACCGAGAGCAGAGGCATTAAGTGGGAAGGACTTCTCCAAAACTGAAAGTGTTGAACCCGACCCAGAAATCCATGGCTCAACATGTCAGCTCAGAGGTCCACTCAACTCTGAAACTGCTGCAGTCGAGGAAACCAAGGCCACGGTAGGAGTCAAAATTGACCAAGCCATCAGATCCAATCCTAGGGATTGAAAGGCAACTAGCTCTGGTAACCTTGGAACCATTGGGCTTGAGGGAGGAAACCAGCATGATGGATTCAAAGCCTCAGGTTGAGTATCCAAAGACAAAGAGATCAGTCCTAAGTGCATCTGGGCTTGTAAGAAGGATTGCATGAGCTGCTCCAAGTTAGCAGGTCTTAAACTCCTGAATGAATGGAACAACAGAGCCTACAAGAGCCACCAATGGAGGCTTGGAGGCTCACCTGCCAGCTAACAGTTCTGAGGCTTGAATCCAACCTGGAGAAGGAGAGGACTCTGGTGAAAATTCTTGGGGATGTGGAGGGAGTAGGGTGAAAATGTTCTGCCCAAAAATCTCCTTTCAACAGGAAAGGACTCTGGAAACTTACACAGGGGAAGGTGCCTTCCTTGTAGTGGGCACAGAGGGAGATCACATCCAAGTTGTTGGATCCAATGATGGTGCCAAAGATCTTGGGACCTTCAGATCCAGCGGACAGGAAGAAGAGGGAATTGATTCTCTTTGGTCACCTTTCAAGGATTTGGGGTCCTTAGATAACTCCTTACAACCAAAATCACCTCTGTTGACCTTACCAGCAGGAGTGAAAGCAAAGGACAAGTTGCCGGCTGGTTATAGACCCTTGAGGACCAACTTGGCACCTCCACATTCACAGCACAACTACCAAAGTTATCACTAATAGCACACTGTGAATCAAAGTGAGCAGACCAAGACAATAAATGCATCTGTCGTGAGTGTCTTGAGAGAGAGGAACTTGTGGCCACACACTGCACATTTCTTAAAACCCTTCTCCAAAACAACCTACATCAGCTTTTAAACTTAAGAGTAAAAAGTGCAAAAACACAAACTATCCTCAGCAGATAAATCCTAAACCACACAAGGTGAAAAAAGCCTACTATTAAAAACACACTTCCTAAACCTACATTACCAAACTATTAGGAAATTTACACACACACACACACAAAAAAAGAATAAAAACACCATTAAACACCTAACCACACTAGGGTAGAGGTAAATGAGAAAAGATTAAGCTAGGAGCACTCGCACAAAGATACATACCAAAGAACACAAGACCAAGATGCTGACCAGGAAAACATCAAACAAGATCTGGGGTAATCCTAGGTGAGGGATTATGGGTGAGAGGTCTTTAGGATATGGCCAGTCTCGGATCCAAAGTCAGATCTGGTAATCAACAGGGTAAACCCTCACAGGAAAGATGACAGATGTATTGTTTTCTCCTCTTCTATAACAAGACAAAGGGTAAAGTCATCTCATTTTTTTTTTCTTAGAAGCCTGCTGCTGCACAAATAAAATTTAATCTATGGGACTAACAACATAAGAAAGAGATAGGGAAACCCTTCTTCTGAGGGTCTACTCCAGCCAAGCATATGGGAGACTAATAGAACTCCTGAGACCTGTGATGCTACCCAAACTACTTCAAAGTACTATCCCACAAATTCACAGTAGTCCAACACTGGTCAAAGCATCTCGGCAGTTGCCAGAATTGCATCATGCACTGACAAATATCTATGAAAGTCTTTTCTGAGATGACTACCTTTCTGCAGCAACTTTTCAAATACAAAGAAGCTGAGACTACCCAAAATATACCTACTTAGAACAGTCAAGGGACCCCCCAGAAAGTCTGCCAGTGAGTCAGACCTGGACCTTATCTTTCATGAAGCTAACAAGGGTGCATTTTCCTTATTTATCTCCCAGCAGCCACTACTATACCCTTCTCTTGTGAAGTCTTCCAATGAGGACCATCATAATGTATGAAAACATAAAATCAAGAGTCCTGCGACACTGTCTTGAAGCAGATGCAGAGGCTCACTGTATGACTCAAAACATGCTAATCTGTTTTACTTCCTCCTGAGAAAGACTTATTGTGGGGCAAAACAGTTAAAAAAAAATTATCAGAAAAATGCATAATTCAGAACAGAGTTGTAAGGGGCTATTTGTATTATACTGAATTTCATGTTCTCACATTTTGTCTTTTTTGTTATTTTTTTTAAACTGTTAATAAACCTAAGTTTATGCTCAACAACAAGCTTGATTTAATTTTCAAGTCCTGAAGTACAAGCCTTCAGAGAAGTGATCACCATTAAGACAGAGGACGAAGAAAGTGTTTACCTTTTTTTTTCTCCTAATCTCCACCCTCAGACTTTTTCTAAGGTTTCTTAACCATTCCAGATTAAATTCTTCTATACTTTATTTTATACCAGTTACCTTCTCCTGGCTTCTTTAATGCCTTTTTTCTAGCCAAATGTGAATGAGGGTTTTTGTCTCTATTTTAGTAGCTTTAGTGAACAAAGTACCATTTTAACAATTCAGCTTCATTTCGAAACCAGAGATACAAATATACCAATTAGAAGTTTCTGGCTATTCTTCTCAGACAGGGATGTTTGTCCAAAAAATTGAAGAGAGATTAATCTACAACAAATAAACAAAGTAATCTAACATTTTCTTCCAGTTAAAACAAATAGGATTTACATACAATCACTGAAGGAAATGGAGTCCAAAATGACCAATGACAACACAAAAACAACACATTATATCATCCGATTGAGTCTGTCAAAGGGGTAAATAGAAATTAGGATGGTGCACAAGGCACTCAATAACAAAACAAAGTGCTCAGACAGGCCAAATCAGGAATCAGCAAAACAACTGTTTATAAAGAACACTTCTATAGTGCAGGAATATCTTTGTCTGTTTGCAGCGGCCAACTAGAAGAGAATCACTGCTAGGCAAGTATTAACATTTGCAACATGGAAAAAGTAGCCAGACAATGACTAACATCAATGAGTACAATACCAACTATCACAAGCCAGCTGCAGAAGCAGACCACAAACAAAAATCTGCCCACTACCTAATTATAGATTCTAAACTTGGCTTACCTGTTAATGCAGTCAGGAGATGGTGTACTGTACACGGTTTAATGAAATGAAAAATCCCTCTCTCTCAACTCTTTCTTCGGCGCGATCGTCAAATCCTCCTCCTTCAGCTCTTCTTTTCCACAAATGCACAGATAATCCTCTATCGGTGCGAAAAACTAATGGAAGGGTGCTTTTGGCGCATGCGCACACCAGCTAAAGGACACGGGCGTGAAAAAAAACGGGGAAAAAAGTAAAATTTGAACTTAAGGGTTGCGGGTTGCATGGAAGAGCTCCGAGGGCCGCGGGTTGGACACTACTACTCTACAGTTTATTCCACTTTTAAAACAAACTTCTTCTCTGTAACACACTGATGAGGTCATCATGTCAAAAGTGCACTCTCTCCCATTAACCATCAGACTTGTCCTGTGGCACTTGCAGCTAATACTGTCTTCTCTAGATTATATAACCTCAATAAATAGTGGGTTTGAAGCTCATGCTAGTGAACTTGTGTTTATGGTTTAAATGTGAGATACATATACCTTTCTGAACAGATGTCTTGTATCAACTTTTAGGTGAAGTCTTTAACATGAGAGACGATGCCCCCATTCTCTTAATCTCCTTTTACCACATCATCTCTGCATCACACTGATGAGGTCATTATGTCAAAAGTGCACTCTCTGCCCTTACAAAGCAGGTTTCTCCTGTGGTACTTGCATCAAATTCTGTTCCATAGATTGTATAATAAGATAAGTTGGAGGTTTAAAGCCGTCATTGGTTAGCTAATGTGACTGTGTGTACTGTCATATACAGCTGTGTCCATAACCACATCCCTTATTTAATGACCACTTAGGAGAACTATTTTCACTAGCAGAGGGCTACCCTACAGATTTTTATTACCCCCCAGGTAATCACCAATTTTGGAAATACAGTGGTTCCAACATGCTGTCAAAAATGAACTACATCAGAGTGGTAGTATGAGTTCTCCTGTGGCAATGGCTGTTAATGCTGTGCTTTCAATACTGTGCAACTAGAGAGGAAGGCAGTTTGAATTGAGCAATGACTGACTACTGTGCATCTCACCAGGCTGGATAAGGAGAAGGTCACGGTTAGCTGTCTGTCAGGTGCCAGACTCCACCATATCGCAAACGCATTCAAGTCTCTAAACAGATACTGTTATGACTCTGTCATAGTCCATGTTGGCATGAATGACTTGAGATGTACCTCTCTGGACTATATGAAGAGAGACATGATTGTGCTAGCTGATTGTGTCCCAAGCGGGTATGCCTCTAGCCTTAAGCAGCATTCTGCTGTCACCCAGAATGATGCCTTAGTACAAACAGAAAATGATTGACTTTAGCAATTGGCTTAGTTTCTGGTGTCATTCCAGGGGGATCCAGTACCTGACAGCCTGGGAAGATATGATAGACCACAATGCTTTGCCAGAGGTGGCCTACATCTGTCTCAGCTGGGCTTCTGGCAAAGGCTCTTGCCTCCCCTATAGTTCCTTTTTTTAGGAAAAGTGATGAGGTTAAAACTACCAACATTAAAAATGTAAACAAAACACAAATTAAAGGTCGTGCTGCTAAATGCTAGGAGTCTAGACATGAAACTGCACTCATTGCAAGCATTCCTAACCCTGGAAAATGCTGACATCTGTGCAGTCACAAAAACTTGGTTCAGAGCTTTGGACAGCACCCCAGCCTTACCTGGTTACTCATCCTGTCATACATTCATACTCCAACCTGTGGCAGTAAAGCCAAAGAGATGGAGTTTTAATACACATTAAAGACATACACACCTTCAGGCTGGTCAAACAGTATGATGCACAGGAGACACTCCAGTTGCAGTTCACCATTGAAAAGACCCCTATTTAAATCATAGCTAGTTACTGGCCCCCAAATCTGACTCAAGATGCCCAGTCTAACTATATGGACCTGTTTGAATCTATCAGGATTCAACCCTTTACCCTGATCCTGGGTGATGTTAACTTCCCAAACATAGACTGGAAGAACTACTCATGCCAGAGCACAAATGCCCAGAGATTCCTTGATATTGTCAATGGAAATGCCTTGGAACAGCTAGTCGATCTCGGACTTTGTATTAACCAATATGAGTAACCACTGCAGCATCCCTATAGTATCATCCTCCCTGGTAAGATGACCACAAAGCAGTCACTTTCAAAGTCACCGTCTCCCCTGACCCCCCCCCCCCCAGCTAGGATCAGACATAAAAACTTCTCCAAAGCTGATTACAGCCTCCTGAGGGATGGTATAAACAGCTTCATAGACCCCTCCCCCTCTGTAGGAACTGGCACAAATATCCAAAACTACATAAAAACACTGTACGAGCATTTATATAGATGCATGGAATCAGGCATACCTGACCGGACTAAATCATCCTCTGCAAGGAAGAGTAAACCTGTCTGGTGGACATCTGCAATAAATAAACTCTATAACAAATGGAAAAAATTTACTGTCCAAGACCAAGGAGGAGCAGGTGCCCAATTGTAAACAATGTCTCCTTAGCCTAAACAAGCAATTAAGAGCACTAGTGAAATCCTTCAAAGCAAACTTCAAATCCAAATTGGCCACATCTACTAGAGACAGTCATAAGGCCTTCTTCATATATGTCCGCAACCTCAAAGGAAGCACCCAGATCTGTTCAGAACTGGTGGTCAAGGACACCACATATACAAATGCTGTAGATATAGGAAACTTGCTTGCTGACAGATTCAATGAAAACTTTACCCCTCTGTCCCCCCAGTCAGTAAATCAGGACATCCCACAGTACCTGCCCCCTTCCCCTTATATCTACAGAACAGGTTACCACTGCTCTGTCAAAGGCAAAAAAATACAGCCTCCATGGGACCCGATTAACATTCCAGGCTTCATCCTACATGAACTCAGGCAGGAACTTGCAGCACCACTAGGCACCCCATTCAACCAAAGCTTTGAGTACTGGCTTCATCCCCAGCTGAGTGGAGGACAGCCACAGTCATCCCTTTACACAAAGTTGGAGTCTCCACCGATCCAGGAAATTATAGACCCATCAGCCTGACTAGCCTGATCTGCAAGGCCATGGAACAGATTATCATGGACCTCATCAATAAGGACATTGGCAACCTCCAAACACTTGATCCCACACAGTTTGGCTTCATCAAGGGGAGGTCATGTCTGCTAAATTTGGTCAACTTCTTTGAGATGGTCACCAAAGCCATGGATGAGGAAAAGACATGGTGCACAGCATCTACCTAGACCTGGCTAAAGCCTTTGACACTATTCCCCACTCGGGCATAATAGATAAACTCTGTCAACTAGGCATCAATCCATATGTTACCAGATGGGTAGTAAACTGGCTCACTGATAGAACCCACGTAGGCAAAATAGGGGAAGCTACCTCAAGCAGTAGACCTGTAACAAGTGGCATACCCCAGGGTTCAGTCTAGGGGCCTCTGTTATTTGGGATATATTTTTCTGAGGTGCAGGCCAAAACCAGTGGGCTATGGCTGACCAGGTTTGCAGATGACTGGAAGCTGGGTGCTGTCAACAATTCCCCCAGTGATGTGGACATCCTCCAAGAGGTTGTCACTTAGACATATGACTGGTGCCAGAAGCAGGCTTCAAGCTGAATACCAAAAAATGCATCATCATCCCCTTTGGGGGGAGTGATGTTCCCACAAATTATCACATTAATAAGATCCTAAGCACTCAATCATTTGTGAGGAATTTGGGCACCCAAGTTGATAGCAACCTGACTTTTGACCACCATGTTGCTTCCGTTGTATAGAAAGCCTTCTACATGGCCCACCTCATAAGTAAGGGTATCTCATCCAGGAGCAAGGAGGTCATAACATCCCTGTATTCTTTCCTTATAAGGCCCATTATTGAGTACAATGCCCTTTTCGGCAAGTACCTCGCAAAGCACATGCAGCAGCTGGAGAGACCACAGAGGTTCCTCACCAGGAGTATTCAGGGCCTCAAACGTCCACCATAAACAGGCTAAAAGCCTTATCCCTCTACTCGTTTTCATACAGTCTCCTCAGAGGTGACCTCTGTCTGGCATACAAGGTGTTCACAGACCCCACCTTGATGGGACTGCTGCATATCCGCAAGTCAAGTTCCACTGGAGTAACCGGCACGCGCACTCTCTACCTGGTCTATGACATCAGCAAGACTTGTTGACAGGACAAATTTGTCCCAGAGACTCCCCCATCTATGGAATAGACTCACTCCACATCAAGTAGAGTACCTCTTTACCCCCCTTTTAAGTGCAACTTGGATAACTGGATGGGAAACAGAAAATATACCCCTGTTTTTTCCCCCCATGTCCCTGCTGGACAGGGGCATCAGGTGCTGATTTGTCTAAACATGGGCTAAACTCTTGGCTAGGCTTATAAGGGCCTCAGGGCCAATAGCCTAATAACTTCCTATGATCCTATGTTTCTTTGCCTGTCATGCTGTGTAGCGATGGCCTCTAATGTGTGTAGTGTTTGTGTACTTCAGCTACCTTCATAGCTTTTTAGAAGAACAATGTATTAAAGAATGCCTATGTCATCCATTCAGATGTGCACTGTCAGAATTGCAAAACAATATCTTGTGTAGTGCATGAGAGGAGTGCAGTGTTCTGCACCTTGTGATATTAGGTAGCCTGTTCATATTCAGCCAGTACTCCTTAGACTAACTTGTGTCAGTCTGACTGTGAATGTGCATGTGGGTAACAATTTTGTCACTCTGCTATCTAGGGATTCCTAGAATAATTTAGGCTTATTTTTCACACACACATGTTTTACTGGATAATGTGATGCCATGGGATGGCAGTTGTTTTTCCCCATGAGAACTACTAAGGCTTTTCTTGTGTCATGAGGATATCAGCCATGCCTTAGTAATGTATGCATTTGAATCCATGATTACCCACAGTGTGTATGATTGACATTTTTCCATCACAGTGACAACTGCATTATGCATCATGTGTGTATGAGATGCTGCTTAGGATGTACAGGAGTATCAGGCAATATTTTGTGAGAGAGAGAGAAATGTAGCAACAGCATTAAAAATTGCAGGCATACGTATCCCTTGCAGTAGTAGCATGCTTCAGAACATCAAAGACCAAAGTAGCTCAAGTGTAGCAATGCTTGCCCCATGGCATGTTCATTCTTCTCAATATCAAAATCAGGTGATCATATGATGTAATTGCTTTCAAAGGTGGAGTCTGACAGCATTGTTATGACTTCCACTGTGGGGTAAGTGATTCATACACATGTAGTTGGTGTATGAACTTACATAGCTTGCTGTTCAATACTAGCAAAGGGTAGCATATGAATGTACTGACATTACACAAACACTGCATGAAGTTATTCTCATTTTTGTACTTTGGAAAAGGAAATATAAAGTCATTTTGTAATGTCCTGCTAGTGAAACAGTTATTCTATGTCATGGTGTGACTACTCCTGTGGCACATGCATTGAGTAATGATGTGTACAGATGTGTACAGTATATCTACAAAGACAGTGTGTGGTTCAATTCTGGGACAATGCTGTTATACAAAACAACAGGAATGTTTTCCTTGGCCAAGGAACGTTGATAGTGCACTGCTCACAGTTGTGTGAACATTAACATAGTTACTCCTTTGTCATCATTCTAACAAAATCATATTGTACAAATTATTCTCAAATGACCTTTACTACTACACACATTAATTTCATGTATTTGTGATGAGCCATTGCTAGTCATGTGGCGGATGCAGTCAGTACATGTTCCTGTACTGTATGTAGCATGATAGGCAGGGATTAGAATCAGGTTCATAAGAAAGTACTGCTCTAGCTGACCTGGTGGGCCTTTTTTAAGCCTAGCCAATTTCTCTCAAAGGTGAGAATAAAACCCTGTACCTTGTATCTGTGAAGTAAACACCTTAACCATTATGCCAACCTACAAACCCCCATGAAGCAACATATTTAATATGAAAACAATGTCTGAATACATAAGACTTGTAACAACATAACATGCTATATCTGTAGAAGTTGTATATGGGGTTTGAATCCATTGCAGTTAACATCACAGCAGTAAAACTCCAACCTCAACACTATTGTTCCACAAGATCCATCTCATTGTCATAAAACTGTCTCAGACTTGAGTGGCCTAGGCAAAAAATGTAATTATGGCGCAGTCAGAAGGGAACAGTTTTAAAGCATCACCCTCAAAAGTAGGGTAGCCATACCCATTACAATAGGGAAGAGCTGTAAGCTTCTTTGTGTGTTCGTCATGACACACACAGTATGACTACTTCTGTGATGTCACAGGATGATACGCATCTTTCTATCATCTGTCCTGGCATGTGTTTGAGTCTGGCAAGATGCAAATTTTGAGTATGCTTATTGATTATTCACAGGCATTGTATGTCTTCCTCCAAACATTTATATATTACTCTAATTACTTTCATCACACACTTTATATTGCATGATGAATTTCATAACAATTCTTATTGTATGACATTATGCCAGATCATCACAGTGTGACTGGGCCTGTGTTAGGACACTTGTGTGTATCTGTTGTTTACATGCTGTTGTCATACCTCTCAAGTGTACCTCATTATGAGGAACGTACCTCATTTGGGGTCTTAAAAAGTTCATGTTCCTCGAAATTCCTCAAACTTCCACAGTGAAAGAGTCTGTCACACATTCAGTGTTAGGAATTTTTTTTAAGTGAAATCCATGGTAAATTGAAATGAATCATATTAACTCATTAAAGGATCTTCTTTAAAAGTAAAACCAGCATATTTTAACCATCCTATGACCTTCCTAGTTGAAGTTGTTGGTAAGCCATTAGTATGTGTTCCACATTTTGCCCATTTGTTCCACATTATGAAGGCGAGTGTTCCTCATTTTGGCGATGGAAGGTTGAGAGCTATGGCTGTTATGACAGAGTTTGTTGTAATTTCTTGTGAGCATGCCCAGTATAATCATGTAGTAGATGTGCTCCATTTATGAACAGAAACCTTGAACTACTGCAGTGTTATCAATTCTATGTTGACATTTGTGTCTTGTGTATTTTTAATGTTATATTACTGCTTAGGATGTACAGGAGTATAAAAAAGAAGTTATGTACTTACCATAACGTTCCATCTGTGTTGTCTCTCTTCATTCATCCTTGACAGATGGGCTTGGTTTCAATATCGGAACCAACTTGGCCATTACTACAGCTCACGCCAGCCTAAAACTCTCAAGCTTCACCTCTACCCAGAATCCCTCTCTCTCAATTGCCTCAGATTGAGTTTGCAGAAAAAGATGCATGTAAACCACACAAACACACATTTTATATATATATATATATATATATATATATATATATATATATATACACATATTTACTATCAAAATCTCAAACACTAGAATCATATTTTGTTATGATTGTATTAATATTAAATCTTACTTGAATGCTGTTAACTTTCTGCAGGCCTTAAAGATTAATTTATATTATCTAAAGCTCAAATTCTATTAAATGTAAATGAAGGACCTTATTTGAATAAAACAAATTTGTATTTACTATGGACAATATTAGCAATGTCCAGAAGATGGAATTCAGATACAACACCAACCATAGAAGAATTTTTAACTTTATGGAGAAGTACAGCATTGATGGAAATCAAAATTAAAGAACTAAGGATTTATCCTAAGCCATTGGTAAATAACCCATGGGCAAAAGTTTTTTCATTGATTGATACTTCACAACTAACAGACTCACTCAGATGGTTGTATAATGTTTCATTTATGTCAGGCTGATTGTAAATAGTTGCTTAAAGTGTTATACATAATATACCATGAATATTTGAAAATATTTGAAAATAAAAAAATTACATGAGTAAAAATCTCGAAGACTGAAAAAATACCGTTCAGATCATCAAACGGTATGGTCGATTCCATGCATATTAATTAGGTAAAAATGACAAATCTCAATAAATTCAGCAGGTTAGACATTATCGTCGAATATCAAACATGATGTCCATATAGGAGCTTAAGTGTAACTCCTACACTTCACATCACGTTTTTGCAGGGGGGCAAGCCCCTTTGCACCCTCACACCCCCTACTAACTATATATTCCAACTCCAAGATCGCACTACAGTGAGAAAAGGGATGAATGCCCCAATCTGCACTGTATCGCAATCTCTATTCATTACATCGAGTTCATATCAGCGAATGCTCAGTGGCATTCGCTAATATGAACGGTCGATCATGTAATGTTCAGCAGCATGGAAATCGGCCATCTGCTGTTTGACTTTCCTGTGTTCATTTGCGATTTTGATAGTAAACTATATGTGTGTGTGTGTGTGTATATATATATATATATGTGTGTAAGGTAAGCCAGATGGAAGCCTTATCTGCTTTGCTTGGGGAACATAACAGTTCAACTGAATTTAATCCGCTCCACCAAAGAATCTTTGAGGTTGAGGGGTGGAGGGGGGAAGTCGAGGATGAATGAAGACAACAGATGGAAAATTATGGTGAGTACATAACTTCTTTATCTGATGTCAATCTTCATTCCATCCTTGACAGATGGGACAGAGTCCCCAGCTACCTAGAATCTTGGTTGGAGTCATGGAAAGATATTCCTGAGCACCATCAAACCAAAGGATGATCTTTCCCTAGAGACCAAGTCCAATTTGTAATGAGTAAGAAAGGTGTGAGGAGCAGCCCAAGTAACTTCTGCACATATGTCATCAGTTAAGAGAGCTGAAGTGGCTTGTCGAATGTGCTTTGGCAGATTTAGGCAAGGTTAATTTATTCTTATCATAAATGAATGAAATGCAGTCTTTCAGCCACTAATCTTGCTGACTGCCTTGCCCAACTTTGCACTAGAAAAAGAAACAAACAGTTGACTTAATTGTCTTATGTTTTTTTTGTTCTGTGAAGATAGAAACTTAGTTGTCTAATAAACATAGGGCATACTCTCCTTTGTTAGAATTATTTGGGAAGAAAAATGGTAAATGAATTGTCTGGTTAATACAGCTGAGTGTGCCTCCTGGCATTTCTGCAGTTACTCCTACTGTGCCTCTAGGCATCAAATATTGCTTTTACATGTTTGCATTAATAATTGCAAAACCATGCTACATACAAGGTATCATAATACTGTATCTTGAAGCATACATGATGGAAAACACAATTGTATTAATATTTGACCTTTGTCAATGAGCATTTGTTAGACCTGTAAGGTGGTAACTTAATTTTTTTAAAGATCAAGCCACACCCACTAGGAGTTAAAGGCACACACAAAACAGCTGCACTGGAGGGAATGAGTTAATATTAGCCTCTGATGCAATCTTAGGTAGAAAGGAGGGGTTCGTTTGTAAAGATACCCTATCCTTATTGAAAACAAGGTAAGGAGGTTCAGATAAGGTGTGGATCTCTGAAATTTTTCTGGCAAAGGTAAATGCTACCAAAAAGATTTGTCTTCCAAGATAAAAACTTCAGATCGCATTCTGCAGAGGGTTAGAGGGGAGAATGTATCACTGCTTGAAGTACTAGGTTCAAGTCCCAAGGAGGAGTCGGATCTTTGAACGGGGGGGTTTAACAGAAGTGTGCCTCTTAGAAATGATTTGCAAAGTGTATGAGAGTCTAAAGAATGTTCATTCAAACCATTATGAAACTTAAAGATAGTTAACTGTAGTTTGATGGTGGAAGAAGCTCCAGTGTTAAACAGAGGCTAAAAAATCTAGAACATGTTCTATGGAAGCAGAAAAAAGGATCAATTTGTTTTTCAAGGGTCCAAGTGGTAAATCTTTTCCACTTACTGGAGTACAGTTTTCGAGTGGAAGGTTTGTGAGCTGAGAAAAGTATGTGGCATACTGGAGAAGAAATATTAGGATGCCTGGCAAGGAAGACCCATTTTGCAATGGTTGGTATTCAGGACTTGGTCTGACAGTAGTTGATGAATGGTAGACCACTGGGAGGCTAGTAAAAATTGCAGAATTTTCACATGTAACCTGGCTAGTGGCCCTAGAGTTATAGAAGCTGCCATAGATCCTAGAGCTTGCAAGACTAATTGTGCTAGAACCTTCTTTCTGTGGATTAACTTTTGTACCTGAACCACAATTGTCTAATGATGATCTGGAGGAAGAGATGTTATCGTTTGAACATTCAATACTGGCCCTATGAATTCTAAATTTTGTGTTGGGGTTAAACGTGATTTTTCTAGATTTACTGTGATTTCCAGATGGGCACAGATGTTGAGGGTGTTATCAACTGATGGTTAAAGTGGTTATGAGCCAATCATCCAAATACGGAAACACAAGGAATCCTTACAGTCTCAAGTGAGCTGCTACTACTGCCATGCATTTGGTGAACACTCAAGGGACTGTGGTGAGTCCAAAGGGCAGTACTCTGAATTGGTAATGACTGGCTCCCAGCAGGAAGTGGTGGAACTTTCTGGAGCATTTGTCCATTGTTGCATTGTAATACACATCCCGAGGTCTGTTGAGTGCATCCAGTCATCTTTCTTCAAAAATGGAAGGATAGACTGTACCATGACCATCCAGAACTTTGCCAAACTGATTTGTTCAGTACACTAACATCCAAAATTGGTCTCCAGTCCCCTGTCTTTTTTGGCACTGAAACAAATCTTGAGTAGGTTCTGGATCCTTCTTGGTCTGGCTGGACTTGTTGGATGACTCCTTTCACCTGCAGTTTTTGGATTTCTTGTATTGCTGAATCCCACTGATTGGGTGGAACATTGGGGATTTTCTTGTAAGCAGGGGAGGTTGAGAAAAGGGAATGGTATAGCCTCTGGATATGATCCGTTGCACCCAGGAATAATTATGTTTAGCCAGGTATTTAGGTGCAAGGCTAAGCAGTCCCTGACTGCCTCCAGAGGAAGAGAGTTGGGCCTCCCTTCAGGAATGCTGAAAGGGCTTTCCTGTGGAGGAGTCCCTGAAGTCCTGGATGTTCTTCATCTCACATTGCTGCAGTCCTTTCATATGGGTAGTCCGCTGTCCAGGGTCGGCCTGAATACCAAAGTATAAGGCTGACGTCGGTCAAGGCGCTTAAAACTGACATCAGGACGTCAGGGTACAAAAGCGCATGACCGACGTCATTTCCTCAGTCTTTTTTGCCGCATGGTCCGATGCAGAAGCAGCGTTGCAAGTGCCGTTCGGCGTTCTGAAATTTTTCGAATTCGGAGTTTCAGACCGAATCCAAGTTGGCTAAGTACCCCGTTGGGGAATATTTTGTTTTTTTCTTGCCTCAGTATTTTACCGGATGTCAGAAAAAGTGAATAACTGTATTTCTTGTGGGAAACAGATACCGCATAGGGATTATCATTCTTTGTGTATTCCTTGTTTGGGGCCTGAGCACGACGTTGTTGGGTGTCGCTTTTGTGCTAGGTTCAATAAACGCATTATTAAGCGAAGGTTAGATTGTGCTAGGCTGGTCTTTGGGAAGCGGTGCAATTATAATATGCCGTCGGATTCTCTGGCGCCCGCTTCTGCGAAGCGCAAAGACAAAGCAGCTAAACCCAGGCAAGATGAGTCGTCCGTTCCGGACGCTGGTTCTTTAGAGGCTTCAGTGGAACCGGTGGTTCCGACGGAGACTTCTTTGGAGTCTCAGGGGGAGACTTTGATTTTGCAGGAGGTGGTCTCTCAGGAGGCAGGTCAAGCTGAAGGGGCTTCTCAAGTTACTGTACTCCCCTCCCTTCCTAGGGTGGTTAGGCCTTCTCCTTCTGTTTCCAAGGCTTCTCCCAGAGGCAGGCCAGTTTTAGCTTCTGTTGGTGTCACTCCTAGTTCAGCAGGGTCTGTGCCTAAGAAGCACATGCTTAAAATGGCAGAAGATTTGATTACTCTGATTAGAGGTTCTTTGCCCCCTCCTGATAAGAGGCCTAGGGTGGAGCCAGAGTTGGGAAGTTTTGAGCAGGCTTCGGATGTTTCAGAGTCTTCAGCTGAAGACTTGCAGGAGTACTCTCCTTATTCTGATTCTGATGCAGATGATTCCACTCCTGCTTCTCCTCCAGAGGATTTTTCTTTTCAGAGACACTTCATTCTATGAGGGAACATTTTAAGTGGGAAGGTCAGGACTTCTCTGATTCTAGGAAAAGGCTTAGGAGTTTTGCTGTTACCCCAGCATAGGCCCTTGGCTATACCCCTGTTCTGGATGTTGTGGAAGATGTGTTTGCAGAGGCTTCACTTAATCCTGATTCTCTGCCTCCTGCTCCTGTTAAACCGGATAGGTATTACAGGGTGCCTGAGGCTCATAAATATCTTTATAAGAGTCCTAGGGCGGACCCAGAAACTATTAGTCAGGGACCTAAGGGTGTCAAGGCCTCTGTTGTAAAAACCCGGTTCCTCTAGATAAAGAAGCCAGAGCTTTGGATAGATGGGGAAAGAAGGTCTATACATCTTCTACCTTAGCTATGAGGGCTTTAAATTGCCAGTTTCATATGTTGAAATATCAAAACTTTCTTCTTTCTCAATTGAAGTCTAAGGTGGATGCTCTGGCGGAAGGCATTGAGTGTAAAGAATTACAAGATTTGGTGCATGTCTCTGAACAGGTGGGTAAGCATTCATTACAGTGTGGATGTTCTTCGTCTTCCCTTGCTGCAGTCCTGACTATTGGGTATAGTCCGCGTCCCAGTCGGCCCGAATACCAGAGTATAAGGCTGACGTCGGTCATGGCGCCTTAGACTGACGTCAGTACGTCAGGGTACTAATGCGCATGACCGACGTCATTTCCTCAGTCTTTTTTGCCGCATGGTCCGATGCAGAAGCAATTTTGCGAGTGCAGGTTGGCGTTCTGAGATTTTCCGAAACCGGAGTTTCAGACCGAAAACAGAGTTGGCTAAGTAACCCTGGGAACATTTTGGTTTTTCTTGCCTCAGTATTTAACCGGATGTCAGAAAAAGTGAATAACTGTATTTCTTGTGGGAAGCAGATACCGCATAGGGATTATCATACATTGTGTATACCTTGTTTAGGGCCTGAGCACGACGTTGTTGGTTGCCGCCTTGTGCTAGATTTAACAAGCGCACTATTAAGAGGAGGCTTGATTGTGCTAGGTTAGTGTTTGGGAAGCGTTGCAATTATAATATGCCGCCGGATGCTCCGGCCTGCTTCATCCAAGAAGCGCAAGGACAAAACAGTGAAGCCTAGGGTGAGGAACCGGCAGTCCCGGACGCCGGTCCTTTAGAAGGCTCAGGGGAGCCAGAGGTTTTGCCAGGAGTCTCTATGGAGTCTCAGGCAGATACTTTACTGTTACAGGATGTGCCCTCTCAGGAGGTAGGCCAGGCTGAGGGGGCTTCTCAGGTAACTGTTCTTCCCTCTCTTCCCAAGGTAGTTAGGGCCTCTCCTTCTGTTGCCAAAGCTTCTTTTAGAGGTAGGCCAAGTTCAGCTTCTGTGGGGGCTTCTCCTAGCATTTCAGGCTCTGTGCCTAAGAAACATATGCTTAAAATGGCAGAAGATTTGATTACTCTGATTAGAGGTTCTATGCCCCCACCTGATAAGAGGCCTAGGGTGGAACAGGAGTTTGATAGTTTTGAACAGTGTTCACAGGCTTCAGAGTCTTCTGTGGAAGACTTGCAAGAGTTTCCTGCTTATTCTGATTCTGCTGTGGATGATTCCACTCCTTCAGCTTCTCCTCCTGAGGATTTTTCATTTTCAGAGACTCTTCACTCCATGAGGGAGCACTTTAAATGGGAAGGCCAAGATTACTCTGACTCCAGAAAAGGCTTAGGGAATTCTTGTTTTGCCCCAGCATAGGCCCTTAGCTATTCCTCCTGTGTTGAATGTGGTGGAGGATGTTTTTGCAGAGGCTTCTCTGAACCCTGACTCCTTGCCTCCTGCTCCTGTTAAGCCTGATAGGTATTATAGGGTGCCCGAAGCTCATAAGTATTTGTTTAAGAGTCCCAGGGCGGACCCAGAAACGTTTCTCAGGGGCCTAAAGGTGTTAAAGCTTCTGTGGTTAAAAATCCTGTACCCTCTGATAAAGAGGCAAGGGCTTTGGATAGGTGGGGTAAGAAAGTATATACTTCTTCCACTCTAGCCATGAGGGCGTTGAATTGTCAGTTTCATATGCTGAAATATCAAAATTATCTCCTTTCACAATTGAAATCTAAGGTGGATGCTTTGGCGGAAGGTATTGAGTGTAAAGAATTGCTGGATTTGGTTCATGTGTCTGAACAAGTGGGTAAGCATTCTTTGCAGTGTGGTTTTGATGCTGTTCAGGCCTCCTCGAGGGTGGCTGCTACTAGTTCTGTTCTTCGCAGACATGCCTGGTTGAAGGATCAGAATTTAGCTGAGCATGTTAAGACTAGGATTTTGGATGCTCCTTTACAGTCTGATGTGTTGTTTGGACCGCCTGTGGAAGCAGTTTTAAAGAAAATGGAGGACAAAGCTAAGTCGATGCAGACTGTTAAAGATTTTTTGCAGGTGCAGCCTCCAAGTTTAGTAGAAATTGGCCTGCTAAGGGGTGGACATATCCTGCTTATGGTTCCCAGTCTAGGGGTAGGTCTAGACGTGGTAGGGGCAGGGCTCAAGGTTTGTTTAGGCCTAGATCAGACAGTTCACCTGCTCAGACTTCTGGTGAGGGCAGGGGTCAGTCCTTTCGTAAGCAGAACCAATGACCTGCCTTTTCAGCTGCCAGTGGACTCGCCTGGCAGCTCCTTTGGGAGGAAGATTGTCTCTTTTCAAAGAAAATTGGGATTTAATCACTCAAGACAGATGGGTGCTGGATATTATTCATCACGGTTACAGATTTTATTTCCACACAATGCCCCCTTTCAAAGGCATGCCAGATGTTCCTCCTCCACAAAGAAAAGAGGCTCACAAGCAAGTTTCTCAGTTATTCCAGATAGGGGCCATTCAGCCAGTCCCTGTATCAGAAAGGGGCTTCGGATTTTATTCTCGCCTGTTCCTAGTACCAAAGAAGGGGAACACGTGGAGACCAATTCTGGATTTATCTATCCTCAACACTTATCTGGACATTCCCAAGTTCAAGATGTTGACGTTACAGCAACTGTTACCTCTGCTGGGCAAGGATCACTGGATGGTAACTTTGGATCTCAAGGAAGCTTACCTTCATGTGCCTATAAGGCTAAGTTGCAGAAAGTATCTGCGGTTTGAAATGGAGATTTTCATTATCAGTTCTCTGCATTGCCCTTTGGCTTATCTACTGCTCAGAGTATTCACAAAGGTTCTGGCTCCAGTGATAGCTTACTTCAGGCTTCAAGGCATTCAAATCTATCCTTACTTGGACGACTGCCTGATTCTGGCTCAAGAAAAGGAACACCTTCTACAGCATCTGGAATATGTCATAGCAGTGCTAAGATGCCTAGGGTATTCTGTGAACGAAATAAAGTCCAGTCTAGTACCCTCTCAAGACATGTGCTTTCTGGGTGTGAGACTGAATACAGCAGCTCAGATGGCATTATTAACCCCGGACAAACAAAAGAGTCTGTCACTTTCCTTCCATCAACTATCTCATCAGTCCGTGCTGACTGCAAGGACAGTCCTTCAAGCATTAGGGTTCATGGCATCTTGTATTCTGGTGCTTCCCAATGCCAAACTGCATATGAGGAAGCTGCAATGGTATCTCAAAAATGTATGGACACAGCACTGCCAAGATTTGGACACTGTCATTCAAATAATACCTTGCCTTCAAAAGGAATTCTTGTGGTGGGCTCAGGAATGTCACCTAAACAAGGGACTCTCTGTGACCCGCCAGAGGCGAGTCAGATTTTAACGACAGATGCCTCGGACACTGCTTGGGAGCTCATCTAAATGGAAAGTGGATACAAGACAAGTGGCCTGCCAGACTACAGCATCTACATATCAACATGAAGGAGATGTTAGCAGTCCAGTTTGCATTGATGGCGTTCAAGGAGTTACTTCTTCCAGGGCAGGTGTTGATTCTGACAGACAACACAACTGTCATGTGGTACATCAACAAGCAAGGGGAACACATTCTTATCCTCTATGCAGGCAAGCAATGATTTTATGGGAGACTGCTAAGCCTGCAACTGACTCTTCAGGCAAGGTTTCTGCCAGGAGCACAGAACTCCCTAGCAGATGTATTAAGCAGACAAATCATGGATCCCCACGAGTGGAAACTGGATCTTCATGTATTTCAGAAATTGACAGTGTCATGGGGAACTCCAGACATAGATCTGTTCGCTTCTCCACTAAACCACTAGCTGCCAAAGTATTGCACAAAGGGGTTTCATCACACAGCTTGGAAAGTGGATGCTCTGTCTTTCAGTTGGAAAACCTTCATGTCTATGCCTTTCCACCTCTACCTCTTCTTCCAAAGGTATTACTAAAGGTCAGACAAGACAGGCCAAGGATGATTTTGATAGCTCCAGATTGGCCTCGGCAACACTGGTACCCACTTCTAAGGAGTCTTGTAAAGAAGCCTCCATGGCCTTTACCTCTGATTCCTCATCTGTTATCTCAGAAGGACGGTCATCTGCTCAATGTCAAGCTTCAATCTCTTCATCTCACAGCTTGGCATATTCTGTGTTGAAACTACGGTAGGTCTCAGCTTCCTCAACAAGTTTTAAATGTGATTATGGAAGCTAGAAGGCCTAGTACTAGGAGAGTGTATGCAGAAAAATGGAAGAGATTTTTATTTTGGAGTACAGCAAAGAATTTGGAGATTTCAGAGCCTAATTTGAGTGTGGCTCTTCAATATCTTACTGAATTATTGGACAAAGGTTTGTCCTTCTCTTCCATAAAGATTCATGCTGCAGCAATTTCAGCTCACTATGATTGTGACCCACCTTTGTTTTCGCATCCTTTGTTCAAGCAGTTTCTTAGAGGGCAAAGAATATAAGACCCCACGAGAGCTCCTACTCCTGCTTGGGATCTCAATTTTGTGTTGGAAAAACTTACTCTACAACCTTTTGAGCCTGCAGCTACTGCTGAATTGAAATATTTGTCATGGAAGACTGGTTTTCTGTTGGCTATTACTTCTGCAAGAAGGGTGTCTGAGTTGCAGGCCCTTATGGCAGTAGAGCCCTTTTGGTTTTCCATAAGGACAGGGTTTCATTCACGCACTAATCCTTCCTTTATGCGAAGGTGGTTTCTAGTGTGGCTTTAAACCAAACTATTCATTTGCCTACGTTTTTGCAGATCCTCAAAATAAAGGGAAAAGATTTTGGACACTTTAGATCTACACAGGCAATGCGTTATTATTTGAGCAGGACTAAAGATTTTAGGCAGTCTCAGCAGTTACTTGTTTCTTTTGCTTTGAGTTCACAGGGCAAGCCTGTGTCAAAACAAACTATTTCTAGGTGGATTGGCTTTGCATTGCATTTTGTTATTCCCATCATGGCAAAGAGGTTCCAGCTGGGATTAGGCCTCATTCCACTAGGGCTACTGCCACTTCAACAGCATTTCTAAGGGGTGGCAACTAAGGATATTCTGGAAGCAGCTACTTGGAGTTCAGTGCATACTTTCTCTAGGCATTATCACCTGCCTATATACTCTAAGACTAGAGCTGGTTTTGCCACAGCTGTTTTACAAGGCATGTTGTCAGCTCCTGCTACTTTATAATTTGCCAGCCTCCTTACCTCTGCTTTGGGATTCTACTCCAATAGTCAGGACTGCAGCAAGGGAAGACGAAGAACATAGTACAGTTTTGTACCTACCATAAATGTAGATGTTCGAGGATTCCCTTGCTA